>NC_037290.2:13183081-13497786 GCF_000002775.5 Populus trichocarpa | reverse complement strand
CACCGACACACAACAAGTGCGGCAAACAAGAAGTTTTATTATTTTGAATTGTCTAACCTTACATGTCTAGTTATGCCTTTATTTATACTGATTTTAGACTGAAACAAACCCTAATGGACCCCTTATGTTGACTTATATGATGCTCACTTTCAATTAAAGCTAAATAATACAAATAAACCCTAAACTAAGAAGAAACTAAAAAGGATCATATTTGCTGCCCTTTAGAAGTCTCATATAAGCTAAGACAATCAAATTTGAAGTTGCCTCCTTTTTAGTTTTCTTGTTTGCAAAGTATTCTTAGCTGACTTGGAAACTTATTTAATGATAGATTCCTACTATAATAAGGATAGAATAATTGTTTCCATACAACATAAAGATTCCATATTAATATAAAGTTCATACCACACATGGAAACTATGTTGTTGCCCATTAAATATCCTTGCAAGACTAGAAAATTACCAAAACCAGCAACCATATCCTTGTAGGAAAAGAATCCTAGCCAAATAGGAAATCCACAAGTCAAAAGGAAGTAAATAATAAAATTTATATAGCCTCTGTTAACCAGTATTGTGATGCCTTCCCAAACTCCGATTGACCTGATATTTTAACCCAACATAGGACAACTTTTCAGGAGACTCCACATAATATTTCAGCCCGATCCAATGGTCAGATTGAGCATTACGACTGTTGTCGTGAAACTAAACAGTTGCACATTTTACATCAGAATTCGAATCTGATTGTTTTTTCGTTGCCAGAATCGTATCAATACTTCTTGCCATATTGAGGATACTTCTATTCTTTCTCTCCACCATGCCATTTTGTAGTGGGGATCTAGGCATCGTTATGATTCTCTTTATACCATGATCTTCACAAAACTCATTAAAATAATTAGAAAAAAATTCACCCCCTTATCTGTCCGAAGTGATTTTATAGAACAACCACTTTCTTCACCTTAAACTTCTTAAAACAACTAAATACATTAGACTTTTCTTTTAAGAAGTATATCCAGGTTTTTCTATTATAATCTTCAATAAATAGTAGAAAATATAGATTTTTACCAAACAAACACGGTTGACTTGTTCTTGATGTAGACTCCTTCGGAAAGTTCTTGCGAAATTACTTGCCCTCTAAACATCTTTCACACAACTGATTTTGATGTATAATGGATGGTGAACCCTTCAACATCTCCTTTTATGCCATCAACTTCAAGCTATCAAAGTTTACATGTCCAAGTTTCATATGCTAAAGTCAAGTCTCATCCTTCATACATGTATTTAGGCATTTAGACACATCCATCTTTATATTTAGCAAGAACATTCTATTATTTATCATGGCTACCTTTGCAATCATAACTCCTTTAGTGTCAAGTAACGTCAAAGTATGATCTTTCATATTAATCTCATACACCTCCTCCAGCAATTATTCTAAGCTTAATATATTGCTTTTCACCATTGGTATATAATAGGCATTACCAACAAATTGATGACTTCCATCTTTCAATTTAATCAAAATTGTACATTTTCCTTTTATGGAAACCCTTGAATGATCCATAAAGGTGACATTATCAAGCTCCATGAACATGTCTTTGTCTCCACATATATAGTTGTTGGCTTCATTGTCTATATACTATATATTCTCTTTGTCTTACATCCTCTTATTATGCACTAGTAATAAGGTGGTTTTCTTCTCCTTTTCTATCATTAGATTTGTATTCTTCTTAACCCACTTGGTTGGACTCCAACAATCCCTAGCACAATGACCTACCTTTTAAAAATTATAACATTTAACTTTTGAATTGTCAAACTTGGATTTTAGATTGCTATTATTAGTGTAACCGGTCGACCGATTTGCTTTATGCGGTCAACCAGTTGACCTATTGAGGTTGCCATGACCTTTTCTTTCAAATCTGCCTCTTCCTCCTCTTCCTTTTCTTTGTCCTTGACCTTTATCTCTTACAAATATCCAGAACCATCTTGCTTTGAAAAAAATATATGTACACCCACATCATTTTGAATCTCATTGACTCTTTTTTTATGGGCTTGTAAGTTTTCCATAAGACCTTGGATTGAAAAAACATCCATATTTTATGACTCTTTTATTGTGACCACCACATAATGAAACTTCTTTTGCAGCGAGCATATAATGTTTTTTACCACACGTGTCTCTTTCATCTTCTCCTTATATTTCTTCATTTGATTGTATATGGGCAATACTCTTGCAAAGTATTTTGAAATATCTCCAATTCAAGCATATGTAACTTTTTAAAGTCACCACGTAGCTTTTGTAGACGTAGCTTTCTCACATTGTTAGTTTCTTTGTTTGATTCTTGCAAAACTCTCATACTTACATGGCGGTGGTTGCATTGGCCATTATCTTAAAAGTGGCACCATCTAGACATTGGTGGATGATTATTAGTGCTTGTTGATCCTTTATTCGTGTCTTTTGCACGGCCTCTCTTTGGCTTGAAGTCAATGTTACTCCATCTATAGGCCTCCTCAAAGTCTTTTTCAACTGTCTCTCATACATCTTAGGAACTTAACCAAGCTTTTACTCGAATACACCAAGTTTCATAGTTGTCCTTTTTTTTATCAAATGTCAGAAATTGTATAGATCAAAAGTGAAACACAGCTGGAAACCAGAAAGTCAAAATATACAAGCATATACAGACCAGCAAAAGGGAACAGACTCCCTTGAACAGAGGGAACACGCTCCTGATACAAAGTAACCAAACTAGCTAGCTAAACAAAATCAACCGTCCGACGCCATACCACAAAGGATAAGGCCATCAAACACTAGCCCTGCAACAATGCCCTATACATGCATGGCAAACTCCAGCAATCCAGTTCAGCAAGGGGATTTCTGCAGTCAACTTCAAAATAGTAGACATGCTACCCGACCAGCAGAGCAGCAAACACAGGCAACAACATAAGCAACCTAGCAGAAACCAGCAGCAAAGAACGGTACCAATGGGAGCAAGTGAAGCTCCTTCATACCCAGCAACATACCAGTGAAGCAGCCAAACAAAAATTGTGCAGGAAATAAGCATGCCTCCCAAATAGGAGGGGAGGCACTGGAATCAAGCAAATGAGCAGTAGTGGCAATGACAGCCCATGTCATGCAGAAAACCACAAGCAAGCCAGAGCTTAAACAACCAACACTGTTGATACCACTTGTTGCAAGAAAGATATGTGTGGTATAATATTAAAAACAGCAATGCTGTAAACCCCGAGAATAAATTTTTACATAAACTAAAAATAATATTGACAAAAAAAAACTTTAAATTAACCCGGAAATGAAAAGGGTGAGGTTAAATGCATGGAAAACAAAGTAAATTCAAATATTAAGAAGGGATTATAAAAGACAAAAAGAGGTATAACTCAAATTATAAAAAGGAAAAGGAATGGGATGAAAGTGTAATTAAAAAGAACGAGACTATAAATACCCCATTTCTTCTTTCCTAAGGCTAGTGATATGAACACAAATAGGAGGAGAGAAATTTCAGATTTTTCCTCCAAAAAAATTAAGAGAAAGACACCAACATTTGTCAAGATTATAAAAAGTTTTAGATAGATTGGTAGGGAAAACATCTTTTGGCAAGGAATTAACAAGAAACAAGTGAAAAAATTGTGAGGGAAAAAAGGGAGAGGGCCGACTAGTGTGCAAAAAGGGAGGAGTTGAAATTTTTCAACCAATTAAGAATTCAAGTCCAAATTATCCCCATGTAAGGAGCCCTAAACTTGGTTACGCAAACCAATTTAAATTCGATTAGAAATTATGTATTAATCTTGAATTGAAATTATAGTTCTTGAGTAAAATTTAGGGGAAATGTAAAATTGGTTGGAATTTGATTAATTAGGGTATTATAGGTTTCTTTGAATGTGAAATTACATAGGAATACCAAAGAAAAGTCAATGGTTAATGGATCAAAGGTGGCCGGCCATTAGGGGAGTGAGTTAAAAGAGAAGAATTTATTATTTTCTTTGTAAATTTCTTGTGATGTGTTATTATAATGTGACTAAAGGCTAAGTAAGATAATTATTGCATGAGAAGGAGAACGGAACCTTTAGTTCCCTTAGGCCAAGTTTCGGCCAATGTAAGGTTAAAGAGGGAGGAGTTTTTGAGATTTCGTATGTTAATAATGGATAGATTATGTGTCGTAGAATGGTTTTAAATGAAAAGGCATGAAATTTAACAAAAGCCATATATAAAACTAAATCGAACGCATGTGTTATATAAAGTTGAAATGAATCTATTGGCTATAATGTACAACATATGGCTTGACTTAGGATGAATTGTGAAATGTAGGGTAAATGTGCAATCTGATAATTCACATATTTCCTGAAATAGTTTTGACCATTTTACACAGAAAAATGGCGAATTAGCTTAAGCAATTCTTGAGGGGGGTCATATTTAGTGAGGTTACCATACATATAATATAGAAATGGTTGTTTTTTAAGAAGAGTGAGAAATGAGGATGTTTGAAGGTTCATTTAAACCGTTGATGAAAACTAGATAGATTTATCTCCCTAATTTCCATAGAGGGTTTGAGTCTAAAAATGATAAAATTTGGGAAAGGGTTCTGCACAGAAGTTATAGCTTTCCAACAAGACTGGCCTCACTTAAATTGCATCTTTAAAACTCTAGATATAGGTAAATATATGAGGAGAGGTCAGGCTTAAATCTTTGCTGACAGTTTCGACAAGTTGCTAAAATGGAGAATTTAGTCATGTTAGGGGCAGAATCAAGTTTTCTTCCCTTTAAAAAATATATAGTGCTATGTCTTAGTGTTCAATGAAAATAAGCCGTGTTCAAAACTAAAATTTATAATATTAGTTATGATTAAATAAAGAGCGATCTTAAGGGATGTAATGAGAAACACAAATGTAAAAGAAGAAATTGTTGAAAGGAAGTCAACATTTGTTGCTATTGTTGTTGTTGTTGTTGTTATAAGAAATGTAACTTGAATAGGAATTAATATGGAATACCTGTGAATACAGGAGGGACCACAAGAGTAGCACAACAGTAGCAAGGGAGCACGAGCCAAGCTTCTACGGCAGATAAGTGTCTTACACCTATATCCTTCTTAAATGTGCATAATTATGAAAATTCTTTTAATTCTTGGATTTTATATATACATGTTTCCAAAAGGAGAAACAACTAAGGAAACAAATGAGAAATGAAAACAGACTCGATTAACTATTCCGGTTAGGAAATATTAATGATATTAATGGGTTCCATTAACATCGGTTTTTCCCTGAATTTGATTAGTCGATCCCGAGTACAAGAGGCTAATGATGTTAGCAGGGTTTGCTAACATTGGCATGATCACCCCGAAACATGGGGGGATATTGAACTTAATTAACTATTTAGGTTATGAATAGTTAATAATATTGATGGACTACATTGATATTAGCAATTCCATGAAACTTGAGTAGCTATTCCTAGTGTGGAGGTTAATGATGTCAAGGATCCTTGACATCAACATTTATGAGGATATCTCAAAGTATTGTTGGGACTTGATTAACTATTTCGGGTTAGGAATTGTCAATGGGTTGCATTGATATCAGTATTTATGATAAACTAGATTAGTCGATCCCGGTAAGGAGGACTAATGATACCAATGAGATTCATTAGTATCGGCATTATCATTCCAAAGTTCCTAGGAAGAAAAAGATTTGATTAGTTATCTAGTGAAGGATAGTTAATGATACCAATAAAGATAATTTTTTAAAGGAATTGTCCTTCAGCATTAATATATAATATTGATTGGAAAATTGTTAACTATCAGAATTAATAATATCAATATAGTAGCTGATAGATCAATGAATTTTATATATGTTATTTTTGCTTTAATCTCATGTTTAAAAGAGCCAAATGCAAGATAATAACCCAAAATACCTAGACTTGGCAAAATGCCAAGCCTAGATAACATGGGTCTGGCTTGCTTCCAAACCTAACATTCTTGGATTAATTTACTAATGAGTTGAAGTACATGTGGTTCTAACGAGTTACTAGACCCAATATCCTTGAGCTTAGCTATGTGTTAAGCAAAAGTACATGTGGGTCTGGCGAGCTACTAAACCCAAAATCCTTGGGCTCAACTATGCAGTGAGCTAAAGTACATATGGCTCTAGCATGCTGCTAGACCCAATAACCTTGGGCTTAACTAAATATTGAGCTCAAGTACATGTAGGCCTAACAAGCTGTCAGACCCATCACCTTTAGGCTTGGGACATTTAAGGTCCAAATACATATGGAACTAATGATCATTATAGGCCTTATGTTGGGTTATGAGACCCATAATGGGTCATGAGGCTTTGTTTGTTTATTCTAATAGCTCTTAACATAAAATATTAAAAGTCAAGAAATGGTGAAATTATTTATTGCTTTAATCCTCTAACTCATTTGAATTTAATTTCTTTACCTATTAATGAAAGAGTTAGTTTTGATAGCAATAGAAAAGCACAGGTAATGAAAGTTCTTTATGAGAGTGTGCGGTTGCATATATAGAAAAAGTATAAGCAATACGCATTCAAAGGCCAAAAAATGGTTATCTTTAAACAAAGTGATTGGGTTTAGGTGCATATGTGCAAAAACAGGTTTCTTGAACATAGGAGATCTAAGTTGATATCAAGAGGAGATGATAAATTCTAAATCCTTAAAAAGCATTAATGATAATGCCTACAAAGTAGGTGTACCAGATGACTATGGTGTTAGTGCTACTTTTAATGTTTTCTTATCTCTCTTTGTTTAATATAAGTGACGATTCGAGGTCAAATTCTTTTAAGGAGAGAAGGGATGATGCGATCCAAACTATACCAAATAATTAATTAGTAGTGTCAATTAAACCAATTATATGATCAAAGGAAAAGAAACTCACGTATGTATTCAATGGACTCATACAAAGTATTTGGACCAAGGCGAATTTTGAAGAGGCTATAACAGGTGATGATCAAACTTTAATCAAATTAATTTATGTCTAAGAAAGGCCTAATCCATCTATAACATGGGCCTAATTATTGCATAATAATGGGATGTCCAAATAGAGCATGTGGTAGCTTTGATTAATTAATTGTTTTAATATATTTTTATTGATTTCATATTAGTTTAAGAGTCCTTATTATATGTGGAAACATATATGGAAATAAAAAAAATTAAATTGGATAAGTTTGACAACTCAACAATTCTTATCTGATATGGAAATAAAGTTAACAAGGAGCCCATGGCCTAATATGATCGTTGAATCAGGCTAAAATTATACCAAAAGATTCCCGAGGCTTCATTTTATATATGGTTTAAATTTCATAGTAATAAGATATTGGAAAGGTCTTGTGGTAAGGTCCAAAAGCTACTATGTAGGATTTGTAATTAGTCTCCTAGTTGATTTAGGATTCTTTATTCTATTTTTATTTAGAACTCTTTTATTATTTTTTCATCCTTGTTTAAAATGGTTTTACCTATCGTAAATATTATTATTTAGCTTGTATTTAGGTTTTTCACAAACGTTGATTTTAGAATAAAATTTGTGTGTGTGAGAAAGGAATTCTCTTATTTTGGTTCTTCATTAAACTACTTTGATTTATCAAAGAATTAATCAAGTTTCATGACATCTTTCATACTTCTTGTTTACATCTCTTTATAAGCAATAGGTGAGGGTTCAATTTATATAATCTTAGTGCTTTAGTATAGGTTATCATTGTATCAGACTCAATCACAAGCCTAAATTTACCTTTATTGGAAAATGTCAATTTGACTGTGGATTTCTGGACTTAATATCCATGGAGTTCACATCAAATGATCAAACTTAAAATGGGCTCATCAAACCTTAATCATCCATCCAACATTATATTTTTTAGGTTAGATCCAACCACGTAAAGAGATGAAAATATAACACTCCCTAAGAGAGAGCATATTAGAAAATACATGCTCCTTCCTATTTTTTAGGGAGAGGTAGCATCTTTTTGTACTTAAAATCCTTTATAAATGCAAGTATTCTACCACATCAAGTTTTTTCTCTATGGATAAGACTAGATTTATGGCCCATATATGTCATGGACCAATTAAAAAAAATTGACATAAAAACAAAAAGCTAAGGAAAAAAAATTTGAGACCCAAGTCATTGGTTTAATTGTTAATTTAAATAATATGAATAAATAAATACAACAACAAAAAATAAATAGACAAAAAAATGACAATGAAAAAAAAGGCAAAAAGAACTCGACATAAGCCAACATGAATTATTAAACAACCCAATATTGAATGACGAAATTGAAAGAAAAAAACTACAAATAAGAACCCCAGTTCAACCAGGTTAAGTCACAAACTTTGCGATCATGAGCATGAGATTAAGATAATATCAAAGAAAGAAAAGCATAAACAAAAAAATTTGAAGATCAATTCCTAATAAATTAAATGAGAACATGATAAATTCATATAAAGAAAAATGAAAAGAAAAAAAAAGTTGAAGCTTAATCTTTAGCAAAAAAAAAATGTTGAAAGATGAAAATTAAGAAAAGAAGATAATTAAAAAAAGATAAAAAAACCTTGATATGAACCCACCCTGGTCAAGATGCAAAATCTTTCACTCAGTCATGATACTAGGGTAATTGTGTTCAAAAGCAAATTGAATAAAACCATGAAGCCCAATTAACGAACAACCCAATGTTGAAGGACAAAGATAAAAAAATATATATATAATTAAAAAAAGTAATGGAAAAAATATGAGAAAACTCGGGTTAACCTGCTAACCTCGCGACCTTCGGCACAAGATTAGGATAACCCAATAAAAAAATGCATGAAGATCAACTTCTAGTAAATCAAATGTTAAAGGATGAGGTTGAAACAATTTAATTTTAAAAAAGGAACCAAAAAAGTAAACTCACGTCAACCATTAATACTAGTGACTTTGGTCATGAACCTAGAACTAACCCTGTATAATGAAAATCATAAAAAAATAACAAAGAAAAACTCAAAAAAAGGATGAAAAATAAGAAAACATCAGTATAAAAAAAAATTCAAGCAAACCCAAACGATCCTTCTAAACCTGGTTTAATCTTTAAAACTCACAACCCATGAAATTCTAGACCCGAGTTCAATCAGGAAGCTTAATTTCAAACCAATTTAATTTTGAAGGATGGAATCGTGAAAACATATCATTCTAAAATATATGCCTAAGAAAAAAAAGATAGCAATAAAAAGAATAAGGATCAAATTTAATAGAAAAAACCCAAGGATGAAGAACTTGTAAAAAATAATCTCAAAACAAAACATATAGCAATCACAGGACTTGAGATCAAATTTGAAAGAGTAAAAATGTTAGAGGGTGAAAATGAAAAACATTTCTAATTTTATAGATTATTCAAAATTACAAAAATAATAATCAAAAGGATGGGGACCATATGTGAAAGAAAAATAAAATTGGAAGGGTTGGCACTGAATTAGAGGAAGAGAGAAAACAAAAAAAGAAAAAAAGAAATGGCTATCGGTGTCAAACCAATTATGCGTTTATTGCACATGTCGTCCCATCACAGAGGAAGCGCTAAGACCTTTCAAATTTCATCGTGGAAAGCGATATTTGATGATTGGACGACCCCACATGCATCGCCTAAAAAGCACCAAAGCTATCACGAGCTAGCATGTTTTTTTTTCTATAATATTTTATATAAGGTCATTTACAATAATCCCCTCTAAGTAACCTTCGTATTATCAATAAAACCAATGTAAAATAATAATAAAAAAAAAACTCTTATGAGAGAGTTATACTAATTTTATTTTTAAGTTCAACAAAGTAATTCCATTATTTTGAAAAAAATAAAAAGACCATAATGCCTCTTATCGAAAGGTAATATATTATTTTATTGTATGGATAAATCTGTAATTTTACTGCACATAGAAAAATAAAATTATTAAACCCTGCACAAATTATTACAAACAATTATATCATTGTAAAAATATTACTCTACTCCAATACCTCATTTAAAGGTATTTTTTGTGCCATGATAAATTTCATCCAATCACTATTTCAATAAAGAGTTATTTTTTTCCGAGAGCTACAATGATTTTGTTCTTTTAGTTTTAGGTTAATATAAACGAGTGTTCTTTTATATCCTATAGAAGCCGCCCACAGCTTTGAAAGAAGCACCAAGTTGTAGCGTGTCTTCTTTGTTTTTTGACAAGGGAATCTTCCTCTTGTCTCTCGTCGCATTCTTTCACTTTAAAATTAAAAAATCAGATGGTGGAAACCAATAGAGTCTGCAAAATCATCCCTTTTTTTGGGTCACGTGATGATCAGAACCTTGTTCTAATGGGAATCTTGTATTATCTTTCCAAACTGTCGGTTATTTTTACAAGCCTCTTAAATTAATTAAGTCATTCTTTTTTCTTGTAAGAACTTAAGAACTCCATCATAGGAGACCAGTTCTGAAGGAGACGATGAAGAGGCTCACAAGGGAGGCGTCAATACTTGCAAGCTCTTTGACTAGTCAGTACTAATTGATAGTAATGGGATGTAAATGAAAGTTATGGAATGGAAGGTTAGAGACAGGGTTCATCAAGGTCTAATCCACTTAATTTGACCTTTCTTAGAATACTTTGCGTTCTAAACACGAGTCACGAATTCATTACTTATCACACCTCCTCCACTATCAATAAATACCCCTTTGCTTTTCCCAATAAGGTAAAATTAAGAAAAAAACCACACAACCGATTAAAAAATATTAACCATTATGGATCCGAACCCACATATTCAATCTTAAGGTGTATTAACTACTTACAATATTTCCTCAATCTCAACCTCGATCCGAACCCACATCACCTCTTACAAAAAGGGTTAGCAATGTAAATAATTAAGGAAACACCAACGTCTACAAGAGTATAAATGAAAAGGTTTGCCAATGGCTTTATCTTGATCTATCAATTAATACACTACTAGAAAATTAATAAATATAAATAGAAATACTGATAAAATGTTTCCGTCGATAAATTACAGTGAATTTTACTAATAGAATATTCTCTCGCTATATCCATCGATAAACACCGATGAAAATATTCTCTCGGTATATATTTAGGGAACTACAATAGAAAAAAATTAAAACAAAGCCAAAAAACACAATAATGTGTCATTTATATCATCCATAAACTATTTGGTAAATTGTTCACTTCTTCCTGACACTATTTATTATATCAATTACAAAGGGTATCATTGACAAATTAATCTAGTTAGTATATTCCAAAGAGCTCTAGAATTATTCACTTTTCAATTGCATTGTTAATTACTGTTCTTTACAGATGGAATCTAGTTAGTATATGAATTTTTTTTTTCTTTTCTCAGCTTCATGCGCAATTATATTAAGGTAAGATTATTTTTTCTTCTTTTTTTGTTTTTTTTTTGCATTATATTTTTTTATTTTTTTATTTTTAAATTTTTCTGTTCTTAATACTTGTATGAATATTGTTGTAGGATTTGTTTTTCATATGAGATCAATTTTATTGGATTTTAGTTGGATTTATTTTTAATTTTGTTGTTTAATTTTAATTAAATTATTTTATTTGTTGCTGGATTATAGGTTCTGAAATATTAGGATTTACTATTTTATTTGCTAGTTTTTTATTTTTACCTAGTAAAGTTTTCCAACCTTGCACGGCCACAAACAATTTTTTTTATTTTTTAACCAATGAGTTAGTAATTCAACTGTAGTCTTGTATAAGAGGAGTAAGGCTAACATTTGTCGATTTAACTATAACAATTGGATCACAATAAAAAGAAAGAAAGAACACTGGGATTGTTATGAAACTTCTTGAAAGTTGAGAGATAGAAAGAAACATTTCTAATGAAATCATGAAGGGTTTTCTCTAAAGGTATATTCAATCAGAACTATGGCTGATTGACAAAGTTTGGTATAACAGCACAAATAAAGTGAAGTTTTGTTATCCCACCTTTATTTTTAATTGATAAGATGCTGTTCTTATGTCAAAAATCCTAGTAATCTAGCTAACTAGGAACTGATCAATGGAACAAAAGTGGAACCTAGGTTTGGAAAGTAAAAAGGTCAAAAATAATGGTGTTGGGTTGGGCGGCTACTTTTGATGTCTCCTGGATGCCTGCAAGCTGCAAATAAAGTTGCAAACATTCTGTATGCATTATGAATTGTCTATGGCCTCTTTCGAGGCCGCAATGCCGCATCTTCTTAGAGCGGGTTTGCTACCCAAGTGTTCTTGCTAAATGTTTTTCGATCACAAACGTTGTTTTCAGTGTTTTTTCGTAGTTTTGATAATCTTCATATGAAAACTACGTAGGTAGATAAAAAAAAATTGAAAAAATGAGAAGAAATTTAATGAGTTTTGTGAAGATTCTTAACAGTGACTAGATTCCCACATGTTTAAATTTTTTTAAAACAAAGTATTTTAGAAAAACGTTTGCTAATGCATTTCTAAACGTACGCCGGAGGTTTTGGATTTCTCTCAGCGCATACAGTATTGCCCTCTTTCTCACAATGCTACTGTAGAAAAATCAATGAAGTGTACGTGCAATAATCCATCACTTAATTATTTAGCTCTCCATGCAATTAATTTTTTACAGGTGAGAAGGTAAAAACAACTCTTCGGTACACCAATTGACTAGCCCAGAAATTTGGTACCTTCACCTGACAAAGAGTTTGACATTCAAACCCTTCCTTAATGGTTAAGAAAAAGAAATTACTGAAAGATAAAGCTCTCAAGGAACATGATCCAATTACAGAGCTCCCTCGTAGCAACAGTTCTATTTTTTTTTTTCCCTTATCTAACCATACTACTAGCAGCTGAAACACCGCGAGAAAAGGAAACCTAAGCCTTATATGTCATTGAAGATTCTCTGCCCTGGTGACAGCATCATTTTTGGATCAAACTGAGCTTTTCTCTCTCGAAAATTTCTCCATTTCGATCCGAAATGATTAATCCATTCTTTATTACTATTGTAAAGGGGTAAGTACTGCTTAATCTCAATACCAGCTTTGTCACAGAACTTCAATATGTCCTTGTTCTGATGATCATAGGCTTGCCAGTCATTAAACCCGCTTGAGTGCAAGAATCCCACGGTATAGAAAATATCTTCTTCTGGTATAACCGCGGACATTTTATCATCCCATCTGCAATTAATATGATGTTGGTCACTTCCCGAATTGTTAATTAAATAATTAATTAATATTCCCTATTTTCTCTACCGAAAACAAAAAGGTTATTGAGCACAGTACTTACTTTTTTCTATTCATAGGGTAAAAAAGAACGACTCCAGTCGTAATATTACGCTTAAGGACAAGGTCATGGAAAACACCCTTGTTGAACTCCAGAATACGAGATTTTGGCAGGAAGAGATTTAACCATGGATGAGGAACATCCCATAATCCTTGCGAATGAAGCTTTTGCTCTCCACTTCGGACTCTATTTAGAAAATCCACAAAGGAAACATCTTTCTCAAACATAAATCCGGCAACGAAGCTTAAACCCTTGAGCAATTGTTGCAGATCCTATAAAAGAAATAATTACAATAACAATTTTGTCCTTAGTCCATATTATTACATTAGAATCTTATGAAAATCAAGAAATGGATCTATACTATATACTTGTGATAGATTATGATGTTGACGAGGTACCTTGTCAACAATGTGTCTGGTCCCATCATCATAATATTTGGCTACTTCTAGACAGTAGATGATGGCATGTTGGGTTACCAGGGACATTATTTTAGGGATATCGGATGATGGGAAGAAGGAGGATCTCCAATTATTTGGAGGTCCTTGAGCCATGAGAAGTGAACCTTCCAAATAGTCGAGTGCATTCTTCTGCTTCCTTCCATTGATTGAGATTAAACGTTCTTGGTCTCTTGTAAAAGCAGAAAAATCGCTGTAAAGCATTCGCACCCACTTCACCTATACATGATCAATAAGCAGCACAAAATTAGAGAGAGAAAAAAACACTTTATATATATATATATATATAGCCGAGGCACCAAATGGTGAAAAAATAAATCTAGCTAGCATATATATGGTAATTCTAAAGCAGCATAGAATTTCTCGTACCCTCTTTGGTGCTGGCTCTAAAGCTATTCTTGCTCTAGTTATAATTCCAAACTGTCCTAAACCTCCTAGAACAGCATAAAATAGCTCAGAATTCGTGTGTGAAGAGCAGGTAACCAGTTCTCCTTTCCCTGTATGACCCAAACAAGAACAAATTAATTAATAATATATAACGAATGAGTTAAACGCTGAAGTACTAATCAATAAATAATAAAAACAGAAAAAATGTCCTTCACATACTGTTTTGGCTGAAATAACTCAGTCCATGGAGATCTCCTATTTAGCCCTTTAATTTGCCCAACCAAAACAAGTGGCCATTTTAATGAAATTTGTTCTGGTATAATTGTGCTATTTATAACACATCTTTAGAATCACTTTCGAGATTTACTTAATTAGCATTGATTTTCACAGGGAGATCCCATGAATATATTATTTTTTTCTAACACCATTAGAAGACTGTTGTAAAATGTGTGATCATCTATTTACCTTTTCATCTCTATAGAAAAAGATTAGACTGTGACTGTAGTTAATTGCTGAACAAATAGGTGAGTTATAGTACGTAGGTATCTCCAGCTTGACTAAATAAATTTCTAGTGCAGAAAACGAAAAAGGGAATTAAGAGCATTCATACATACCGGTAACAACATCCATTTCATAGACATTGCTAATCTGAGGGCCGTACCGAAATGTTGTTCCGCTAATTCCAGCATTTGAGAGAGTCCCACCAACGCTAAGGTACAAGTAGTCTGTCCATGACACCGGAGCAAATCCATGTTCCATGGTGGAATGCAAAACATCAATCCATAGCTGCTCACCTCCAACATCGGCATAGAAACCCAATGAAGGGCATTTTGAGACAGTAATTCCAGTCCCATTTTTATGATTCCTTAGACTCGTCATATCCACTACTACTCCATTAGAAGCCATAGCCTGTCCCCCAACAGAATGGCCGTGGCCCCTGGCTGCTACAGTAAAAGGGGTGTAGTTATTGTACGAGAATTTTATTAAGCTCGTTATATCTTCTATTGAGGATGGATAAAGAACTGCGGCTGGATTTTCATGGACGATGTTACCGTAATCAGAAGAGACTGATTTGATGGCATCGGGTTCAACATGAAGATGACGTGCGAAATCAAGGGTTTGGATCTGAGGAGGTAAAAGACCAGTCCATGACTTGGATTTTCCAAGGGTGGATGCTAAGCGAGTTATAAAAAGAATTGCCATAAGACATATTGTGATGGTAGGATTCTCAGCCATTGATCTATTTTTGTTATTTGGTTATCTTTCTCGAGTTGAGAACAAGGAAATTAAGAGAAGTAAACAAGGGGATCCAAGCTGGCCAGAGTTCTTATGGACAGGGGTCTGTGGTGAAGAGATAAATGTGTGTGTGTGTGAAAAGGAGGGTATGTGCATGTGTATATATATATATATATATATATATAGAGAGAGAGAGAGAGAGAGAGAGAGAGGACGGGAACATGCATTAAATTGAGGTGGAAATCTTGGCTGGCTAATGAAGAAATCTTGGTGTTTGGTTGGCAAAAGACACTGTATGCAGCATGCAAGTTTTGTCAAAGATATTCAAGGACAGGATCTGGGATCCATTCATGACCATTACAGATAGAAAAAAACAAAAGAAAGTCACTTATTACGTGTTTCTTGTGTTTAAATGACAATCATCATCTTGATGATTCCATCCCACCCAAAGATTTGATTCATTCTCGTGGGTCAATAGCAATGGCCAAACCTCATGGATTTGGGCCAATGTGTGTTCATGACCATGATCACTCAAGTTCGGTCAATTAATTTGTTGTCTACCCCATTTTTTCCTTTTTATTAGTAGTAATTTGTGCTGGTTTGCTATTGTAGGGGGGTAACGTGGGGCCAAAATTAGGTAATCATCAAAAGAATCCGTAAGATTTTTCTTTTAGGTTTAGAAGAATTTTCAAGGATCAAGGCATTGCCCTGGATATGATAATAATATTGTGAAATTAAAATGTGAAAGAGACATTAGCGTGAACTTTCCTCATCCTGAGATTTCGTTTGTTCGTATCTAAGGCTACATGTAATTAGACCAAGTCAAATTAGAACATTATTACCTGGCCTGTATTGTCTCATCTAACTTTCAAGACATTTCAATGGAGTAATAATTAGGATGCTTCCGATGTTTTTTATTTTAACTTCTTTGGGGCGTCACTACTTAAACCCTAGTCTCATATATATTACTAGCTAGCTAGGGCAAACAATTCTCCCTCCATGTATAGATTACATCATATTCCAGACTTTCGAAATATATATATCCATGTTTATTAATCCGTAAATTAAAAGATTCCAAGCAGCTTGCTTGCATTTAAAAGCATAGCAAAGAGCTAAAGGAAACAACACCATGCCACCCACACGAGAGGAATCGATCATGGAAGTTTGGCCTTGTCTGCCTATATATAATTGTAAATGTGCATGACACTATATAATTATATACAAATCTCTTAATTAATGTAGCAAAATATTTTTAGTTTTAAAGGAATGATATGTATAGTTTTCTTTGTCATTTCATCTGTTTCTTGATGGCTAGAATATTATTATAATTAGTAATAAATTATTTTTCAAGTTCTAAGCACTGTTAGTTGCTTTGGAAATCTTTGTTAAGAACAACAAAATTCAAAGGACAATCTTTGACCTAAAGATCTTACGGGGTATATGGAGACCTATCAGATAGCAGCCCTTCACCATGCATCCATGATCCATGTATTCGAATAATTGATTTAAAACACATGTGCATCATGCATTTCTAGTCTGTCCATCTCTGCAAGAAATCTTGTTCATAAATAGAATTAATGCGAAACTATTTTTAGATCTCATGTTATTATTTAAGTTTTTATAATTTAATTTTTTTAAATAGTATCATAGTTTAAAAAATAATAGCATTTTAATAACTTAAAAGTTTAAATTAAAATAGTTTAAGATAATTTAGTTGATATTTATAAACACAAGCATTCTTCTATTACTTCTTGCTCTACGTCACAACATGAAAAATTAAACTTCGTGAATGCAACAAAACATGCCTTCCCACATGCCAAAATAGTGATGATTAGGCCTTTTGCCTGACAAGAGAGATAGAGAGAGCTTTCAAATTGATGTTCACGTCATACTCCTTTTGATACTGATTTTGGTGTCTATATATATATATTTTTTTTCACTACTATAAATTTGGCAAATACAAATAAAAATACCAACAAAAAAATTTTATTGGTCGATTTTACCGACAAATTTCTCTATCATTATATTTCTTAGTAAACGCCAATAAAAACATTTTATCAGTATATACTGAGGGAATTGCAGTTGGAAAAGAAGGAATAAAAAAACCCAGAAAAGTACGATGACATGTAACTTTTATCAACGACTTTACCGACGGAATTAACCCAATGATAAAATTTCATTCGTATATATACCGACAGAAATAATCTCTCGGTATATACCGACAGAATTACGGATGGTATTATAATGGGATTCATAAAGGAAAATCGTATGGTGACATGACACTTTTTACCGACAAAATTACCGATAAAATAATTTTGTCGGTAAATTCATCGGTAATACTTAATTTATAACCTGGCGATCGACCTCCTCTCACCTCCCCCGTTTCTATCTTACTCCTCATGCATTTTTTTCTACAACAAAAAGCAGAAACAACCACCCCCTCCCCTCCTCAATCTCAACACAACTCAACCTCCCATAACAAATATGTCCAACACAACACTTGATTTTTCAGCATCCGTGTTCTGATTCAAATTTTATTGAGGATTCTCCATCTTAAGTAAGCAAATCTACCCTTTTTTTTATTTGAATACAATTTTGAAATGTTAATTTTTTTGTAAATTTTTGTAGTATATGTATTTTGTTTGGGTGTTTACTCATTTTAAAGTTTTTTTCTTATACAAATTTGTTGTATGGATTTATGATTTGTACATGTTAGGGTTTGTTTTAGATTTTGTAAAATTATATTTATTTGTAATTTTATGAAACTTATGTTGATTTTTGACTTAGGTGTTTTGTGATGAAATAAATAATGGCTTATTTAACGGGTCTATTTTATTTGCTTGTCAATTTTATTATCGAGTTAAAAATTTTAGTAAATGTGTAGAAATTTGAATTTATGTACATAATTGATAAGGAATTAAGAGTACTATTAAAATAGATTGAATAAGTTTGAGCTAAACCAATATTTTTACAAATTTATTTAGTTAACATAGTTAATTAATACATGTTGTCATCATTATTTAAATAGGTTTGATATAAGTAATTGATGATCGTTCATGGTTGTATCGAGATTTACCCCAAAGGTTGCAGATGATGGATTATTGTAATGGGGTTCAGGGTTTATTAATTACGTATCCGAGAAATATTAGTGGATGTGGTATTAAATGTCCATGCAAGAGGTGTAAAAATAAAAAACTTATAGATCCAGATGTAATAATGATGCATCTTCTACAAAAAAAAAAGTTCATGGAGAAAATACGTGTGTTGATATACACAAAGAACAATATGTTTCTTATGATACCATGGTAAAAAAGATGGTTGGGTCAATTTATAGTGCTAATAATATGCATAGAGTTATAGATGATAATAGTAATACTTATAGGAATATAGTTATGGATGCAATGAGAATAAATCAGGGTTATGCCATCGAATGGACGAGAAGCATTTTACCTGAAGGGAACAGACTGACAGAGAACTTCTATGCTGCTAAGTCCATGATGAAACCTCCCGATCTAGGATACCAGAAAATTGACATGTGTCCAAACTTCTGCATGTTGTACTACCGTGAAAATACAGAGTTGACCGAGTGTAAAACATATAGGCACTCTCATTATAAACCCAGAACTGGCAGGTGAAGGACACTTGTCGCACATAAAAAAAACCCAGACTGCAAAGGTTATTCATGTCACCAAAGACTGGTGAACACATGACATGACACAATTAATCTCATGATGTGGTGGATGGAATGATGGTGCACCCTTTTGATGGGTGAAGCTTAGAAACACTTTAATAGTGTGCATTATAAGTGGAATCAAGGAACGTGCGTCTTAGGTTATGTACTCATGGTTTACAACTTGCCACTAGGGATGTATATGAGGTTGGAGTTCATGTTTTTATCTACGGTCCTACCCGATCCTAATAGTCCGAGTCGGAATATAGATGTTTGTCTTCGACTATTGATTAATGAGTTAAAGCAATTATGGAAATATGTGGCTTTGACTTATGATATATCGAGGAAAAAAAAATTTCTAATGAAGACAGCTTTGATGTGGACTATCAATGATTTTTTTGCTTATGGAATGGTTTGAATTATGTGATATTTAACAACGATGAACTGAGACCTTTTATTCAGTAAGTATACTACTTAACATGTCATTATTTTTTAACAATTTATCTTTTATAATATCATATATTGATACATTATTGAATTCCTCGTAAGACACATCATCAATATTTATTGTCCCAAAACTCACAGCTGACTGAATCCTAAATCTTTCGATTAGAAGATGAATAATTTTCCACGTGATTCAAAACACAAGTAATAACTGTTTAATTATTCTTATCTCTTAGGATACTTAATTTCATTACACATTTCTCGTTAATTGTTCATGGTTGTACTTTATATATCAGGTTTATCAATTAGGAGGGAATGTTAGTGTTACTTTGTCTTTACTAAGTTTAGGTCCTGAAAGAAAGGTGAAGTGCTACAACGGGTATTTCATCAATGGACATGTGTTTCATACTGAAGAATATAGGCATAGTAGAAAGACATATAACAATAGGGTTTGTGTTAAGGGATCGACTTCTAATGAGTTTGAAGTTGACTACCATGAGAAGTTAGAAAAGGTCATTGAATTACAATATCATAGCGAGCAGATTAAATTATTTTTATTCATATGCTATTGGTATGACACCACTGACAGATGAATCAGAGTAGATCCTCATCATGGTTTGGTCGAAATTAATTCAAAGGCTAGACTCCACAATGTTGATGATTTTTTTGTTTTCGTCAAGCAATACTAGCAATTTTATTACATATACACTTCTTCCTTTAGAAAGAATCGTTCTAGAGTTGATTGGTTATATGTAGTGAAAACCAAACCCAGGGGTCATGTCAAAGTTGTTCAGGATGGGAACAATGAATTAACTATGGGATATGATGTCTTTCAACTTGGTGAGTTAGTTGATCCATATCGAATTGCAATGTCTAATGACTTGGAAGAAAATTTAAATTTTTGTATCGCCAAGAATATTTTTATTGATATTGACACTAAGGAGTTAAATGATGTTTTGAGCTCTAGCGGACAGACACAAGTCGATCAAGATGATGATAGTGATGAAATGAACATAGAAAATAGCGATGGTAATGAGGATGAGTCAATTGATGAAGAAGAAGACAATTCTGATTAATTTGCACAAGACGAATTTGTAATGCCATAAACTATAATGTAATATTTATGGACGAGATTCACTTGAATGTAATATCAATGATGTTAATTTATTATTAAATGACAAGTAAATATTTTTTTATTGTTGTGATGTGAACAGGTGTTATTGTGTTGTTCTGTGAATTTAAGTATTTGCAGGATGGATAAATAGAGAATACAGATCAAATCATATATTCCAGTGGCGATCAAAGTTGTTTTCCTTTTCCCTGGCACTGTTAATGGTGTTAATTACACACGGATATATCGATGAAATGTTTCTGTCGATATATTCCAGTGGTGATGAGAACTGTTCCCTTCTCCCTAACATTATTCATGGTGTCAATTACAAACGGGTATACCATGAAATGTTTCTGTTAGTATATTCCAGTGGCAATGCGAACTATTCCCCTTCTCCCTATCATTATTCATGATGTCAATTACACACAGGTCTACCGACGAAAAGGTATATTCCAGTAGTGATGAGAATGTTTCCCCTTCTCTCTAAAAATATTCAGTGATCAGTAATGTTTTTGTTTACCAACAAAATCACTGATGGAATGGGAACTCCAACGCTCTGACGATTAATGCTTCTTTTTTTTATTGGGGTACACTTTCCCTGACAGAATCACTGACGAAATAGGTATTCCAAGGCGATGATAATTAATGCTCTTTTTTACTGTTGATTTGTTACTCTTTTACCAATTTGACTTCACCGATGAAAGCATCGATGAAAAATTTAAAGATATTAATATTTAATATTTTGTTAGTATAAACCTAATATAAAAGACCATGTCCATAGTAAACATGGCTTCATCTTCTTCATTCTTCTCCTTTCTTGCTCTCTCTTATCCTCTATTAAATTCTCTTCTCTTCTCTCTCTCAACTCTCAACTGTTTATAAGCCGAAATCAAGCATTATCTTCTCTTCTCATCCTAAGGTATGTTGTCTATCTTTATTTTTCTTATTTTTTGGTTATTTTAACAATCTCTTTTTATTTATTTTGTTTTTCATTTTTTTTTAATTCTCAGCCGAAACAAAGCACACCATAAAGGTAAGAATTTTTCATTCCTTTTTCTTTTTTATTTGTGTTTTGTTTTGCATTATTTTTTTAGGTTATTATTTTTGTTCAATTTTGTGTTCTTAATAATTAATTGAAATTAATAGTTGTGTTGAATATTAGTTGTTATTGAAATATGTTTTGCATTATTTTGTGGAATTTTAGTTATTATTTTGTATTTATTTCATTTAGAATATTTTTTTTGTAAATTTAGGATCACAAATATTTCCACTTAGAAATAATTGTGTTGAATTTTAGTTGTTATTGAAATATTGTTTACATTATTTTGTTGAATTTTAGTTATTTTTTCCAATTTTGTTGTTTAATTTCAATTAAATGTGTAGGATTAATTTTAATTATTTTTTTTTAATTTAGATTAGATTCTTGTAAATTTAGGATTAAATATATTACCACTTAGAAGATGTGAATTTTGTACAAAATTGAATTATTCTAATTTGTTGGAAGAAATTGAATAAAATCAACTGGTTTGTGGCATATATATTATGTATTTGCAGGTTTAAATTTTTTGGGAAAATCCTGTATAGGGGAGGTGCTGCTAATTTTTTAAAAAATTAAAAATAGTTTAATTTTTTTCTGTTAATTTGTGTAGATGCCTAGAAAAAAGTCTATTGTACCCTCATGAGGACATGATCACTGCTAGTTCTTCTAACAGCGATACTGACGACCATGATTCATTAGGTGCCGACCAAGAACAAGCACCTGAAGCACATCCATCGACGTATGATGTGGGGTCGTCGAGTGTAATGCCGCAATGTTGAGGGGGGTCCCGTCATAACTGGATCCATTTACCCGCAAGTAAGAGACCTAGTGGAAGGATGACCTTTCAATGTAAGTTTGAATCGCTTTCACAACAACATGCTTAATAATTTTTTAAAAAATAATCTTATTTAACGAATGCAATTTCAGATTTACAAACATTAAGGCAGCCATAACAATAACTTTGGACTATAAATTATTGATGGAAATTCTATTGTTTTAATAGAGTCAAGTTTCCAAACATCATGAATGAAAACCATATGTCGATGCATGGTTTTCAAGGTTTAAGATTAGTATTAACTTAAATATATTTTTTTATTATGTTAATATGGTTAGTTTATTGAAATTACTTAAATTTACCTTATATAATTTTTTACTGCAAGGAAAAATTGAATGGGAGAGAGTAGATGATAATGTTGACAGGAGGGTTTTGGAGAATCACGTGGTAAGATCGAAATCAGGATAATTTCTTTTATTCCAAATATCAAAATTTTATTTTTCATTTACTAACAGATAATTTATTGGTATCATATAGATTACATGATTTTTGGTATGAGGCCCAAAAAAAGCAAAAACAATATGCAAGAGAAAGTGAGCTTCTAGCCTAGAATGACATGGAAATTTGGAAGGATTTCAGGCCGCCATATATCTTGGAAGTTGTATGAGCAAAGTACATTCAACACGTGATGGTCGTGCTATTCATGTGACGGTCACATTATGGAATGAAGAACTGGAACCAACCTATTCACAGTTCCGTTACCACCCGTACCGGTGACTTCATTTTGTTTGTTTAGCATGCGAAGTGAATGATAAGATTTTTTATTTCTTCCTTTTTTATTTGTTATTTTTTATAACTATATTTAACTAACAACATTTTTATCTTCCAGGCTATGGTTGGACACAAGCCAAACCCGATGGAGCTCTTTGTCGAAACCCATTTGTGAAGTGATGATCGTCAAAAAAGAATGCAGCAGTTTGTGGATTGTCGAGCTCAACACTTTGTGAAATGTTGGTTTTCAACCATTAATTTTATTAAGTTATATTTTCCTGTAATTTGATGAATTTATTTTTTCTTTCCAGGATACATATAACAGCCGCTTGAAAGAGAGATACAGTGATGATCCTTTGATCCATCCAAATCTCAATCTGGATTTATGG
This sequence comes from Populus trichocarpa, assembly GCF_000002775.5. Taxonomy (NCBI): domain Eukaryota; kingdom Viridiplantae; phylum Streptophyta; class Magnoliopsida; order Malpighiales; family Salicaceae; genus Populus; species Populus trichocarpa. Next base: position 13,474,279 of record NC_037290.2, on the reverse strand, counting down.
TTGGAGGCAGGATTGTCCAGTGGACCCAATAGAAATCGGGTGTTCAGACTTTCTACCAATATGATCAAGAACTTGCAGATGACCCATAGCGTTTTGATCATTGGATGCTTGTAATTGGTCCCAAGCACTCAAACTCCAGAGTTTGAGGTGATGTTAGACCAGCGAGTATAGGATCGGATGACCCATCTCAAAGAAAAATATAAATGACTCATTACGGAATATGAAGAACTCCATCAAGTGGTAATGGAGATGAGATCACACATAAGTGGTCCATGTGCTCCTCCTTATTAACTCCATAGTCTCTCGGCAATAACCAACCTCCTCCTCCTCCAGCTCTACCTCTATTTTAGATTTATTATATTTCAACGTATAAATGTTTAAATTTGTAATAAATATTTAAGATTTATATTATTTTAATTTTTTTTATATATTTTATTTTATATATTTTTTAATTATTTTACTACTTCTGTTCAATATGTTTTTTTTTAAAAATATTTTAAAATATTACGGATAGGGTTACCGACGAACCATGTTTGTTGGTATATTATAGAGAGTTAGAAAAGAATTACTGTAAAAACCATTGCTACTATAAACTCTCCGATGAAATTATAGATGGTATTCCATCGGTGATATGTTATATTTACTGATGGATATATCGATAGACAAATAAAAACATCAATAGAATTACATACGGTATTCCATCAATTATATGGCAAACTTCCTAAGAGAAATACCGACGGAATGAAGTAAGTAAAAACAATTTTGACACGCTTTGTCTGTCTATAAATCCATCGGTAAATTTATTACCAACATACTTACCGACATATCAGAAATTTACCAACAAGAGTTTTTCCAATAGACTGGTTCCATCTGTGTGCCCATTAGTAAATTATGTACCGACGGACTGTGAGTTTCAATACCAACAAAAATTTACGTCGGTAAAACTGTTAAATCCAATAGTGTTTGGAATATATATATCACATTGATGGTTACATTAACCTTTAACAATGTGTTTATTTTTATTTGACATAGTTACCCTCTCATTGATCAATATAGCAAAATTTAAAAATATGTTTGATATAACATTGTGTGTGTGTGTGTATGTGTGAATATACTTTTGATATTGTGTTATAATTTTAAAGTAGGGATGACAACTGCACCGGCCTCTGTTATTATAAATATGAAATATTTTATTTTTTTCATGACATGTATTTTATTTAATAAAAGTTGGTAATGACTAAAATTTTGAGGACATCTATTCGAGGTCTATCTCCAATGAAGGCGAGTACAAAGATTAGAAACACCTCCATGAAGGTGGAGAACATATATTGATAAATTGACTACTGGAATTCAACTAGATGTTGTAAAAGTAAGTTCACCAAACATGTTTATAATTTATTTATTTTGGAACAAAAATTAAAAAAATAAATCAATATACAAAAATTATATCACAAACATAACCTTAATTCTGATTTTATTTATTTCTTATATCTCCTTAAGACCTCGTAAAAGATTAAAATGGCGAGTGCTTCTAGAAGAAGAAAAAAAAGCCACAATTAGTGACTTTTTTACCAACAACAACCCTTTCATCTCCATTGCTCTACTCTTTTAATTTTTTTAATTTAGTTTCTTTGTTTTGTTTAATATTTTTGGTGCTAACAAATCATATCTAGATGTTAAATCTACTTTGTTATGTTTTATTATCCTTGGAATAAGGCTTTATTGTGGTCGATGTTTCATGTTGGTTGAAAAAGATTGATACTCTTTGATAATTTTAGATAGTTGAGAACTTCCATCAATAAATCTAATAGTATAGCCCATTCCTTCACTCATTTATTGTGCTGCTAAGCTTTATTGTGTGCATGATGTGCAAAAAAGTATCAACTTGGATTGTCCTCATTAGATAATTTCAATATGATTTTATTAACATCATGGAGAGACCATTTACTTCATAGAAGGTAATTATTCATCATTATTGTAGAAAGGTTTTATCTCATTTTTTAATATATAAAGCTGTAATTCACTTCATAGTTTTTGATATTATTGTGTAATAAAAATTGTGACAATGCTTTTATTTATTTATATGATCAATGAAATCAATATCATTTATAAAAAAAAATTAAAATTAAGAGATAATTATGCTTGAACAAAACATGTTCTCCTATATTGTTTGGCATTTATTTCACCCACTTAATGAAAATCTGTATTCTATATTAAAATCTAAAAAAAAAAATTTCATATATTCTAGATTATCAAAAGTTACCATCCTATTAGAAGATCTATGCAATTAACATCATGCTAGAGACTCCACGTGAGCTAAATTGTTTTCTTAGTGATTATCTATGAAATAAGCTAATTTCTAAAATCTATGTTTTAGTGACCGAATGCAATTAATGACCAACGACGAATAACCTTAATTTAAGTTGTCATTGCTCTTGGGTACAAATCATTGATAGTGTTTGATTATAGAATTACCTTTATATATTTTCTCTTGTCAAGTAAATATCAGTACATTGTTAGACACCGTTTGAATTTTATTTTTTTATGCTTCTCAAAGTTCTTTTTAAAAAATATTTAAAAAAAACATTAAATTAATATTATTTTAAGAAATAAAAATCATCATCAACAACGCTACCAAACAAGCTTGGTCAATTTAGAGAATGTGCAAATTAATTATTTAATATGGCGCACATATATCAAAATAGTACTCACTAAAATTAAACATACAAGTAATTAGAACTTTTTTCTATTTAACATTAAGTTGTATACTTAAAACATCTTAAACTTTAGTCCATGCTAAATCCTATCTATTAATACATTCAATGATGCATCTCTGTATCAATTTAAAATATTCAAAGAAAATATTATTTTTTTTTATGAATATTGACTATAATGTTTGAATTCAAGAAAAGAGAGCAAATATCATTGACCACCAGGTAAATCCCTTGATGTTATTTAATTGACTAACTATTAATAATGATTTCAAGGTATACCAAGATAGCTTTGCATGTAAATATATTATCTCCATATATCTACACTATAAAAAATACATGCAAGCATGTAAACACATAAGCAAGTTTGTACAAAGACTCCATTGAACTATTACTTGTGTTGATTTACACTTCTTGAATAATGTTTATTTTGATTTTAAAAGTTTAATCTTAAAAGATTGGTCTTGGTCTTAATCATAGTATATTTAGGTTATATTTATTTAATAAAATGGATGAGAGCGAATATGATTGTAAGAGTTTAAATTGGATTTTTAAATATCAATTTATTTTCAAACCCTAACAATTCTATATTAAATTCAAGGATTTGTTGGATTTATTATTTAATATTTTAAAAAATATAAAATTCACTACATTCAAATGAATTCTAGCACACACACAAACTTAAATATATTTATTTTTAAATAATTGTTTTAAAAAAATAAAATATCAACCCAATAATGTAATATTTTGTTTAATTAATTAGTTTTTCTCTTCATATTGATTGGTAAAAAAAAATGATTTTAGAGATTAAAAGACTACTTAGATTACTTAGAAAAGTAGCTGCAACCTTTGGGAGAAAAATATTATTTAGAATTAGTATAAATAAACCATAAACCTCAACCTAATCATACATTTATGGTTTTTTGATAGATTTAAAACATTGTACTTATTAAAATACTATTAGTATTAATTTTCACTAAATCGAATTATTGTTAGAATAAATTAAGATAAATTTATATTTTATCTATTTAATAAATGGGTATTAGATTCATAATTAGGCACATACAATAAATATATAATATTTAAGAAAACCCATTTAATTATATAAGGTCAAATCAGAAATATATTAAGATCCATTTCATTAATCATCCTACTCATATTCATTGGGTTTTAAGTTCAATATAAGTTCTGATGTCTATCTTATAACCATCACAAGTTTAAAATTCTACTTTTTAAATGACTTTATAAAAAGGATAAAAAACAGTACCCTCCAAGTTTAAAGGTCAACATTTCTAATATATGAAGTGTGGGGAATTATACCTCCTAGATTTAAGATTTAAAATATGCCTATAAACAATTATTGAATTCTTAATTGGTTTTTTTATACAAGAAATGTTTAACAATGCCTATATGTTCAAAACTATTAAAATTTTAATTTTGAATACTTGATATAAGAGGTAAATTGTCTTATTTTATGGTTTTGTATTATGATGCATTAAATTAATTTGATGAAATTACATTAAACCTCTTGTGTTTGGAGTGCGGTAACACTTTATCTCCATACTTTAAAAAACTACATTTTACATACCGAGTCAATAACAATTTTTAAATTTTAATAAAAAAACAGAAATATACATGTATATTAATAATTCACATCTCTCTTCTCTTTATTCAACAAAAATCATTCCCCCCTTTCCCTCTCAAAATCTTACTAATTAACATAACCCACCATCTTTTGTGTTGCTGCTATTTCTTAGCGAGAGAAAAGGTAGATGGTCATGCTACTATTTATATGGAATGCTGATGTTTGTGTGGTTGGGGTTTATGGATATTTGTTTTTTTGGTTTTAGACGCAAGTTAGTTTAATGGTGTAATGTTTCGATATGAGAGAGTGGTGATGATGAAGAGGCTGGCGATAGTGAGTTGTGTGGTGGTGCTAGTGTGTGGTTGTGTGAGGAAAAGATGAGATTGTTAGGAAAGAGAAGAAGAGATTAGTAAGGTTTGGTTTATAGGTGTTGTTAGGTTTATAGCATAAGAAATGGTTGTGTGGTGGCAGTTCAACGGTGATTGTTATTGTGTGATGGTGTTGGTATGGTTGAGTGAGAGGAAGGGGAGATTAACATGAGAGAGGGATGGATGTTGAAGGTTTGGTTCATGGGTGTTGCTAGGTTTATGGTATATGAGATGGTCGTGTGGTAGCGGTTAGTGCTGATGGTTTGTGAGTGGCACTAGTGTATGGTAATGCAAGGGATAAAAAAAGATATGTAGTCGAATAAGGGATGAATGGCCGAGTGATCCAAACCAAGAGGGCAAAACCCTATACCACACAGTAAAAAATTGGAATACTTACTAAGAAAACTAAAACTAGATTATAAAAACCTGACCCGTTGATTATTTGAATCAAGAATCAAAGATATATGGTTAGAACACCATAAAGATGATCTCATTGATAAGCTCTAAACAACTTCAATGAAGAACTAAAAGCAAAAGTGCTCATATAAGTTTTTAATTCAAAATCCAATTTGTTTTTAACACCCTAAAAAATAAAAAGTATTTATATGTTTGAATTAAACAAAAATAAACTCTAATTAACTATGAGATGAAAATTAAACACAAATAACTAATTAACTTAAAAGTATGTGTAAAATACAAAGCTCAAGTCTTATATAAATAAAAGTTCAATCCGTATATTCCCAAATAATCATTTGCAGGTCTTATTGGAAGGCCTTTTTGATGTCTGATTGCTATGAGATTTTAACCATATAGAAAACAAGGCATTGAGAATGTTCTAGCAAAATTCCAGTCTGACCAAATGGTCATATTGAAAGTTATGATCATTACCATAAAATTATATAGTCAAGCTCTAGTACATGATAAACAATCTCATCTCTTGCTTAGATAACATTGATGAAGGCTTAATCCTCCTTAGAACTCAACTTCATTCTTAAAATCACTTTATAAAAAGTTCTTGATGCTTGCTCAATCTAAATGTCACGAGTCAATTCATTAAATGCCTCTATGATCCTTTTGGCTCTTGCCCTTATAATTGGTTTATCAAGTACATACAATGGATTATGTGGTGTTACTTGTTAACTCTCATCATTCTCCATCTCCTTAAAAGGATTCGACTTTAAATTGTCACCCATATCAAAAGGAGAAAGATCAGAAATATTAAATGTACCACTCACATTATACTCAACTGGAAGTTCTATGCATTATCATTAATCTGTTCAAGGACTTGAGAGGACCACCTCCTTTATAATGCAACTTTGATCTTTTATTAGTTGGAAATATTTTATTCCTCATATGTAACCAAACTCAATCACTAGATTCAAAGATAACACGCCTACAACCTTCATTGGCTTTAGATGCATATTGTTCATTCTTCCTTCTTATATGTTGTTGAACATTATCATGAAGTTTTATCACCATTTCAACCATATTATTTTCATCAAGACTAACTTTTTTTATCAATAGATGAAGGCAACAAATCCAAAGAGTTAATGGATGAAACCTTAAATTTCAAATAGTGAATGATTAGTAGTAGAATACATACTCCTATTGTATGCAAACTTAATAAAAGGAAAACACTCCTCCTAACTTTTCAAATTCTTTTGAATGAAATTACATAACAAAGTAGGTAATGTCCTATTTTCTATTTTCATTTAACCATATGTTTGTGGATGAAAAGTTGTTGAAATTAATATTTTAGTTCTCAACTTTCCCACAAAACATTTCAAAAATAACTAAAGAACTTAACATTCTGACCTGAAAAAATACTCCTAGGAACACCATGAAGTCATACTATTTTTCTAAAAAACAAATCAACAATATTGGTTGCATCATTAATTTATGATATGGTATGAAATTTTTCATCTTAGAAAACATATCTACAATCACAAAAATTGAATCTCTACCTAAGAAACCTAGAATAAAGTCCATGAAAATATCTACCCAAACCTCCATAGGTACAAGCAAAGCAGTATATAAATCATGTGGTAAGACCTTCTATTTGGCTTACCTACATGTGAAACATCTTTCATACACCCTTTGCACATCACATTTCATCTTAAGAAAAAAAATAGTTCATGAAACATGTCTAAAGTCATTTTCACAATAAAATCACTCATCAAACCTCCGCTATGAGCTTTACGCACAAGTCGTCATCAAGAATTGAACAACATGAGTACACTTTTTCTTTGAGTTTTTCATTAAACTATATAAAAATCAATCAAAATAAATCAGGTCGTAGAGTTCAAACCACCAAATTCAAAATGACAAAGAAAAACAAGAATCGAAAAGGAATTTAGGAATAACTCAACAAACTAGAATTCAATGTGAACTTTTGATTTAGATATTGCTTCTTCTTTTTTGTCATATCATAATCTGGTAGACATATTTTTTATTTTGACAGATTACAATCTAGTAGATAAACTTTCTCATTTTTTAAACTCAATGAAATCACAAATAAAAAAAGAAGTAAGAATTGAATTCAAGAACAAGATGAATTTGCATTAATTATCTGAATAAATTCATAAGATGAATTTAAACCCTACATGGTGTGATTTTGATGCGGGGAATAATTATCTATGTTGTCATCTTGAAATGAAAAGAAAATGATAAGGATAATAAAAACAAAACAAAAAATTAAAGATTGTGAACTTGGTTTTATAGCTAAGCTCTGATACCAAATTAATGTGAACTCGAATGGAAAAACTCTAGAACCCACAATCAAGAATTGAAATACTTACCTAAGAAAGCTAAAATCAAATTATAAAACCCCAACCTATTGATTACTTAAATAACAAACCAAAGGTATATGCTTAAAATGCCACAAAGATGATCTTCTTGATAAATTCTGAAAAAGTTAAAAAAAGAACCGAGTGTAAGAGTGCTCACATAATTGTTTAATTAAAAATCTAATATTTTTTCACATCCTAAAAATAAAAGGTATTTATATGTTTTAACTTAAATAAAAATATACTCTAATTAACTATGTGTTGAAAATTAAACCAAAATAACTAACTAACTTAAAAGTAAAATAACTTGAATATTCTTGGATAAAATAAAATATAAAGATCAAGTCTTTTATAAATAAAAGCTCAATCTGTATATTCTTGAATAATAACTTCTAAGCCTTATCAGAAGGTCTTCCCGATGTCTCATTGCTACTAAATTTTAATCGTATAGAAAACAAGACCTTTAAAATCTTTAAGCAAACTTTTAGCCTGATCCAATGATCAAATTGATGGATTGGACTAAAAGTTATGATCATTAACATAAAGTTATACAACCAAGCTCCAGTACATGTTAAGCAACCCCATCTCTTGCTTTGATCATATTGATCAAGGCTTGATCCTCCTTGAAACCCAACTTTATGTTTGACACCATCTTAGAAGGAGTTCTCAAAGCTTGCTTAACCTAAATGTCATGAATCAGTCCATTAAATATCTTTTTTATCCTTTTGGCTCTTGCACATGTAATTGATCCAATTAGCAAATATAATGGATTCTATGGTGTTGCTTATTGATTCGAATCACTAAGAGTTTGGTTTATAGGTGTTGTTGGGTTTATGACATAGAAGATAGTTGTGTGGTAGGGGTTTAATGGTAGTCAAGGCTAGCATGGTTGTAAGGATGTTGTTGAATTTGAACAGTGATTATATTGGTGGAAGAGAAGGCTCTAATTTGCGAGAACGAGAGTAAAATGAGAGAATTTTGGATGCTACTATTGTCACACCCCTTACCTCGTTGTTTCTCATCTTTATTTTCAAGAGTACCATTGATTAGTTGGTTAAATTATTATCCTTGCACTTTGATTTTGTAATGAAGAAAATTTTAGGGACAAATTTGTTTAGAAATCATCTAAAGCTTTTTTTCTTTTTTTCTTCTTTTTTGCTTAATTTTGATTATAAAATTATCATTGCTTACTTACCCAAATCTATTAGTGTGTTGTGTCTCGACAATTGTTCATTATGGTATTTCTCTCAAATTTTGGATTCTATATCCATGTCATTCAAATATAATTAAGATGGTTGAAATGGTTTGCCACATGGTGGAGAAAAAGATTTTATTTTAATTTTTCTAGTTTTTTTTATCATGGATTTGAAATCAAAGGGAGACCTAATATATATATATATATATATATATATAAAAGGAGTGAGAAAGAAAATGATGTTTAAACTATAAAGGCATTATAAACATTAAATTAATTATAATGACAAATGCATAACACATCAGATTTTTTTGTTGACATAGTTTGTGAATTTCTAACTTAATATATGAAATGAAATTAATTATATAAGCAATAGTATGTGAAATGTAATTTTTCAAAGTATAAAAAGAAGATATTGTTGCTTTTAAAATATAGGAGATTTTAGAGCATATTTAAGAATATATTAGAGGTTACTTTTCAAAGTGTTTTTAGCATGAAAATATATCAAAATAATATTTTTTTTATTTTTAATATTAGCACATTAAAATGAAAAAAAATATTAATTTAAAACCTTTTAAAAAATTTAAAATATTTGAAAAACATGATTAGAACAAAATGATGTTTTAAAGTAGTTTTCTAGAATTGAAGTCATTGCTATGCACTAAAATTTGACGCTCTGGTCCTCCTCCACTAATTTGTACATAATAATTTCCAACAATAGATCTTTAGTCAAAAGACAATGAAATCACTGTATGTATGTATCTTCATGACATCTCTTATTGAAAACATACGTGATGATCTTGAAAACAAGTGTGAGATACATGGGGCTGGCCTCACAGAAAAACATGGGTGGAGAGGCGACTGTGGCAAGATACTGAAAATCTTTATGGGGATCGAGGCCATCCCACAAGATCACGCGGTCCAAAACAGCACCGCCGAAAATCAAAGTAATGTTTGAAGATTGTCCACGTTCAGCAATCATATCCGTCGTACCCATACGTGCATGAAATGGAGAGGGATCTCGCCTCTCTCGTGCTCTGTCTATCCCAATAATCTCCTTTAATCATTCTTTCTTTTGTAAACATTCGTGTGCATTACATCTAATTAATGTGAATCTGCAATAAACCTGGTACTCGGATCAGATTGCATAGGTTCGGGTCCTGAAATTTAAATTATTCTGAACTATTTCTTAATTCAAATCTATTCGTGTTTGATCTTAATTCAATTTCCATAGGTTGGGATTTATATAAAGTTTTTCTAATAACAAAAGTTCAATTATAATTATATAATCAACAACCATATGTACACTCGTGCATGAAATACACACATCTAATGAAATGACATTTATGTATATTCATATGCACGTAAAAATATTTCAATTCTATAATATACATAAGAAAAAAGAAAATATTAATTTAAAAAAACATAAATTTATTTTTAATAAAAAGTTGAGTTCATGGAAGAGTAGTTTAACTAATTATGCTTATTACTTTCACTACCAAAAAATTATCAAATACCGATAGAAAAAATATCATCAGTAAATTATAGTGATATTTACTAACACAACATGATATTGTTGTTTCCATATATATTCATCGATGAATTTAAAGGTGGAAATCAATGAATAAAAAAAATTTGGACAGGTATTCCCTCGTTATTTCTGTCGAAAAATATGACGTTTCAATATTACAGACGAAATTACCGATAAAAACTAATTGTCGTCAATAATTAAGTTATAACTTGCCAGACGATCTGCCCTCAATCCCTCCCCCATTTCTTCTTCTTTTTTTCTTTTTTTTTTTTTGGCAGAAAACAACACCCTTGCCCCTCCTTATTTTATCACAATCTCACCATCACAAATCCGTCAACCCCAACACTTGCCTATCAGTATCCTCATTCTTGTTCAATTTTTTTTTTGAAGATTCTCTACATCAAGCAAGCCATTTTTTGTTGTAACCCATTTATTATGTTAATTTTTGGAATTTTTATGTACTATATGTAGTTTGTTTGTCTGTTTACTTGTTTTATAGCTTTTTTCTATAGCAATTTGTTGTATGAATATATATTTTGTACATGTTAGGGTTTGTTTGAGATTTTAAAAATTATATTTGTTTATCATTTGATGAAATTGAGTTTGATTTTGTAACTTAAGTGTTTTATAATAAAATAAATAATGGGTTATTTGATGGGTATATTTCACATTTTATCAATTTTATTGTTAAGTTGAAAATTTAGATTAATTTGGAGAAATTTGAATTTCTTGGAGAAAATTGATAATAATTAAAGGGTATTATTAAAATAGATTGAATAATTTTAAATTCAATCAATGATAGCTAATTAACTAGGTACCAATAATTTGTTCGGTTCATATTATTAATTAATACATGATGTCATCAATATTCTATATATGTTTCATGTAAGTAATGGGTGATCGTTTTTGAACGTATTGAGTTTCATTCGAAGGGTTGCTCAAGATGGATTAATGTAATGGGACTGAGAGTTTTATTAATTACGCACTATCTAATCTTAAAAATATTAGTGGAGACAGTATTAGATGTTCATATAAGAGGTGTGAAAATAAAAAGTTTATCGATCTAGATGTTGTTATGATGCATGTTTTACAAAAAGGTCCATGAAAAAATATTTGTGTTGGTTTGCAAATGAAGAACCTTGTGTTCCTTGTAAGACCATGGTAGAAAGGAAGGTTGGGTCAACTTCTTGTTCTAGCAATGTGCATGGAGTTGTAGATTATAATAGTATTCATTATAGGAGTATGGTGAAGGATGCAATGAGAATGAATTTGGGTTATACAGGTGAATATTCAATTATAGATGAAGAACTAAATGCGAATGTGATTAGGTTTTTTAAACTTCTAAAATATTCTGACAAACCATTATGGGATGGGTGCACAAATCATAGTAAATTATTGTAAATTGAAAATGTGTTCACTATAAAGTCAAATCATGAGATGAGTGAGGTCGGTTACGATAGAATCATCGAATGGGTAAGAAGCATTTTACCTGAAGGGAATAGGTTGAAAGAGAACTTTCATGCTGCTAAATCCATGATAAAACCCTTTGATTTAGGATACTAGAAAATTAACACATGTCAGAACTTCTGCAAGTTGTACTACCATAAAAATGCAAATTTTACCAAGTACAGAATTTGTAGGCATGCTCGGTATAAACCCAAAACTGGCAGGGTAAGGACTCTTATCACACAGGAAAAATAAGATACTTTCCAATCACTTCTAAACTGCAAATGTTATTCATATCTCCAAAGATTAATGAAAATATGACATGACATCATTCATATGATGCGGTGAATGAAGTCATAGTGCACCCTTTCAATGGTGAAGCCTGGAAGCAGTTTAATAAGGTGTGTCCTTAGTTTTCAATGGAACCACAGAACATACGTGTTGGATTATGTACAAATGGATTCAATCCATTCAGGTCATTTATTTCACTTTATTATTTTTAGTCGATTATACTCACAGTTTACAACTTGCCATCAAGAATATTTATGAGGTTAAAATTTAAGTTTTTATCTATGATCATATCTAATCCTAATAGTTCGAGTAGGAATATATATGTTTGTCTTCAACCGTTGATTAATGATCTGGAGTTGTGGTCATTTATGACTTTAACGTATGATGTCTCAAGAAAACAATTTTTTTAGATGAAGGTAGCTTTAATGTGGATTTTTAATAATTTTCCTATGTATGAGATAATTTTTTGTTGGAACACGCATGTAAAATTAGCATGTCCATAATGTATGGAAAATAATAAGGCCTTCACTTTAACAAATGGTGGTAAAATATCTTTTTTTGATTTCCACTAAAGGTTCTTTGTCAACCGATCACAAATATAGAAAGGACTTATTTGTAGGAGTTGAAAGGAATGTTGCACGGCTGGTATCATCAATGAAGAATTGTATGATGTGGTCTTGCAGTATAAGGGCATTATATGTGGTTTCAATCCGCCAAACAAAAGTTTCCTGGTTTTGGTGTTACCCACAATTGGATAAAGTGAATTATTTTTTGAGAGCTTTCTTATTAAAAAACTAATCTTCTTCGCAAGAATCTAGATGTCATGCATATCGAAAAAAACATGTTTGAAAATATTTTTAACATGGTAATGCATGTGAAAGGGAAGATAAATGATAACAAGAAGGCTAGAATTCATATACCCTTGTTTTGTCACTGTAAGAATATATAGTTGGTTTCTGATGGGTTATGGGTCACAAAGCCTAAAGTCAGTTTTGTCTTAGACAAGAATGCACAATTACTTGTCTATCAATGACTTAAGAGTATGTGTTTTCCTGATGAATATGCTTTAAACATATCTAGATTGGTGAATTTAGAGGATGATAGATTTTATAGAAAGAAGAGTCATGATTGCTACGTGTTTATACAAACAATCATTCCACTTTCTTACCAGGATTTATTGTCAATCGGAATATGTGATGCACTCACAGAGATCAATCACTATTTTAGAGATATATACTCTAACAAGTTACATACCCAACAATTTGAGAAGATTGAAACGAATATTGTCCAAACAATCTACAAACTTGAGATGATATTGTCTCTATTTTTCTTTGATTCAATTAAGGATCTTCCCATATATTTACCGTTTAAGGAAAATGTTTGAGGCCATGTCCAATATAGATGGATGTATCCATTTGAGAGGTTAAGAATTATACATGTATCCTAATTAACTTTCTATATATTGTTTTTTTTAATTTAAAATATTAATTTAATTTCATGCAGATACTTGTTCAACCTTAAAATAAATTTTAAAAATAAGGCACATGTTGAGGCTTCGATATGTAAAGTTTATATTCTTGAAAAGATCTAAATATTTATCTTGTACTATTTTGAGCCTCACATGAGACAAGAATCACTTGTGTTCCAATACATGATGATGATGGGGAAGTGTCTTTAAGTGAGAATTTGTCAATATTTTCCCATTCTAGATGACCTTTATCAAAAAATATAGTAAGGAAAAGATACTTGATAAAAATTAAATTCAGACATACATATAATTATATGTTATTTAACTATAATAAATTGAGACCTTTTATTCAATAAGTAAAATTTTAACATGTTATTTTCAAACAATTTTCTCTTATACTCTCATAAACTGATAGATTGAATAATTCCTCGTAGATAACATCGTCAATTTTTACTATCTCAAAATTTACATTTGACTGAATCTCAATTTTTTCAATTACAAAATAAACAATTTGATGCGTGGTTCAAAACATATGTAAGTAGTAGTTAATAATTCTTAACTCTTGTAATACTAAATTTTATTACACTTTTCTCTTTAATTGTTAATAGTTGTAATCTTGTACCAGGTTTATCAAATGAAAAGGAATGTTAATGATAGTTTGAATATACTATGTTTAGGTCCTGAAAGTGCTATAATGAATATTTTGTTAATTGATATATCTTTCATACAAAAGATTATGATCAGGATAGAAAGACCTATAATAGTTATGGGATTAACTTCTAATGAGTTTGAAGTTAATTATTATGGAAAGTTAAAAGAGGTGATTTAATTGCAATATCATAACGAGTATAATAAAGTCTTTTTATTCAAATGTTATTGGTATGATACCACCAATAGATGAATACAAAGGCTAGATTTCACAATGTTGATGATGTCTTTATTTTTGCTAAACAATACCAAAAAGTTTATTACACATACACTCCTTGCTTCAGAAAAGACCATTCTAGGATTGATTGATTGTTCGTTGTGAAACCCAAAACCCAGAAGTCGTGTCTAAATTGTTAAAAATGGTAATAATGAAGTACTTGTGAGATGATGTCTTTCAACTTGATGGGTTAGTTGATTCATATCGAGTTGCTCTGACTCTCGAGTTAGAAGAAAATTTAATTTTTCATGTAGATGAGAATATTTTTGTTGATATTGATGCTACGAAGTTAAATGATATATTGAGAACTAGTGGACATACATAAGTAATTGAAGATAATGAAATCATTGAGCTTTAATTCAATGAATAATATTATGATGGATATAAAGATGATGAATTTGAAGAAGAAGAAGAAGAAGACAATTCTGATTAAAAAGATTTCAAACTTATTTTATATGTAAAACATCAATGTGTAATGAAATTGACTTTAAAGTAATTTTTCAATATATTGTTGCTTTACAATGAACTATGTTTAACACAATTGAAATGTTTATTGTTGTGATTTGATTATTATATTATTGAACAAAATTGATGTTACTGTGTTGTGATTTTGCTTTATTCATAAGTTGTATAGATACGTAATACAAAAATATTAGAGAAAAATTATTGTTTTATATCAACATAATATAAAATACTAATAGAAATTACCGATGAACTAAGTCCCCTAGAGAGTTCCAGATAGTTGAAAAAAGTTATAGGACTTTATCACTGACAATTATAAATAGAATTACCAATGGACTAAGTTTGGAAAAGTGAATATTAGTTAGTTTTAGGTTAAATAACATGGTTAAGACTTGGATTAAAAAAATAAAAAACAAGATTTTGAATTTTAGAGTCGTCCATGCTTAGGGATTTTTGGGAGATATGGAAAACTTTAGAGGAAATGCTAAATTATATATATGGTTAAATTAGGGAAATAGAAAACTAAATATAGAGAAATTAAATTGTTTTGTGACGGACCATGTTGAGAAATTGGGAAGTTGAGTAAATGTATTTATTTATGGTATTTTAACGTTGTTGGACATGTTTAGGTTTGATTAAAAATGAGTAAATATAGATTTCTAAGAGAAATTACATGTTATGGTTATGTGTGGTAATATGAGAAATAATATAATTATGTAAATTCGTTAATTAAGATGATTTTATTATGTTTTAAATCGATTGATATTAGGATAGAATGTATTTAATTTGGATAGCAATAACATGCAATAATATTAAAATGTATTAGGATGTTAACATGTCAATTAAATTTCATGAGTTCTTGTTTAAATTTAGTAATTTAGTTATATAAGTTACATTGGAAAAAAAAACATTTTTGGAATGCTTTCTTTTTTAATTCTGATTTACATCTAGCAATTGTCTGTATAGATTTCAAAATAAATAAATTAAATATTAGTCATAAATAAAATCAATTAGTTTGTAACTTTATTTATTGATGTGTATTTGCAGGTAATAAAATTTTAGGTAGTCTCCCATATAGGGGAGGTGCTGACAAAATATTTTTAAAATAGAATAAAATGATAATGTTATTACTTTTTTTTTTCATCAAGTTTATATAGATGACAAAGAGAAGGTTATTAGAGAGTAATATAGACATGAGTGTTATTGTTCTTCTAACAGCGTTTCTGATGACCATGAACTACTAAGTATCGACCATGACCACACACCTCAAACACAGACACCCTATCTAGACCAAGGCTCATTGAATGTGAAGGCGACTCATAAAGAGGGTGTCCCTTTTAAGCAGGATGTATATAGTGAGAAGCATATTGTTTAGTGGAAACCTGATCACAACATATAAGTTTGTTTTTCTTTCTTGTATGATAAAAAAATAAACAACAATGTATAATTTTTGAATAATTAATTTCAATGAACAAATGAAATTTCAGGTTTACGAATATGGGGGTGGCTTGCATGATAACATCAACAATGAAATCATTGATGGGAGTGCGTTTTGTTTTAATGGAGTCAGGTTTCTAAAAATCTTGAATGGAAGACTATGATTGATGTTTGGTTAGGAAAGTTTAAGGTTAGTATACACATAATTGTTTTTAATATTTAATTTGGTTATTTTTTTAATTTTAATAAACTAGATATTTTATGAAATTTACATATAAAGAAAAATTTTACTGGAAGGAGGTTGACAACGACGTTTATAGAAGAGCATTGAGAATCACAACGCCATTAGGCAAGAATAAATTAAAATTATGATTTTTTAAATGTTAAAATTTTATTTTTAGTAATCTTAACCGAGAATTGTTTTTTACGAACCAGATTGTATGATTTCTGTTACAAGGCCCATATAAAAAATCAAAAAAATTTGCAAAAGATAAAGGTCTTGCAGGCTGGGAAGATGTGGTTGTTTGGAGGGATTTCAGACCTCCGCACATTTTGAAGGGTATCTAGGATGCTTATATCTAGCACATGATGTTTGAGTTTTTCTTGCAGCGATCGCAGTTCGGTGTGGAGAACCAGACAAAGAAGATTCATGGTTCCATTACCACATATATTGATAGATACATTCTGTTCATTTTGCATACAAAACAGATGGTAAGATTATATTTTATAAGATTTTTTTAATTGTTGTATTATATAAAAATGCTTAACTAACAATAGCTTTCTTTTACAAGCTACAATGCTTGGATGCGATCCAAGATCAATGAAGCTTTTTGTTGAAACTCATATGAAAAATAAGGATCGTTAGAAAGGGGTGCAACAAGTCGTGGATAACCAAGCTTAGAAGTTCATGGTAAGTTGGATTTCAACAATTTTTTCTTAGTTGATATTTCTTTTATTTGCTAACTTTTTTTTTCAGGAAAATATAACACTCGATTGCATGAGAGATACGAGGATGATCTTTTGATTTATTTAGAATTTGATCTGAATTTGTGGTTGAAGGATAGATCTACCGGTGGACTTGAGAGAAATCATTTTTACTATATCTCCATCACTACGACCGATGATATGTAGGCGAACTGTAGTGTATCGATCGTTGGTTCCTCGCAATTAGGATCAAGCCAACAATCTCCCGCTGTCCAGATGATTGTATAAGAACAAGTTTAAGCTTAGACAAGCCAGCTTAGTGATGAGACAACCCAACTTAGGCCCAAGATGAATGAACTAAGGGATAAAATGAATGTCCTCAAGAAATTGTTGGCAACCCTCACTGGTATATGTGATCAACCTCGTCGCCCTGCTAGTTGATCTGCCTTTGTTTCCTTCATTAGCTTCTATCCACTAGATAAATTATATTCAATAATATTTTCTAAATTAATAATAAAATTTTAGTTTTTTTTACTTAATTTTAATTAATTTTTAATTTTTTGTATTGTTCATTTTAGTTTCTTTTTTAAAATATTCAATATAATACTAACATAATTACTAATGAAATTTCAATCCTTGAAGGAATGACTGTTGGTAATATGCATATGATCATCGATGGATTTATCAATAATTTATTTTGTTGGTAATATGTCATAATCACCAATGGATTTACCAACAGAATTAATGCCGGTATTTTTTTTTTTGTTTGACACGCTATTTCTATTTGTAAATCCATCGGTGATTATATTACCGATGAATTGTCCGACATAATATAAATCACTGATAATATGTTTTTCGATGATATTTTTTCATTTGTGATTCTATTGCTAAATTTATTTCTGATTGAATTATTGTTTAAACATTGATAAAATATTCCTTTGGTGATATGCAATATGACAGTTAACTTGAAAAATCTAAGATTCAAAGCTTGATATGCAATATTGTAGTAGTTATTTATTCAATCAAACTCGTTAGATCTGACTAGGTCTTTAGTTACCTAGTTTATCTAGTTAAGCTCATTCCAAAATTAACCTTATAAACATAAAAAAATTTATCATTTAAATAAAAAATTTTAACCTTATAACCTGATTATTTTTGTAGTCAATTCTCATATTAAGTCTGACAACTATAAGGAAGAATGGGAAGAGCAGGTTGTTTGTGATGCTACAGTATTTTATTTTTTTTAGACTATAAGGGGTTTTATATGGTATCTTGTATATTAAAGGAGAGTGATAGACTAATTCTCTATTTGCACATAATCTTAAATGTATCTTTCGTACAACTCTACAACCACCACCGCATGTATATAATTTCATGACAATATAATAAAAAATCATAAGTTGATTTGAGAATTAAAAACTAAAAACATTAAAGAATAAAAGAAACTTTCTTGATCATCTAGTAAATTCCTCGAGATTTAGTAAAATTAATAAAGATATTGACAAACAAAATAAAACAATATAGTTTTTTTTTTCTTGTAGTTTTCTTGTTCATTCTCTCACAATTTTCTATTTATAAGCACTATACCTATGCTTGATTTTCATCTTAGTCCCTCAAGTTTTTTTTTTAGCTTCAAGCCATGAATTCTTTCAATTTAATCCTCAAAAGTTTTGTTTTTTTCCTAGTTTGTTTTTTGTTATATTTAGCTTTTATTTTTACATGTGCTTGATGTATAGAAAATTTTAATTTCCATGGTGATTTTTCAAGGGGAAGTTTTAAATTATTGCAGAAGATAAATTTAAAAGCCTTTTCCCCATCTTTATTGTTGAGAAGGTGCATAAATCTACACTTTAGTCACTCAATTTTAATTTTGGTTTTATTTTGGTCCCTTTTATTTTTGGATTTTTCTTTTAGATCCAAAAATTCTTTTTTTTTTCATTTAGTCCCTAGAGAATTTTAAGAAGAGCGGAAGCTTATGGATGGCTAGATTCTTGTCACTAATAACTTTAATCTTAGTGTCAAAGGATTTCTTTTTAAAAAAATAACTTAACGAAGATAGTTTTAACCTTGAATGATACTAGTAAATAGATCAAAGCTAAGAAAGTTTTTTTTTTATTTGAGTTGTCTTAATTTCTTAGGCTAGTTAGAATGTTTTTTGTTGTTAAAAATAGAGTTATAGAGGTTTATGATTATTTTTTTTTCCATGTTTCTAGATAAAAAAAATGTTGAAATTTGTGTTTTTAGAATGAAAAAATTTAGACCTCAATTTTACAGTCATAAAAATACCTAAGGTGATAAGAACAAATAACAAGAAAGAGATGTGTTATCCATCATTTATTTTAAAAATAAGGTTTATTTTAAAAATAAGGTGGTGTGTTGTTCGCAACTTAAGAAAAAACTAGAAACTAGGTGTAAGGACTTGGTTTATAAGCCCAAGCATATCTGGGTTCTTAAAAATAAATTTATTTAAATAATGTTTAGATAATTATCCAATTATGCTAATATTTTTAAATAATATTAACATTTTTCATGGTAATATTAAGAATTGAACCTTATATATTTTCATTGTTTTGAAACCCCAGCCCACATAAACCTTGTTAGAATAGAAAGTTAGTAATCTAGCTAGCAACCCCTTTAGGTATCAGAAAAACAGACATGAAGTTAAGTGGTAAGGGATTGAGGACGCTTTTGATCATGCATATTATACCAGCCATGCTAAGCATTTTACCCTTCCACAGAGCGAGCCTATTATGAAATTTAGAGATAACACAAGCTTCCAAGTAGAAATTCTGCTAGGATATTCTCTTAATGGCATTCCTAAATAAGCAATATGAAATGAATTATGTCTACAGTAGACAATATTTGCCAAGCCGGCACTATAACATTCATCACCATTGATGCCCACTGCAAAACTTTCATAGAAGTTGATCCTTCAACTAAAGCTTGTTTCAAACTACTGTAGTATCCTTTTAACAGAAAGCATAGACTCCAGAGTCCAGATTATTTGGAGAGGAGAGTAGAGTATCATCAACATAGTATAGGTGAGTGAAAAAGTCATAATTCCGTAATTGAAACTCACTAGAACAAGACAGACAGACAGACAGTCATGACCAACCTGGAACTCTCTTGTAGATGAGCCATTAACTAGATAGTTGCGAGCTAGACAGGCATTCGTGAATTAACCTTCTCCATTTGTTTCCAAATCCCATATAACACGTTATCTCGTCAAGATATTCCCACAAAATAATATCAAAAGGCTTTGTGGAAATCAACTTTAAAGATCATACATGTCTTTCCGCCACTTGTGCAAATCATGAGCTACTTTGTTTGCTATCGTAAAACCATCAACTATATGCCTTCCAGCTATAAATGTCTTTTGATTATCACTGATTACATCCTGGATGACATGTTTTAAAATATTTAAAAGTATCTTTGCCATTATTTTATATATTTCACGCACCATACTTTATCGGTATGTAATCAAAGAATCCCCTAGGCAATTTTATTTTTGGAATTAAGGCGACATATGCACAACTAGGCAATCTCTTTGATCTGAACAATTCTGACACCAAATCCAGCATGTCAAGGCAAATCAGGGGCCAAATGTTTTCGTAGAATTTGAAATTAAACCCACCCAGTCCTCTACCGTCTTAGAAGTTAGAACCATCACATTCGTAGACTTCTTCCATGACCATCACTTTAATTTTATTTATATAAAATATATTTATTATTATTAAATTCTTTATTTATCTTTAATATTTATTTATATATTTGATTAATAAATTTAATGTTTGATTAATAAATCTAGAATAAAGAGTCAATAGGACTAAAAATGCTTTGTAAAAGAAATTATAAACTTATTATAATTATGAAATTTCTATTTCATCTAAGCATTATTTCTAATTATTCCTTGTCAATATTCTATTAAGACTGGACATTAATTAGAGTTGTTGAGACTGATAAATATTATGTCATTCCTTTATAAAAGAAAACAGCTACTCTTATAAGCTGAGGTATAAGGGATACTTGGAGCTAATGTATAGATGCTTGTTAGATAATATGTACACTGAACTGACTTACATAAGAATTTCATATGGATAGATTACTTATATAGATGAAAAGACTTACATAATAGTAGTGTAAGTGATCCTTATATTAGAGGTCATTAGGTTATCTTATATAAGGAGTGTTATGCTTTAATGTTAACTACAAATTATTCTAATCAAGAATAACAAATTAACAAATATTGAGTATAACATAAACTATATAAAGATATTTGAGTAATCAAGAGATGGATTAATCACCATATATGAATTAGAAAAAAAATATTTTATTTATTCTCAAACAGTATTAATTGTGAAATTTTTAACCAAGATGGAATGAGATTTCAAAATAGTTTCAAGTTTTATTCAAAGAATTAATGACTATAGTCAAGGACGGAGGCATGCATGGGCTAGGGTGGGCTCTAGCCCAGGTCAAGATTTTATCAATATTTTTTTACTAGTTTTATGTAAAGAAAATTTGTAATTCTCAATTGAGATATCAAAAAATTCTAAAAATTTACGTGGAGCCTTCTAATATGATGCTTTAGCTTGGGTTAAAATTTCAGAAGTTTTGAAGAAATTCAAAAATTTGATAAAAAAATCACAATATGACCAGTTTTACGTTATTGGATGTAATTTTCAATCCGACCATCAAATTGAGCTGAAATTTTATGAGGGATCTTAAAATATATTAAATAAAATCTGGTTAAAATTTTAGGATGAACAGAATTTGGTAGTACTAAAAAAAACGTCAAATAAAAGCAAAACGACTCATTAAGAGAAAAATGATTATTTGCCATTAAAAAATAAAACAAATCAATTCTTCCTTCTTTTTATATGATGCGGATTGGACAGAAGCTGAATAGAAAAGGAAAGAAAAGAAAATACGAGAGAGAAAGATAGAAAAGTAAGGGAAAAACATAAAAAAATCCAAGGAAAAAAAATAAGAAAAGTGAGAGAATAACCTTGTAAACTTACAAAGTCCAACTTATAAAATACTAATCTAAGGAAGAATCAAGTGAAGGAAGGAGGAATTAAGAGAGGAAAAAAATTTAATTACTTTGTTTTTTAGTTGACATGAGATTGTTATTTTATCCCGGTTGAGGGGTTGTTACAATATCGATTCAGATTCGATTATAAATGAGTTATATTCCACAAAACATCGAAGGATGTAACTTTAATAGTGAGTTTATTTTTACTTTCACTTTAATTTTATATACTTTCAAATTTATTTTTTAATATTTTGAGTAGTGTATTTGAATTAAAACTTTACTGTTAACTTTAAAAATTCATGTACATGAGTTAATAATTTATCTTAAAATTTTTTTATATATTTATTTAATAGCCCAGGGCAGGAAAAATTCCTGACTCCACCCTTAACTATAGTGTTGAGAACTAAAATGATTTAACACAGCAAACATACTTCATGCTGTAATATCTAAATCAAAACATTCTTTAAAGAGATAATAATTACACTGAGAAACTGGTCACTGAAATGTTAAGTCAAACCACTTATGACTTTTTTAATATTTAAAGGATCATGATAGGTTGCTAGAAATTATATTTGATCTATAAATATAAATCAATTTATTTAATTTATTTAATTTTATTTTATTTAGAATTATAATTTATATTTAAGTCAACTTATTAGGGAACCTAATGGATCATATACATAATAACCATTGATCAAAGTTGTTTTGAGTTATGAGTGTGCACTGGTTGTGTTTATGCTCCATGCAATATATAAGGATGTAGAGAGCTTTGGAAGGACCTCATTACCCTGAAATCTGTTAGAGAATAATATAAATCATATCCTGAGACCTCACCTAATAGTTTAAGTTATTGGGTTGAGGTGGTTCTTTGACATGATATCAGAGTTTTGATGACCAAGCGGTCATGAATTCAAATCTCACCATCCTTATTTATTTGATAAAAATTAAGCACAAAGTAAAGTGGACCTGTGCAAGTTTCAAGTTCAAAAAGCTTTCACTTAAGGGGATGTGTTATAAAATAATATAAATCATATCCTGAAACCTTACCTAATAACTTAAGTTATTGAATTGAGATGATTCTTTCACATTGCTTTTTCAGTCCCATGGTTTCTCATTCGTGATTTCAATGAAACGCTAAAGAGGAATGAGATAAACAGTGGCTATTTCAACCTTGCTGGCTCAAGACACTTTCAGAGTTTTTTGGATTTGTTAGAGTACCCTCTCACGGGACACAGATATACTTGGTTCCGTGGTAGATCAATGAGTCGCATGGATCACGCATTCTCATCCCCTGATTGTCATGTAAAATTTAGTGGTCTCTTCTTAACAAGGCTACCGAGAGGGCTCTCAGATGACTGCGAGCTGCTATTGGGGAACAAAGACCATAAATGGGGATGGAAACCTTTTTGTTTCATGGACAGTTGGTTATGGGAGTCTTTATGCGAGTCCGGATGCTTTCAATTTTCGGGCAGATTTACGCTGTTGAAGAAGCGAAGCTATCTTGCTCAATAACTGAGGGTCTGGATTCGAAGTAGAAACGGCAATCAAGAGATGAAGCTGCTACTGTCCTTGCAAACTAAACATACAGATATGGAAAAGCTCTATGAAAGTCGAGAACTGACATCAGATGAGGCAATGGTTATGGGTGAGCTTGTAGCAGAATAGTGGGCAATGAGTTAAAATGTGGAGACCATTTAGCGTCAGAAATCGAGACAACATTGGTGTAAGTTAGGTGATCGTAACACAAAGTTCGTCCATGTGATAGTGAATATGAGAAACAACAGGAAGCATATTACTGAAATAACCTACAATGGCATTTCGTACTCAACTCCCTCTGAAATCAAAGAAGGTACAGTGTATTTCTACTCACATCAATTTCAAAAACTGAATTTTAAAAGATCCAAGATGGGTTTAGATGGTTACAATCAACTGGGTACAGAGAAGGCTTTCTGGTTGGAACGTGATGCATCAATGGAAGAAGTTATCGTCGGGCTAGAAGCTCAAATGTTGAATTTAAATTTTTTAAAAGTTTCAAGGAAATCGTTAGAAATATCTACAATTTTTTAGGATTTATATAAAAATTATAAAGATCAAATATTTTTTTTAATTTTAAATAATTACTTCAAGATTGAATTGTTGTAAATTACAAGTTATTAAAGTATCTAGCTTCAAACGGTAATCTGCATAAACTAGCTAAGATAAATCTCATAAATACTTTGTTATTTTCTTTAAGTACTAGCTATTTTCTTTTGTATTTACAGGGAAACCTAAAAACTTTATAAATGATAAAATATCAATTTATCCCTTAAATAATATCACATATATAATATTAGGTAGGGGTGATCATTTTTTATTCGGTTCGGTTTTTATAAAAAAAATAACCAAACCGAAATTTTTTTAAAAAAAAAAACCGAAACCTGGTCAAACCGATCGGTTTCGGTTCGGTTCAGTTCAGTTCGGTTTTTTAGGAAAAAAACCGGTTCAAACCGGTTTGGCTCGGTTTTCTCGGTTTTGGCTCGGTTTTTCCGGTTTGGCTCTGTTTTTTTTCCGGTTTGAGTTCGGTTCGATTCGGTTTTTTTGGTTTTTTCCTTATAAAACCGAAACCGAACCGAACCGGCCGGTTTTTTCAAAATTTTAATTGGTTTAATCGGTTTTTTTTATGGTTCGGTTTTTTCGGTTGTTTTTTTTTCCGGTTTTCTCGGTTTAATCAGTTTTTCGGTGTTTTTACTCACCCCTAATATTAGAATAATTTTAGAAATTTAATCGATAAAATCCTTAATTATATTCTAATTCTTAATTTTTAAAATTTATCAAACCCATGCTGACCACAAAGAGCAATCCATCCATCGCCAAATTTCACCGATGCAACATAAAACTTTGAATTACCCCACATTACTAACAAGCCGCCTGATCGACCCTCCAAATCCAACCATTTGACTTCACAATCATTCCTTTTTCTCGATATGTAACTGTCAGAACAAGAGGACAGCTTTGATTCTAGAATATAGCAAATCTCAACATCGCTATCATAAAATAGACCTGCGTTTCGAAGGAAAGGCTAGTCCACTTACGTTCCATGATAAAATCTTCGTATTCAAAGAACAGAAATCCTGCCAACTAGAGTATTCAGAAGCTGACTTCTGGATTGCCCTCCAGTCCTCAACTTCCTTTTTCACCTCATTCCTGATCTCATCTGTGAATTCCTCTAAATTGATGCCACTGCCAATGCCTAGTGTCTTTCCATCAGAAATCATCTTACAAATCTCGTATGCCTCATCATGCTCATCTGCTATCTGCATATTTGATTCAGCTATAAATCTTTTATTTCCCTCTTTGATCGCACAATCCATGAAGTTGTCTCCCGACTCCTCAACTGTCTATTGAATACTGCTTGTGGTAGATAGAAGTTTTATTTTGCGTCTTCTGCTCCTTAAAACCATATGATGTGGACGCCTACTTGCCTGTGAATTATCTGTGGAGGTGATAGAAGTCTGGTGGATCATAACTTGCTGATTCTCCTCTGAAGCTGATGCATGTGACTGATTGTAAGAGTCCATTAAAGTTTGGGCCCAAAACTGATAGGCCTCCATAGAAGGGCTATTAGGATCCAAAGGCCACGCATTAGAAACATTTTTGCCATGCAGACGTTGCTGCTGGTCAATAGCAGTGATCTTGATAATCCACAATCTCAAGGAATAAAAACGATTTAAAAAGATTACAGTCCTTGATTTCCGCAGGTTCAGAGTAATCTACAGTATCCTTTCTGCCATACAAAGAATTGTAGAAAAATTTAAAAATTCAACAGTATTCCTCTCCAAATGCGTATCCACATCAGCTTTATTGTAGGCATCAACAACAACCAAATCCGAGACAGCAGCATCTTTTTCCTGGTTGAGAAGCTCTGAAAAGGATTCCATAGTATAAGATATGGACTCCAGATCTGGGTAGTGGAGGGAATCAATTTTAGTTAATTTAACTCAATAAGCATTGCCCCAACAGACCTAGTGCCAATCAAGACACGCAAGGCATATAACGCTGATAAATTCAAACTTAATTTATCATAGCCAATAAGCCTTCCAAATCATTACATGACTGCTGAAATACTGTCTATTGTCCATCCTTTTGTTGGCAAATCTGAAATTGATATCCTTGCGAACCTGTCTATGGCACCATCAGAGCTTATTCATAGCCTTAACCCATCAAAGAAATCATTCATAATGCTTCTTTCTACATCAGTGGCTGCCATCATCGACTTATAGTCCTTAAAAGGAACCAGAAACTGTGAAGCACCGAGAAATCAAAAGCCAATGAGATTTACACCATTCGCCACTAAACTCCTCTTTCGTTTCGATACCAGACAACTTTGTATCTGTCAAAATATTGAGCATATCTAGAATTGTCCTCTCCTCATAAAAAAAAAAAGAAAAAAAAAAGAGATCTAATTATTATAGACTTGATATTTCCCTGAAAGAGAGGCATACAAATCCTAATATATCTAATTTTTTTAATGCACATCACTTATAATTCAAAAAAATTATGATACACAAAAAATAAAATGTTTTACACCGTTTGTACGTATACTTTTAAAAAAACACTTCTTTTAATAATATTTGAAACAAAAACCAAACTGGTTCTTAATTTCTTATCTAACCTAAACATATGATGGATAATAACAATGCAAAGTGACAACATCTATAAAAAGTATTTATTCCCTTTTTAAGTTTTTGGTTTAAATTTTAGAGTTATGATTTAGAAAATTTTATTAAACTTTGTATCTGTCAACATCCAAAACTTTTTTTAAATGCAAACTTTTTTGGTTTTTTAAAAGTGATAATATAAATGGTGTATCCAAAATTACTTGAGAAAAAACTTAACCTTAAGTAACAAAAAAAAATTTATATTGAATTAAAAATAAATAAATAACCCTACAACATTTTTTTCATCCACTAAAGCACAGTGTGCTTGTGGCATTATGGAAATTTTTGCACACCCTAAGATGCAATAAATTTAATTTCATTATGCTCGTATTACAAGTTTAGGAAATGTTGAGAAGCAATATGCTATACAAATAACAATAACGTTTTTATTCCTTATATGTTAAAGAAGTAATATGTTAAATATAAATGTGGAAAACTAACATGAACAAGTTATTTGATTATAAAGAGAAAATCATTTGAAATTTTTTTCAAAAGATAAAAAACCCTTTAAAGCAACCAAACATAGGATAAATAACTTTCATTAGTTTATAAGATTACAAGATGAGTATTCCTGATTACAAATCTTTTGTATCTATACTACTTGGTCAAGACATATACTTTATTTTGTTTTCTACTATAGTAGCTTGTTAGAACACCTAATAATCTTTAAATTTTTGTTACCGTAACTAAAATATCCAATTGCTAACGGTTAACACAGGAACTCCCTTTAGGAGTTTGCAAGCTCTCCTACTCTTTAGGAAACAATTCTCCTTAAACAAATTCTTCAAACTGTGTAACTTCTTAGCTGGTTAGACATTTCCTAGTCTATTACGTTCTTAATATATAGACTGCTAACATGTTTCACACAAACTTTTTCCTGACAGTTATCTTTGGATAACTTGTATTTATTTTCTTTTGATAAAACTTATTTGAACTTCCTATACATAATATATCTAAAAAAAACTAGATAATTACATAAATAATCATGCTATATTCTATAAGATAAACTTGACTAATTCTTTGTCTAATTTGGATAAACTAACCATCTAAATAAATTCATCTTCATCAACGCAAATAATCCTTCACTAATCAAAGTCAATCATTTTGACATTTACAGTCTCCTTATTTGGCTGATTTATAACAAAACATGATAAAGATGAATTAGTATGCAAGTAGTTCGGATGATTCAATCATAAATAAATACTTCATTACAGTATACCTGCAAGCACAATTAAAACAATTTTATGTAGCATGAGAACAGCTAATAATATTTATGTAACAACATCATAATAGTTCCTAACATGTTTCATACAAACAGTTCATAATATATTCAAAGAATACTTCATATATCATGTTCCATCCTAACAATTCATAATAAATCCAAAAACTATCATGCATAAGATATTGTTATGCAACTACATGCATCAGGTTCGAAGTGCATCAAGTATTCAACATAGAGAAGGCTTCTATACTACAAAAAAATATTATAGTTATTACAGACCAGAATATTCAATATTCATTATTGATTAAAAATCAATAAAATTTCAAAAAAGTAAAAAAAACTTCTGATGACGAGTTAGATGCTTGTTTCCTCTCCCTTGTATGCATCCTTTTCTCCCTCTTGGTCTAGCACCATTTCTATTCCTCATCTTTACCAAAAATAGACTAATATACTTTTTTGACATCCAAGACAAGTTGAACAAGTTTGTCAGTAACCTATACAATATCCTACTTACCAGTAAAACTATCATACTTGTTTGATAATACTTGCAATTGTTCAATTATCATTTGTCAACTTAGTATGTCTTCCAATAGGCCAGAGGTTTGCTAGAACCATTTTTTCTAACAGTCGGTAAGGATATCCTCGGCTTCTACAATAGACAATAAGATTGAATTTTGTTTCTTACTCATTCATGTTACCAAGTTGCCACCAGTATAAAAACCCCCTCCATTAGTGTTTTTTCTGTCAACAACATTACTTACCCAATCAACATTTGAATAGCCATCCAAACTCAAGTTTGAATATTTTAAATACCATACACCATAGTCAATTGTAGCACTAAGATATTTTAAGATTATTTTAACCATTGTAAGATATGATTCTTTAAGATTAGATTAGAATTTAGCAAAAACACCCACACTAAAAGCAATACAGGTCTACTAGTATAAATTTAAAGCAGACTCTCTAACATGCTTCTTGAAAGTGTAGAATCAACACACTTGTAGGATCTGAGTTGATTTTGACAGATGTGTTCATAAGTGTACGAGCATGACTCTTTCCTTCTATGCCAAACATATTAACTATATATCTAGTATACTTAGATTGATAAATAAAAATTCCATTTTCATTTTGCTTAATTTGTATGCCAAAGAACAAATTTAACTCATCAATCATACTCATTTCAAATTCAGATTTCATTTATTTAGCTAACTCGTGAGAAAATAAATCATAAGTAGCTCAAAACAAAATATCCTTAACATAAATATGAGCAATGAATAGATGTCTATTACTTTTTCTTATAAAAAGAGTCCTTTCAGCTTATCCTTTTTTAAAAGTGTTATCTAATGGATGCTTTATTAACCATTTGTACCATGCTCGTGGTGCTTATTGTAGACCGTATAGGGCTATCTTCAACCTATACACATGATTAGGAAACAAATGATTAGTGAAATCTTTGGGTTGTTTTACATAAACATTTTCTTTTAGAATTTCATTTAGGAATGCATTCTGCACATCCATATGATACAATTTGAAATTCAAGTGACAAGAAATTACAAGCAATATACGAACAAATTCCAAACAAGCTATCAGTACAACTGTTTCATCAAAATCAATCTTTTTGACTTGAGTGTATCCTCGTGCCACTAGTCTTGCTTTGCTTTTTTATAATTGTTCCATGCTCATCTGATTTGTTCTTGAAAATCCACTTGGTACCAATTATGTTATGACTATCAAGACATGGAACCAGTTTTCATACATCATTTCTTGTGAACTGATTTAGTTCCTCATGCATGGCATTCATCCAGCTTTTATCTTATAGGGTTTCTTTAACCTTTTTAGGTTTAATCTATGAGAAATAACACACATATGAGACTTGATTGCTAACTCTTTTTCTTAACCGCATACTTGCATCCAATTTTTCAATAATACTCTTCTTAGGATAATGGTGTTTTATCTTTGATGAAGGTTCTTCCTCTTGTGACTATTTAGAAACGTATGAAGAACTCTCCTCTTGTTGTTTTTCATCCTATTTTAGTGAGGTTTCTTCAAATATCTAATGATATTATCAAGATATTTCTTTACAAATTGATGCGATCCCTAGCGAAATTTAATGGAATTCACGTACCCAAGATCTATTTAATCCAAATTTGCTGAAAATAGGATGAGCTTATCACAATGGAAGACCTGCTCCAAGGCAACAAGACTATAAACCAACTCAATCATAACTCCTACACCTGAAGACGAGCAAAAAGAGTATAAATTCACAACAAAGATTGGTCAATTCTTTGAAGAGTTGAAAGTTCAATCAAGAACCTAGATTGACAACCAAAGGTTGGTAAAAATCAGAATATTATTAGGCAAAAAAGTGTGCTGAAAATTATTCTCAAGAGTATTTATACCCTAAGCCAAAAACCCTAGTTTCTCTAATGAGTCACATATAAACCCAATTTAAATAATAATCAACCAAAGCTAAAACTAGCCTAAACTAATTAAAATAAATAAAATAAACAAGTCTGAAACCCAAAAAGTGTTTCCTCACAAAATAAAGAAAGTTTAATAGCCCAACTAATTTAATAAGACAAGTTCAGTTATTTCTGTATTCTGTCTGGCAGCAGCAAAACCCAACTTCAAATGGATGGTTCTCTCTCGTCTTAAAGACTTAGAAGGTGTGTCATATACTGTTGGAAAGGTATGGAAGTCTAGTTTCATTCCCAACTGAAATCACATAAAAATTCAACTTGTAGATCCAGGTATGAGTAAAACGGTAGTGAAAGGTCAAACTGTCCAAATCTAGTCTTCTTCTTCCAATCCTTGTGTAATGGTCTTGGTTCCACCAACAAGCCCCTCTTGAACATGAATAAGATTAATCAAGGCTTGCTCTTTATTATTTAATATTATCTTGAAGTCCACCTTAACTCACGTATCTTGAAGAAGTATATTGAAAGCCTCTTTGAACCTCTTAGCTCTAAGCCTTGTAACTAGACCAAACGGAACCTCCAATGGATTCTTTGGTGCTTGGATCGCATCACAAATTCCTTTAGATTGTCATTAATAACCACCTTGAATGATTTCATGATAGTTTGAGATCGTAGGTTGTAGACTTTATAGGTTTTGCTATGTTATGAGTATCCAAGAAAGATCCTTTATCACTCTGGCTATCAAACTTATGTAAGTTTTCTCGAAATTTCAAGATATAATAAAAATTTCTATACACTCTGAAGTATTTGACCATGCAAGTTCTTGTTTGGAATCCGTTCCTATATTGTTTATGTTTGAGATAAATTATTATTAGTAGACCTGACATTGTTTTTGGTATGGGTGTTTATGTTAGATTTCATTCTAATTCTAAAGAATCACTTTTTATAGCAATTAAAAGAATCCTAAAATATCTTAGTGCTATAATTGAGTATGGTGTATTGCATTCAAAAGATTCAAACTTGAATCTAGTTGGCTATTTAGATGTTGACTGGGTAAATAATGATGCCGATAAAAAAAAGCATTATTGGAGGGGTATTTATATATTGGTGGTAACTTGGCAACATGGATTAGTAAGAAACATAATTCAATATTATTTTCAATTATAGGAGCCAAGTATATTACATTAGGTAGTTGATGCACATAACTTCTTTGGATGAAAAAGATGTTAGAGCATTATGGTTTCTCTTAAGATACTATAACTATTTTTTGTGATAATTCCAATGCAATTAGTAGCTCCAAAAATCATGTGCAACATTATAAAACCAAGCATATAGATATAAAACGTCACTTTATTAGAGACTTGGTAGAATCAAAGCTTTTTTCATTAGAACATGTGAACATCGTACATCAATTGATTGACTTATTCATAAAACCTCTAGATGGTTTAAGATTTAAATTTCTTAAAAAAGTCATTAGTGTATGTGACATGCCCTAATTCTTAATAGAGAAATCTAAAAATAAATAAAAATATATGTACAAAATTTTGTTTGGGTTTTTATTTATTTTTTACACAAGTGATAGGTTGCTAACATTAAAACACAGACGCAAACGTTGTAAGTATACCTAATCTATACCTTTAAATCTCATAAATTTCATTTCGCTGAGATTGAGGCAAATCTTAATTGGTATAGTCTTCACTTTTAAAATGTTATTCTTTTAGAAGACCAAATAAATGTATTATCTTATACACAGTGAGAAATTCAAGTTGTTTTTATAAATTGTTAGCAAAGGTAACATTGATTTAAATGCAGGTATGCTAATAGTTAAAGGGGAGTAAAGTGCCTTGAATTGACCAAAGCTAGTTGAACGTGGTACACAAGTTGTTAAGATAACCCTCCTGACAAATTTTAAAGAAAAAGTCAAGTGTTCACATCATTGTCGATGTAACCATATTATTCGATAGTTTTACCCACATTTACCTAGTATTTTGTCCATGTTTTATATATAAAATGCCTTGATAATCTTTTTTATATATATTTTAAAGGAACTTTTGGATGTAAGATTCAAAAAGGAGTAAATTGGAGATAAAATTCAGACCATGTTCCAACTTGTGTTGAATATTGATAAATTTGACCTCTAATAAATGTTTTATGCAGAACTTGAGTTGTAGAGATCGAAATGAAGTGATTTCAGTGTAAATAAAAGCTAATATCCATACTTTTCTATAAATAAATGGCAAGAAAAAAAAAGGGCATAGAAATCAAAGTCTTCAAAGAAAAGTCTCGCATTCTTCCATTTTTTACATTTGACCATTCTGACTTGAATATCTTGAGTTAGAGAACTCCATTTGATGCAAACTCAATTTTATTGGATTTTTTATTCAAAGACCTATCAACCTACCAAAGTTATATATAAAAAAAGAGCTCATATGAGATAGAAATGATCTTTTTAAGACGACCTATAAATTCTGTCAGCAGACAAGTTTTGTGAAGAAACATGTTCAATTACTTAAATATAAATTGTCTACTTTGGAAAAGACTATTTTTATTTTTTAGGGAGGATACAAACGGATTTGAGGGATGTGGGGATTAGGGTAACGTATCAAATAAGAATAAACTCTTACCATTTTCTCGTATACCTAAAATTATGTTCTCATCTTTTCTCTTCATTAGTTTTTCAATAGACATGTAAGGCTAAGTTATTTTTCTTTGTTGAAAGGATAAAGAAACCTTTAGATTTAAAAAAGTGTGAGATCTATTCTATCTTTTCTTATGTTTATTTCCAATGATTGTTTTGTTTGATTGTTAGAGTAAACTCGTAGTTATTATTCTAACCAATCTAATATTAAGTTTGCTATCAAAACCAGAGTTGTGATATTTAAACTTGTGAAGCAACTAAATTTAATAACTATGTTGTTAATCTTAGGAAAAACATTAACTAAATTGAACATATACTATAGATAATTATATTGTCTAGATTTATCAACCTATCTAGTTCTTAAGACTGTAATTGAATTAAATTACTAGTGCAGACACTATGGTTGATTAATGGTTAGGGTTAGTTACATTGTGAATCAGTTAACTACTAATGTTAAGGAAAGATAAATATCTAGAAAATAAATTGACGTATTATTTCAATGATCAGTTTTGATTTCTATATGTGGACTTATACTTGGGACCAAAGTTTTTTTGTTGATAAGTTTCAGATGTATTTAATTTAGCTTATTATTGTATTCTGTTTACTATAGCATAGCCTAGAGAACCTCAAAACCCCTTAACTTTGAATCATCTAGCATAAAGATCTGAACTAGATCTTCCTTGCAGGATCGACCCCTTGCTTGCTCTATATTATCTTGTTTGTTTAAGTCAGGGTAATTAATTTATGTGACTGTGACATCGCAATAAATTTTGGCATTGTTGTTGGGGAAGTGATTCTAGTTGGTTCTTGTGTTATGATTGTTATTTATTTCATTCAAAAGAAAACAAAAACAGAAAATGAAAATGAAAACAAAGTTGCGGTACTATTCAAAATGGAATTTATGGTGGAATTCGGCTTCAACATTTAGTTTCTTAAAGGAAAACAATGTTCAGAGCAAGATTAGTGGCTAAAAGCCACTAGCCCCACCCTCTTGAGGTCAAATTCTACTGTTTTCTAGGGTTTTTAGGTAATTTTTGTGTTTTAATGTTGGATTTTCATTTACTTTCACTATTTTAAATCTCTCTTGTGATTGATTTATTTTTAGTTTATTTGAGTTTTCTTGACTATTCATACCTGCAACTTGATCTACTAACCAAGAACAAGTGCAGGTAGATCTCGAAATAGAAAATATTACACAGGTTACGAAAGAAAGCTTGCATCAACATCATGGTTGTTGCACAACAACAGACACTCAATGAACTTCTTGATGCTCCCAACATGGAGAACCAACCATTGTGCATAAACATCGACAACAATGGCAACTTCGAACTCAAGTCTAGGTTTATACACCTATAGTAAATATTCAATGGACTTACCGGAGAAGACCCTTGTACTCATCTCAAGAAGTTCCATATAGTTTGTGTTGACATGAAACCACATGAAGTTGATAAAGAGCAAGTTAAGTTGAAAGCTTTCCCTTTCTCTTTAAAAGGGCCAGCAAAAGCATGGCTTTTCTCTATTCTCCTTAGTTTCATTGGAACTTGGAATGGCATGAAGAAGATTTTTCTAAAGAAGATTTTCCTGGAGAAGTATTTCTCAATCTTTTGAGTTACCAACATAAAAAAAGAAATATGTGGGATTCGGAAATCTCATGGGGAAACACTCATATTAGGAAAGATTTGAGTAGTTGTGTATTCAATGTCCTCATCATCAAATACCCGATCAGCTACTCATGCAATATTTCTACGAAGGACTAATGCCTACTAACTGTAGTATCATTGATGTAGCAAGTGGAGGAGCATTGGTAGATAAAACACTAAAGGTTGTTTGCCAATTGATCTCAAATATGACAGCCAACTCGAAATAATTTGGCACTCATGGAGACTTCCTAAGCAAACAAGTAAACAAGGTAAGTATTGCTAACCTTGAGAATAAAATTAATGATCTTACTTCTCTTGTGTGTTTTTTGGCTTGTGAAAATATACAACAAGTGAAAGTTTGTAGCATATGCTAGTTATAAGGTCGTGCTTCGGATATGTGTCTAACAATGCAAGAAGATTACATTGAACAAGCTAATGCAGTTAATAGAACATTCAATGGCCAAAACTAGTGTAAATATGATCCCTTTTCTAACACGTACAATCCTAGATAGAGAGATCACCCAAACTTATGCTATGGGAACCTACCTCAACAAGGAAATCAAGGTCGGCAGTTTCACCCTTATAGATTTTAACCCTAACAGAATTATCAAGCGAGATAGTCCCTTGCATTTACAAATTCCAATGCTATAGATTCATCAAGTGATGATATTCTTGAGATGATGGAAACCTTAGCTTCTAACATATTGACTTTACAATAAAATGTCATGTCTTTTCAACAGAATACAAGGTTGAGTATTTACAAGTTAGAGAAGTAAATGGGGAAAGTAGCTTTAAGTGTAGGGAAGTTGAAAGCATAAATCAATGAAAAATTGTCCTCCCAAGCATTGAATCTAAAAGAGAATGTTAGTGCGATCAAGCTGCAAAGTGGGAAAGAACTTAAAGAGCAAAGGTTGAAACAAATTCAGATGGAGGAAAAAGAGGAGATAGAAAATGAACTAAGCATAAAGAAGAATTAACCTACTACTTTACAAACTAATACAACCACCAATACTCCAAAGGTAAGTCCTAACTCAATGAATTCAAATTTCAAGAAAATCTCTCATTTCTTTTGAGTTCATCTAGGTCTAAGAAAGAGGACAAAGAAAAAGAGATTTTAGAGGTTTTCAAGAAAGTGAAACTCAACATTCCTTTGATTGATGTTATCAAGCAAATTCTCAAATATGTTAAATTCTTGAAGGAGCTATGTACTACCAAAAGAGCTTACAAGCTAAAAGGCTATGAAACAATAAGTATGGGTGAAGTTGTATTTGTTGTTGTTCAAAAGAATTTGCCTTTAAAGTAAAAAGACCAAGATGCGTTTACTATCCTACGCGTTATTGGTAATGCTAGCTTTAAAAGGGTTTTACATGATTTGGGTGCATCCATTAGTGTTATGCCTAAACATGTTTATGATTCTCTTAGTCTTAAGTGTTTGATTAAAACTAGTGTTGTAATATAACTTACGGATCGTAGTTTTGTTTATCCATTTTGTGTGATAGAAGATGTCCTAGTAAAGATTGATAGTTTGGTTATTCCATATGAATTTTATATTCTTGATATGGAACGTGATTCCTCAAACACCAACACTCATATCTTATTTGGAAGACCATTCTTTAAAACTGTCAACACTAAAATTGATTGTGGCAAGGATACTTTGTCTATGGAAGTAAGAGATGAAGTAATTGATTTTAACTTTCATGGTGAAATGAAATATCCTTACAACAATGTTTATTCTATCACATGTTATGATCAAATTGATAAGTGTGTGCATCAAGTTCTTGAGTTTGATTGTAAGGATGAATTAAGTGTGGCATTGAGCCATGACATTGATTTTATCAAGATATAAGAGATGGAGAGGAACATATATGTTCCCCAAAACATGCAAGAATGAGCATTGGCTTTGCGAGCTTTGCAAACCCCCCCTACGGTAATTTTTTTTATTTAGACTTTCACATAAAAAACTTTTGCCACCTATTTTACAAGCACATGAGTTAGAATTGAAACCTATGCCCGATAACTTGAAGTATGTATTCATTGGCAATAATAATTCACTCCCTATTATCATAGCAAAAGGTTTGTCAAATGCGCAAGAGGAAAAGCTTGTGAAATTATTGCGCAATCACAAAACAGCCATTGGTTGGACTTTAGCCGACATCAAGGGCATTAGCCCCCAATATGTATGCATCATATACTATTGGAGGACAAAGCAAAACCTTTTAGGAAAATGCAAAGGAGTTTGGATCCGTCTATGATAGAGGTAGTGAAAGCTGAAATTTTAAAACTATTGGATGCAGGAGTCATTTACCCCATTACAAAAAGTATGTGGGTGGCGCCAATCCATGTGGTGCCCAAAAAGACCAGAATCATGTTGGTAAAGAACAAAGATGATGAACTCATTCCTACTCGCATCTCGAGTGGTTGGAGAATGTGTGTTAATTATAGAAAACTTAATCTTTCTACATGCAAAGATCACTTCCCATTACCATTCATGGACCAAATGCTTGAACGCCTAACAGGTAAGTCTTTTTAGTGCTTTCTTAATGGATATAGTGGGTATAATTATATTGTTATTAATCCTGAAGATCAAGAAAAGACTATATTTACATGTCAATTTGGTACATATGCATATAGGAGAATGCCCTTTGGTTTTTGTAATGCACCCGCAACTTTTTAAAGATGCATGATGAGTATTTTTTCTAACTATATTAAAAGAATAATTGAGTTTTTCATGGATGATTTCACGGTGTATGGTGATTCTTTTGATAAGTGTTTAGAAAATTTATCTTTAGGCTTGAAAAGATACATTGTAACTAACCTTGTCTTGAACTATGAAAAATGTTATTTTATGGTAGAATAAGGAATAGTTTTTAGGCATGTTATGTCTTCGCATGGTTTAAAGGTTGATAAATCTAAAATAAATGTTATTTCATCATTGTCTTACTCCTTATATGTAAGAGAGGTTCGTTCCTTTCTTGGTCATACAGGTTTCTATCGATGCTTTATCAAAGATTTCTATAAGATTACAGCACAGTTATGCAAATTGTTAGCCAAAAAAATGAATTTTGTGTTTGATCAAGCGTTTAAAGAAGTCTCATAATGAGCTTAAGAGGCGTGTCACATTTGCCCCCATCATGCAACCACCAAATTAGGATGGACCTTTTGAGATAATGTGCGATGCGAGTGACTGTACAGTAGGGGTGGTACTTGGGCAAAGAATAGGGAAAAATTTGCATGTTATCGCATATGCTTCTCGCATGTTGGACAAAGCGCAATATAATTACCTTACAACTGAAAAAGAACTTCTTGTAGTGGTGTTTACTCTAGAAAAATTCAGGTCCTATTTACTTGGTACAAAAGTTGTTGTTTTTACTACTATGCAACTTTGAGATATCTTTTGAAGAAAAAGGAATACAAACCAAAATTGATTTGGTGGATCCTGTTGTTACAAGAATTTGATCTTGAAATCAAAGACAAAAAATGGTGCCCCAAAATCATGTAGTTGATCACTTGAGCCGATTGCGAACCAAGGATATACAAACCAAAACAGTAAGAGAGACATTCCTTGATGAGCAGTTGTATGTGTTACATTCCTCTACAAGACCATTGTATGTTGATTTGGTGAACTATTTTGTCACCAAGGAATTCCCTTAAAGTTTGTCTAAATTCCAAAAAGACAAGTTACGAGTTGATTCTAAATATTATTTTTAGAACACTCCTTATCTGTGTAAATTTTATGTGAATCAAATAGTAAGAAGACATGTACCATGAGATGAATTTCATTTCATTCTCACTTTTTGTCATTCTCATTTTTATGGTAGGCATTTTGGAGCAAAAACAACAGCCCCAAGGTACTTGAAAGTGATCTCTATTAGCTTTTTATTTTTAAGGATGCATACTGCTTTTGCAAATCATATGAAAATACCAAAGAACAGGCAATATCACTCATAAGAATCAAATGCCTTTAACTAATATTCTTCTAAGTGAAATTTTTTATGTTTGCGGTATTGATTTTATGGGTCCTTTCCTTTTTTCTTTTGGTAATCTTTATATCCTTCTTGTTGTTGATTATGTGTCCAAATGGATTGAGGCGAAAGCCACACGAACTAACGATGCTAAGGTTGTTTTAGATTTTATCAAGACTCACATATTTGACAGGTTTGGAATCTCCAAAGCTATCATTAGTGATCATGACACTTATTTTTGCAATTGTTCAATGGAAGCATTTCTATGCAAGTACCATGTGATTAATCAGACTTCCACAACCTATCATCCTCAAATGAATTGTCAAGCTGAATTTTCAAATCGAGAAATTAAGTGCATTTTGGAGAAGACAATGCAACCTAACCGATAAAATTAGAGTCTATGACCTGGTGATGCAGAAGAGATATGGAATGATGCCTACGAGAATGCAACGATTTACAAAGAAAAGACCAAGAGCCTTCATGACCGAATGATTACAAGAAAGGAGTTTCATGTTGGAGACAAAGTCCTTTATCATTCACGTTTGAAACTTTTTCCTAAAAAGTTGTGCTTTCGTTGGATTGGACCTTTCGTCGTTTCTAATGTTTTTCCTTATAGTGCAGTTGAGATTACAAGTTTAGAAACAAATAAAGTGCTCAACGTTAATGGCATCGATTGAAAACTTTCTATGAAGGTTGGACGATAGAACTCACCGCTTCTGTGGGGTTAGCTGAACCAATCTATAGAGTTTAAGCATGCAATGTGTCAAGCCAATGCCATAAAATAAAAGTGCTTACTCGGAGGCAACCCAACCAAAAAAAAATCAAATTTGCTTTCTTTTTCCCTTAACTTTTATTTTTCACATTTTACTTTATGTTTGTCATTCTCTTATATTCATTTTCTTTTATTTCAACATTGAGGACAATGTTGCGTTTAAAGTGTGGGGGTATTTAAAGAATTTTGGTTTTCTTTTTTGTTTCTTTGTTAAAAAAATAAAAATAAATTTATGTTTTCCAACCTTAAGTATTAAGTTTTTTCTATTGAACTGTCATTGATTTATGAGAATATGAGTATTATGTATGAGGATTTGTTGAAATAAAGTAAAATATAAATTGAATGAATGGGTGTGGATGCAAGTTTTAAAGTTTAACTAGTTTAGGGATTGACTTTGAAAATATACCATGTTGACTTAATAGTGTTGTACCAATGTAAGTTTTGAGCCTTTAACATTATATTCTTTGATTATGTATTCTTTGATTATGTATTCTTTCAATGATATATATCTTTAGAACTGACTTCATATCTTATTGAGATTACATTCACATTACATGTATACATGAAGATGATAAAAACACTAGGAATTTTTACCATTTGAGCAAAAAAAAAAACAACCCAAAACATATTATCCTTGTAAGCTCTTTTGAGCTTGTTTATCTTTTGTTTGCTTTACCCATGTTGTAAGTCTTAACTTTTTATATGTTTTTCTTTTCTCCTAACCATGGATTAGTATAGCATATACTTGTTGATATCTCATGATATTATGGTTGGAAATTATATGAAAAAAAAAGGTGATCCTTGATGAAAAGAATGGGCAAAGTTGCCAAAGGTAGACCATTCCTAAAAAAAAAAGAAAAGAAAAGAAAAGAAAAGATGTTCCATTGTGCTCTAAAAGTTTTATGTTGATGGAGCTTGAAATCGAAAGAAGTTAAGTATTGATGCTTAAAGATGGTGAATTTGTGTGCTTTGATGAACTATATTGTTTTAAAATTCAATTTTTATAGAATACTCTACTTCTTTTGGTTTTAACATTTTCTTTTTCTTTCTTTTACCTCATCTTAACCTTAGCCTCAATACAACCAAAAAGTAAGACCTTTTCCTTTCGAGGATGAGTAAGAGCTAAGTGTCAGGGTATTTGATGCAACCATATTATTTGAAAGTTTTACTCAAATTTACCTAGTATTTTGTCAATGTTTTATATATAAAATACCTTGATAATCTTTTATTTGTGTTTTAAATGAACTTTTTGATATAAGATTCAAAAAAGAGTAAATTGAAGATAAAATTCAGACTATGTTCCAACTTGTGTCAAATATTGGCAGGAACCTTTGATTGATGTTTTCCATTTGCTTGCTTTATATTATCTTGTTTGTTTAAGTTAGGATAATTAATTTGTGTGACCGCGATATAGCAACAATTATGGAAATAGACAAACACTTTCCATTTTACTCTCCAATTCCTTGATGAAAAAATCAATTGCTCACTATGAAAATAAGCAAACAATTACATAATTAAAATGATAAAGGTCATCAAATCTTATGTTACGAGTGAAAACCTTATGTATCTAAGCCCTGGTATAAAGTTTGACTTTCAGGGTATGCTCACACTATGTTAGCATATCTTAAATCAAATAAAAGAAGTTGAAGAAAGAAAATTTTAAAGCAAAATTGTTGTCTTTCTTATACACTCACATCTTGATTTGGTCAACAAAAAAGATATGCGTTCATGAATGAAGTTGACCATAAGGTACGTATGTCCTTTCAAGCTGTTATTGTGAGTATTTTTAGACTATAAAATTTAGTTGCTTTATATAGGTCTATATATCTGCCTAAGTGTATAATTAGATACACTTGTGAGAAAAACAAGAAAAAATAATGTGGCCTAACTGATTTATAAAACAACAGGAGATGTGGTGATCTAAGGAGTTAATCTTTTTCATAACATTGAAATGTAATCTAAAGAGAGACTCTAGGAACATATCACGATGTTTGATGTGAGCAAGAATAAGAGAAAAATAGCTTTTTGAGAAGCTGATTTAATGGTATTGTTCATCAAAACATGCAATCATCTTTATCTCTTTCTCTCCATTTCTCTGTTTGTCTCTTGTTTTAAGGTACTCATATCGCAAATTTCCAAGTAAATATCTTTTTTCTGTACTTGACATCTTCTGATAAATAGAAAATAAATTTTTGAGACAAAACATATGTCCATCCTCTTTATCTTGCATTTAAATTTTATGTGAAAATGGAAAGGATATTTTATCTTGATACTAAATTTATTGAGAAGATTATTAAAAAGAATGTGTCTTTACAATTATCTATGCATAATGTTTTCAACACACATTTCTTTCGGTTCCTTGCTTCATGGCTAATGCATTTTTTTTACCTATTTCAAATTCTTCTAATGAAGAAGAACATGAGACCTCATCCCCTGAAGAGACTCTAGTCTAGCCCTCTAAGATTCAAAGGACAAAATTATGGTTAATTCCTCTAAATCAACAACATAGTTAGGAAAACTTGACCACTTTACTTCCTCTAGTACATAGATGGCTTATAAAAACACCTTCTCCAGTAAGAACATATTGGATGAAAGAAAAGTTTCGGTAAGTGATCTTTCTAACCCCGTATTTGCATTTATAGAAGACATCTTTAAAAAAATACACTAGGGTAAACTGACTAAAAAAACACCTACTCTATATGTTAAAATAGTTAAGAGTTTTATGCCAATTATAAGTCTTTCAATCTTGATGACTGCTTCATTACTTCCACTGTTAGAGGTCAACCATTAAGTTGTCTTCTATTGTCATTAGGAATTTATATGATCTATCTAAAATCACAGGTCTTGGCTTTCCTTATAAAAAAATAGGAGCCTCTTCTAAGAATCAGATGAGTGATTTGTTTTTTGGCCTTACAGGACTGAACTGATATGCCAAAGCACAAATATTGCATATGAACACTATGTTACCTTCTTATCAACTATTAGCAAAAATTATGCTAACAAACCTCTAGTCTATTGGAAGACATACTAAGCTGATAGTTGAGAAAGCTTAGTTCATGTATGCTATTGTTATTGATGTTCCAATCGACCTAGTCACTCACTTTATTAATGTAATACAAAAAGTTAACACTAAAAAGAAAACGAGTCTACCTTTTGGTGGGTTCATAACTAGGATAGAAATCATAGCCAAAGTACCCTTGCATGATAGTGAGTCAATAATCAAAATGTATGGAAAGATCCCAACTTTAACTGTTGTCAAATCTAAAGTTGTGGTCAGTAAAAAGTGACATCCTGAAGAGTCTACCTCTTCTCAGCTTGAAACTCCTCAAAACGACCCCCTACTCCCTCTTATAAAACAATAATTACAAGTACTATCAAACAAGTTTAATAGTTTTACTGGTAAATGGGAACAAAAGATTGATGCAATTAAGAAATTTCAAGTAGATTTGCAACAAGATATTGTACATGTTAATGACAAACTTGTTCAACTCGACTTGGATGTTGAACAACTGCATTAGTCTATTGTTGGTAAAGATGAGGAGTAGGAAAAAGGAATAAGTAGGAAATAACAATTTTCTAGTATTACCGTAAATGTTATATGACTTAAATTTTCCATATGAACCTAGATCTTATGTCTAATCAATGAGGTATGGTTTTCATTTTTACATTATTTCATCTCTTAAAGGCTTTAAGCCTATTTCCCTCGATAAATGATACTCAAACTCTCTCGACAAACCTTTGGTTAGCGAATCCATAATATTTTCCTTTAACTTTACATAGTCAATGAAAATAATTTCATTCGAGAGCAAGTATTTAACAATATTATGTCTCCAATATATACATGTCTGGACTTTCCATTATACATACTACTTCGTGCCTTTACAATTGCTGACTGACTATCACAATGAACATAAATAGTTAGCACTAGTTTTGGTTAACATGGAATATCCTCTAAGAAATTCTAAATCCATCTGACTTTATCTCCAATTTTATCAAGAGTAATAAACTCTGATTCCATCATCATAGATCTAGCTATACATGTTTTTTTAGAGGATTTCCATGACATAGTTGCACCACCAAGTATGAAGACATATCCACTTGTGGATTTTGAATCTTTAGTGTTAGATATCCAATTACCATCACTATAACTTTCAGTATTGTTGGGTAAAGAGACTAATATAGCCTGTAGTCCAAGGTATATCTTAAATAATTGAGTCTTTAGTGTTAGATATCCAATTCTTTTATTGCCTTACAATGACATAATCTTTATTTGTTTTTTTTTTCACATAAACATTGATATGGACCAGCCCACCATAACAAAAGATCCATTAGAGGTGTCAATTGGGCTAATCACAACATCAAGTCAAGAAGTTAATGAGACACAAAATGGGTTTGTTCAACATATTGAGGCCAAATCTGACTTCAAGGAGACCACAACACATATGATATGGTACAAGATATAATCAACCTAATCTAAATATAAAAATAGCTCAATTGTTTCACAACATGGGCTTAACTTTGGCATCATGATGGCAGCCTTGTTTGAATAATTAATCCTAACATTATAACGATATTTTGGCATAATGTTTTGGAAGTTTCCATTATAAAGATTCCATGCTTATTTAGGAGGGTCAAAATCAGTTTTGGACTGAATTTTCGTATTACATAGTTTTGTGTTATCAATATAACTTTTTATTCAACCATTAAATCGGGCTAAATTTTTACCAGAAGTTTTCAAAGGTCTTGTTTTATATACAGTTAAAATTTCACATCAATCTCACATTGAAAAGTCTTGAAATAAGGTTCAGAAGCTACTATATAGAATTTGTATTAGTTTCCTAGTTGATTTAATATTCTTTTTCAGAATTATTTAGGATATTTTTTAGAACTCATTTATTCCTTTTCCAGAATTATTTTTGTTATTTTTTTTATCTATTATAAATAGAGTTAATTAGCTAGTATTTAGGTTTTTTTTGGAGACTTTGATTTAAGAATAATATTGCTTGTATATGTGACCTATTCTCGCTTTTTTGGTTCTTTAAAGAGCTGAATTTGACTTATCAAAGAACAATTATATTTATGGTGTCTTTAGTATACTTTTCATTAATGAATTGGTATTCGTTAGGTAAGGGTTCATTCTAATATTTTTGGTGCTTTGGTTTAAGTAACTATGTGTTACACTCCTATCAAATC
Source organism: Populus trichocarpa (assembly GCF_000002775.5). NCBI lineage: Eukaryota > Viridiplantae > Streptophyta > Magnoliopsida > Malpighiales > Salicaceae > Populus > Populus trichocarpa. The sequence continues at coordinate 13,429,574 of NC_037290.2, read as the reverse complement.
TGATTCTTAGCTTTCCAAGATTTATCTTTCTTGCTTGTGGGTTACACGTCCACATGATCATGGGATTTGCATTAAATACATTTATCAACTTTGTTGATTTTGAACTCATTTGACAACATAACCTTGTCAAATTTTTCATGTCATTTGTTTAGGTGTTTGTTTTAAACCATATAATGATTGGACAAGCTTACAAACTTTCTTTCTTATTCATTGATAACAAATCCCTCAAGTTGTTCCATTTAAACTACCTTATCATGGTCGCCATTTAAGAAACTTGTTTTTACATTCATCTGATGTATTTTAAGATTATAGTTATTCATAATGGATTCAATTTTACTATTGTCTGCCTTTTTCCCATAGAAAGTTTCAGGACAGGACATTGTCTCGGAGTAGATTCAAGGTTCATTTTCTAATAAATATGTTACAAAATAAGGACTGAATGTTTTGGTTATTCTTGCTCTTTTACTCTTTCCAAGCTCAACTTCATCATTTTCTGATTAGTGATGATTACTTGAGCTAGCATCAATCATTCTTTTAAGTGAACGATATTCTCGTGCTTCTTTCCATGGAAACACATCCTCAAATAACAAGGATGAATATTCTCAATGCTTGACTTGTGTACAAGAAATTGATATGTATTATTATTGTATGTATATCTAATAAATATACAATCCATAATTTTAGGTCATATCTTGACCTTTTTATAATAAGGTATTGCTACCTTTGCAAGACACCCCCACACTTTGAGGTATTTGTAAAAAGGTATTCTACATTTCCACAATTCATATGATGTCTTTTCTAACTTTTTATGGGATATTTTGTTAAGTATGTACTTAGCAATTAGAATTACCCTTCTTACAAGTTATAAGGTGCACTCAAACTTATCAACATGGCATTCATCATTGCTTTTAATGTTCTACAATGTTATTTTGTCGTGGTGAATAAGAAGTAGTAGTTTAGTGGATAATACCATTTTTGAAACATAATTCACCAGATGGCTCTTCGTATTCTCCACCTTTATCACTTCTTATTATCTTTATTTTTCTGTTAAGTTAATTTTTAACTTCTTTTTTGTAATATTTAAACATTTCAAGTGCTTTATATTTGCTCTTATGCAAATAGGTATAACAATACCATATGTTATCATCTATAAAAGTAATATAATATTTTCTTTTTCACCTCTAGTTTGCATAAACTTTAAATACCAATATATGAGTGAATTAAGTCTCAGGTTCATTACTTCTTTTTATTGTGTGAAAAATAAGGTTTTGTGAATTTCAATTATAAACCTCAGTTAAGATAATTTGAACTATTAAAACTTTAACTCGGAGATAAATTGGGTTAAGTTATATTAAAAAAATAAAATTAAATGTTTAAGGGTAAAATTAAAAGAAATAAAAGGAGAATATAACCCAATTTGTTAGAAAAGAGAAAAGTAGGGACAAAATGAAATTATTTAGCCATAAGAGGGCCAATATATAAATATAAATAAATGAAACTATAAGGGTTTCTTCATATTCTTTTCATCATTTTTTTAGTTGGAAACTCTACAAAATAAAGGGGTTGAGTAAGATTTAGGGTGAGGGAAACAACATCTAAGCAAGAATTTAAAGAGAGTAAGTGAGAGAAATTAGGAGTTTATAGTGAAAAGGGTGACGACCAAGAGGAAAAAAGAATGAGTGTTGAGAAATTTTGACTGGTTAAAAATTGAAGCTCATTTTATCACGAGGTAAAGGGCACTAGACTTGAATATATAAGCCTAAATGAATTCAATTAAGAAATTGTGTTGATTTGTAAATTTTAAGGTTAGGGTTCTTGAGAAAAAATATGGGAAATGAGAAATTTGTTTTGTGTTTTATGATTAAGATAGAAATAGATGGAAACAATTTAGAATGATTAACAAATAAAGAAGAATCCCTAGGGTACTATCGGGCATAAAAGGGGTAGGGAAAAATTTTAAACAATGCATGAATGTTGTTTGTATATACTTATAATTGAGTTCAATTAAGAACATAGGAATATTGGAGAGATTATGAAAGTTTTTTGTGTTGTGTTGGATATTTGTTTATGAAGGATGATAAAGAGAATAAACATTAATGTTAGCTTTAACATTAATCCACATAAACCATTAGATCAAAAATATCCTAAAACTATTTAGGAGAGATAGATTGCTATATCTTGAATGTTAACTCTTTTCTTTTTATGTTTTAAGATGTATTTGATCGTATCAATTTTTATAATTAGGTCATTATAAAAATATGTGACATAACATTCTATTTATAGGAGAAACTTGCTAACCTTATAAATGGTAAAATATCACTTTGCCCCTGAAAAATATCCTATATTATTTTAGGACAGTTTTAGAAATTTATGGAATAAAGTCTTTACATGATTTTTCTAAGTCTATAATTATAAATTTGTAATCCCTTCTATAAATTACATTTAATTCTTTGATTTTTAAAACTTATTTACAATCAAGTCATACTTTATTAATCATCCTAGTTTAATTTATTACCCAAGATTCATTATGTGTATAACTCATTAAGTTTTCTAATATATTAGCTTAAATATAAATGACACAATCACAAACATAGTAAAAAAAATCAAATAAAAAATTAATTTATTATCGATTCAATAATTAATTGATTTATATTTGAAGATCAAGTGTAATGTCTAACAATATATCATGATCCCTCAAATATTAAAAGAGTCATAAGTGGTTTGACTTAATCTTTCAATTATTAGTTTCTCAATGTAATTATTATCCATTCATCAATAATATTTTGATTTAGACATTAAAGCATGAAATGTATTTGCTAAATTAAATCATGTTTATTCTCAACACTATAGTCATTGATTCTTTGAATAAAATTCAAATCTGTTTCAAATCTAATTCCACCTTGCGCAAGTATTTTATAATCAATACTAATTGAGAGCAAATGAATATTTTCTCCAAATCACCTAGAGCGATGAATCCTCTATTGATCACTTAAATACTTTCATATAATTCATATTACCCAATGTTTGCCCGTTTGTTACCCTTGATTAAGGCAACATATAATCAGGATCAAATCATAGTATTCCCTTTATAAGATAACTTAGTGGCCTTAAGTCTAAGGATCACATACATAATTGTCACATAAGTCTTTTCATAAATATAGATGATCTCTTAAGATGAGATCCTCATGCATGTCAATTTAGTGAACATGTCATTCGATAATCACCTTCATATTAGTTCTAAATATTCCTCATACTTTAGGTTATGAGAATAACTGATTTCTCTCACAAATAAAAAAAACATATAATATGTATTGACAACTCTAATTAATGTTGTGTCTTAATATAGCATTGATTATGAATATTTAGGAATAATGCTTTGATGCAAAAGAAATCTTATAATTATAACCACTTTATACTTTCATTTATAAAGTACTTTTATCCTAAGAACTTTATCATTACTCTAAACTCATCAATCAAATATTAAAGATAAAGAATACTTTTATAAATAAAATTATATATATTGCATGAATAAAGTCAATACCATGTGTAACCAATAAATTGGCTATAGAGCATCATACATATGAGAAATTGTTGTTAATAAAGAACCAAATAGCATTAGTTTTTTGAAGGGATTGGAAATACCATCACCACATTCATTAGTGAATTTGGTGATGTATTCCCTTGTTGACTCATTATCTTCCTTAGATGAAATCAATAATTTTGATTCCTCTAGGAATTATATGGAGTCAATCAACGCATTTAGAGCATAGATAATGGTATGTAGACCTTATTGTATGTCAAATATCTAGTCTCATCTCTCGTAAGTGTTGGACTAGTTTCATTCCATCAATCCTTTTTTTTTTCTTTTTTTTTCAACCACATGTCCTTAAGGCACATAAGGATTGCACTATCTTACTAAAAACTAGCCTATAAGGAATTATATTACCTAATAACTTGTTGAGTTGTATATAACTAAGGCTATTAGGCCATGTAATTGGCTTGAGGTTGCTTGTATGCTTGCAAAGTAGGTGGCATTTCATATGTGATCATGTTTAAATGTTATTAGGGTTATGGTTGTGTTTTCTATGTAGGGATGTGATATCTAGGATATTGAAGTATATAATGTTTGAAGATACTATGGTACCCCCCCCCCCAAGTATCTGTGTAAGAGATTGATTTTACCTTAGCTTATTATGAATTTGATTAAGTTGATCAACCATTACCTATATAGCCTGATGGTTATTATGGTAAGTCATGTTTGTTGTGTTTTCTATATCCAACTAAATGGCTCTTAAATTAGCATTAGATATTTATTTGCTAATAAAAGGATAATCTTTCAGAAATAGCCATTAGTTGTTGATTAGAGTTTGGCCATAATGGTTATGACCATCAAACTACATCATTAATCCCCAAAAAAGGATATGTGTCAGGTTGTGTTAAAGGTGTATAAATGCCATCATATCTTATTGAAACTCGTGAAAATAATGACATTGGAAATGTTTTTGGAGGTATAGGTTGGATATGAGCACTATGACATTATCCATGCACAACCCTTTACTGTTAATGCGAATTAGAAGATGAAGAACCATCATATTGTACTTGGGGCTGCTCAATTGGTTCTTTGATTGGTGATTGGTTGTTAGATTCTTTAATCTCTTTTAATTATATGTGTAGATTATTCATCAATCATAATAAATGTGTTTTTACCAAATTATTTTTAAAGTAGGATGATGATCAATTTGTTATTTTATAAATAAATAGGTCCCACTAAAAGAGCTAATTTGTTGATCATATAGTTAATAAGGATTAAAATGCTATATTTTCTACGTTTCTTTCTTCTAATTAGGAGAAACTAATAATTAAGAACTACATCTCAAGCAGAGATAAATATTAACCTCATAAATCAAAAAAAGTGTAGGGTTCCTTAGTTTTAGAAAAAAAGAAAAGGAAGATAAATTAATCTAGGAAAAATATAAGAAAATGATAAAACAAAATAAAAGTTATAATGGTTGTAAAGTAAAAGGAAAGATAAATTACAAATAAAATGTAAATTGTATACATAAATTGTGTATAAGAAGTTGGTCATCATTTCTAATGAATGGGTGGCCTTTTTAAATTGTTACAGGGTATAAATCCCATGTGAAATACAACTTATAGCCCTATACAAAATCTAGTATAACTTTTTATGTATGTCTTTTTCTTGGCAGTAGTATGAACTCTAACTAATATACATTTTTGCCAATTCACTTTGTTGAGAACTCATGTTCTAAATAAGACTTGATCTTTTGATCAATCACATGAAATTTTATATTTGTTGTCAGTTATCTTTTCTTGATTGGTCATGTCTTCTAGCTCTCCTAATTGATGATGACTTTGAGCTCTCTTTATCAATCGTTTTTTAACTTTCTCACTCAATTTGGACTCTTCCTAAACTTGGTCATTCTTATTGTTAATGATCAATTTTATCCTTTCTTTTTCTATTTTTGTTGTTGTTGTTGTGGTGCTTGACATATTGATTGTTATTGACATGATTCTTATCTTTTACATTTTAATTGTTAGCTTACATGATGAAATTTGTTTCAAAATTATTTTAAGGAAAAAAAACATTTCATGATGATTGATTTTAAAATCTAATTTACTATTGTTGTTGGCTTATTTTTTATTTAACTATAATAAATTGCATTAATTGACTTGAAAATTATTGTTAGTTCATTTAAGTGAAATTAAAAAATATTTTTTTTTCGAAAAACCTATGTTAGTTCATCTTTTTTTCCTTTTGAATAATTCTTTCCTGATATTTTTATAACCTATGCTAGTTCAATTTTGTTTGTTTTAAACATATTTCTTAAAAGATTTTGTTTTCATAGTCGTTGCTAAGATGGTCATGTTCATTTTTTTAGTAGATTTTTCAAGTGTATTTTTAATCCATTGTATATTGATCCTTATTTGTTTTCAAATAGAGTTCTCAATTGATTTTATGATCATTGATGACTTGGTTTTGATTTTTCTAGAGCAGATTTTTAAAGTGATTTTTCAATTCGATATTGTTTTTCCTTACTTATTTTCAAGCAAACTTCTGAATTGTTTTACATCCATTGACGACTTGGTTATGTTTACTTTTTAGTAGAGTTATCAAATGATATTTCAATTTATTATTAAATAGTTCATACTTGTTTTCAAATAAAGTTTTCAACTAATTTTATCGTCATTAATGACCTGGTTTTATTTGTCTTTATGCACAATTTTCAAGTGATTATTTTTATTTATTATTGAATTGTTCTTGCTTATTTTCAAGTAGAATTCTGAACTGATTTTATGTTTGTTGATGACCTGGTTCTTTTCGTTTTCAAGTAGATTTTTCAAATAATTTTTCATTTTATTTTTAAGCTTTTCTACTCATTTTCAAACATGGTTCTAAACTAAAATTATGGTTGTTGTAGACATGGTCCTATTTATTTTTAAGTGGTTTTTTGAAATGATTTTTAAATTTATTATTGAATTATTCTTGTTTTTTTTTTTCAAGTAGAGTTCTTCATTGATTTATGATTGTTGATGACTTGGTTTGGTTCATTTTTTAGTGGATTTTTCAAATAATTTTTCGTTTCTTTATTGAATGTTTCTCTCAGTATGTGTGTGGCTATAGAGTTGTTGATTGGATTGATAATTGTGATAACTGACCAAATATCAAATTGTTGATATATCATTAACTTCTTGATCAATATGTTATTTGTTTTTCATTTCTTCCTTTCAATAAAGATAAATTACTATTAGGAACTAAATCCTAAATGAAAACAAATAACAGCCTTATAAATCAAATGGCATGTGAAATTTTGCTTGCTTATAAATCTTAACATGCTTAATTGTCATGGATAACACCAAAGAAATAAATAATAAGGAAAAAATCAAATAAAGCAGTAAAGTAAAGAAAGACGTTAAAGAAAACTAATAAAATAAAACAATAAAGAAAAGAAATAAAAGAATGGTTGGCCTAGTTCCATTTGGTTCAACATTTTATTATGTGTTAATTAGGCGATAACTCATATGTAAAGTTGACTTTAACTATTAAAAAGTAATGTAGAGCTGAATTTAACTATTAAAAAGTGGGACCTTGTTTATTTGAGTGCTTGTTTTTCTATGTATTTAATTTACTTATTTATGTTATCGAGTAATGAGGCCACCATTTTCTCAGAGATGGCTTTTTCATGCATTGTCTATTTATTTATCAAAGCTTTGAAGGTTATTCGATAATCATATCATAGGTAAATAAATAGAAGATGTTATATATGTATATATATATACACACACACACTTTGATTATTATTATTATTATTATTAACTTTCTTCCTTCTCTCTTTGATATGGCATGCTTGATTGGATTTACTAGTTTAAGGGTGCTCAAGCCTTACCCTTTTGATTGCATCCCTGGTTTACTAGGTTGCCTAACTCGCATTAAAAATTTTATTTTGTTGTTTTAAAATTTTTAATAAACAAAAACATCTAGATATTTATATGAACATTATTCTTTTATCTCATTCTTTTATATGAGATAACTCATTTGTTATTTCTTGAGTTATATGCTATCATTTTTTACATGCATGTATATTTGATTTATGTGTAATAGGTACTCAAAAAGAATTCAAAGGGGTCCTTTTTTTTCTGTTTATCCCCGTACTCTTTTCCTTAAAAACCAAACAACCTTAGATGGTTTGATATAAAAATAACAAAACAAATGTACATATTTTAACTTGCATGCAATGCAACTAACTTTAAATAGGATATTGTTGGATGATTGTTACCTTCTCTTTGTATAACCAACCCCTCACCTTTGATCTCTAAACAAAACCAGTTATTTAGGTTTCTTATTTAACTTAAATCAAGTAACGACTCATTTTCTTTATTTTCCCTCTTAAAGCTCATTGTCTAATGTCCCTTTACTACATTATGTTATTATGCTAAACAGTGATTGATTTTCTTTTAGAGTGAGTATAATTATTTAGGTTACTTTAATTCTTGATAGAATTCAATTAAAGTGAGCTTGGTGCTATAACAAGTGGTTGCTATTAATGCGAAGAAAAAGTGGTTATAATACATTACTTGGTTCCTCACCCATGCAAGTATAAACAAATAAAGGATTGGGAAGTCCCTAGGTGTACTTGGGGTTTGAATATGAGCATGGTTGAATGAGGTTAATCTTTATCTCTACACTATTTGTTTTATTGTTTTGTGCTTAATTATTTAAAGTTCATTGTCTTTATATATATTTCCTTTATATTATTTCTTGTTTTGTCTTTAAATTTAGTCATAAGTTTTTATATATCCATATAGTTGTTTTTATCCTATTCATATCTATTTATGCTTCCTCTGGACCTAGCAATTAGTCCTTCATTTGGAGTTTGGAATCTTGAATAGAACTTAACCATCTTAGAGAAAAGATCATGATCAATGAGAATAAGGCACCTTAGTTTGATGTCTCTAACTATGATTATTTGAGTTATAGGATGAAAGCATACTTGTTTTTACAAGATATTGAGATGTGAAATATTGTTAAAAATAGCTTTTAAATTCCTATAAAGATCGTAAAAGGTGTGATTAAGGAAAAACCCATGGAGAAATTTGTAACACTAAAAATGAGTTAAAGTTAGTAAATGTGCAAAGTGTATAAAGATAATATTGACATTAAAATGAAAGGCATTGCACTCAAAACTTCACATGATGATGATAGTGAAGAAGATGATGAATACATTGGTTTATTATGATAAAATTCAAAAGCATGTTAAAGAAGAAGAAACTCCTTAATAGATACAACTACAAAGATGATAAGTGTTAGACTAGAAAAAATGAAACAAATTATTTGTTATGAATGCAAGAAGCCTATACGCATTTAGAGTGATTGCCTATTACTTAAAAGAAATTAAAAGCCAAAGCCAAGAAAGCTTTGAAATCTACATTGAAAGAACATTTCCTAAGAAAAATTGATGGTGAATCCAAAATTGAAGGGATATACAATCCCTTTTATGGAAAAAATATGACAACATGTATTTCAAGAAAAAACAATGTTTTATGGAACAATGTGATAATGATAAGGAGACACAAGATAGGTGATACTTGGATAGTGGTTTCTTAAGACATATACTCGAAGACGAATCTAATATTCATTATCTTTTCTAATAATAGTGAAGCACATCTTATTTTTGGTGATCATATTTTTCCTACTATTGAATATGTTTTGCTTATTGATAATTTAAAGGATAACTTGCTTAATATAAGTCAACTTCATGACAAAAACAATAAACTTATCTTTGAATTTGTGTTTTGCCTTGTAGTGTACATGGAACATAAAAAAGTTATACTTCTTATGCTACTTGCTTATACTTTTTTTTTTTCTATTTCAAGAACATAAAAAAGTTATACTTCATAAAGGTATACTTTTTATGCTACTTGCTTATACTTCTTTTTTTTCTATTTCAAGAACATAAAAAAGTTATACTTCTTATGCTACTTGTTTATACCACTTCTTTTTTTATTTCAAGTTATAACAAATAGATATTAGAAGAGCTTTTCCAAAGGAATATAATTTGGAGAGGATTTGTGTTGAAGAACCATTCAAATATAAAAATCATTTGTCTATGGATTGAAAATGCTAAGTCAATTTTGTTTTTTCTCAAACGGTTATGTTATCAATAAAGTGGATTTTACTCTTTTGATCATAGAACCTACCACACGTTTGATTCATTTGAGTCAAAACTCTACCCAACAAAATATAAATGGTACTAGCATATGTGCACGCGCTCCGCAATGGATTAATAATAAAAAAAATTCAAATGTAAAAAAAATCTTAAGAGTATAGAGAATATTTTAAGTGTCTTGAATCTGGCAGGCATGCAAACTCAAGACAGTTAGGTCTAGCGGTCATGCCAGACCCAAAAGCCTTGGGTTTAGTTGGGTCTGACAGTCATGCCAGATTCAATAGCCTTGGGTCTGGTGGCTAAGCAGACCCAAGAGCTAGGATCTCACGGCCATGCCTAATAAAAAACAAATTTATAAAGTTTTCTATTTGTTATAAAAAAAACATTTAAACTATCATTGAAGTATCCTAAACCGAAATGCTAAATAATGTTTTTTTATTTTTTCTTAAAAAAAACATTTAAATTATCCTTGAAGTATCCTAAATAAAAATTTGATTAGTACTTAAAAGTGCATTTTTATCAAGGTTTTATATCATCATTTTGCACTTAAAGTATTAGTAACTCCTTAACTAGAGTATTTTTTATAATATCATGTCTAATACTATAAGATACCTTTAATTTATGGTAAATGTCCATCTTAAATATAGGCCTATCACATAAATAAAGGGATTGATTGATGAGTTTAACTACTGAAATTGAGAAGACAAAGAGAGGGCTAAGCTTAGAAAAATTATGTTGGTTCAATCCAAACTGGAACACTGTGCAGTCATTGGGTCATATCTGGAGCTGTAGATCTTGGATTTCAGTTTGGTTTATATGGCTAGAAAGCTAAGACATAGACCTAAAACATTTAGGAGAGTCAAAGACTCAATTCTGCTATTTGGAAGTCCAAATCTTAGCATCAAAAGAGAAGTCTGAATCTGTCTTGCAGCCCAGACACTATTCAGTGTTCAACCCATATCTCGAGTTCTAAAAGTCCAAATGCACCGATTCTTTTTTTGTTGGAAAGCTGAGACAATTTCTTAGAACCTTCATGAAGACAATCTATTCCAAATCTGACGTTAGCAATGATGTTTTGTTCAGACAAGAAGATAAAGATTGTCACCAAGTCAAGATGTGGCCACCCACTCAACAATTAGTCATCAAATCAATATTTCCGAATTTTAGCCTATAAAAGAAGGCATTTTCCATGCATTTAGGCATCTTGGTTTTCAGATCAAGATCATGTTCTTGCTCTCTCTCTTTATATTTTTGTAATGCTTAAGTTTTAGTTATATTAATCTCTTGTTAATGCTTTTCATTTCCTTTCCTTTACTTAGTTAACTTGTATCTTATTTATGTTCTTATCTTGTTTATTTATGTTTCTCTCTTTCATTATGTTTAGCTAAGTTTATTATGTCAAGGTGAAAAGGTTACATTAATGGTGTAAGAATAAGTATAGTATAAACTCAACATCGACTTTAATGTTTAATACTAACATGTTTTGTATTTGTTATCTTGTTCACTTTTAATAATTTGTTTGTTAAATGGTTAATCTAGATTTATGTTGTATAACACATGGTACTACAAATACTTTGCACTTTCATAGCTCAACCGTATGGTATAACCGACACCTTTGCTAAGAAAGGAACTTGATTTGTTGTTAACATAAGTTATAATCATGAATACCTGACAATATTTACAAGTCTTAGCATTATTCGAATAAGATAACTAATGTAATTATGTTAACAATTTATAATCCGATTGGAACCTCCTTTGTGTGTTGTTTCCAGTTGAGTAATAAAAAGAGTTTATACTATACTTGTTTGAAATACCATTAGTGGATCCTCTAACCTTGACAATTTTTTTATCCTTATTTAATCCTTATATCAATATCACATCTCAAAACTCTCTTCAACTCCTTTTCTATTATTATCTATTTCTTTATTTGTAGTTTATATAGTTAACCTCCATGTGGTTCAACCCCGGTCTTGCCGGGTTATTTATTACTTCGACATTCCTACACTTGGGAGAAGACATCAACTCTTTGGTCGTGTCAAAATCCTAATTAATTTTTTTAAAATATATTTTTATTTTTTCTAAAAAAAAAACATTTAAACTATCCTTGAAATATCCTAAATAGAAATGCTAATTAATTTTTTTTATAAATGTTTTTTTTATTTTTTCTAAAAAAAAACATTTAAACTATCTTTGAAGTATTGTATATAATTTTTTTTACAATAGCCTTGGATTTGGCTTGGATCATAAATAAGTTTTTTCAATAGCCTTGAGTCTGGAGGCAAAGCCAAACCTAATAGCCTTGGATCTGATAGAAATACCAGACTCAAGCGCCTTGTATCCAACGGTCAAGCTAAAACTAAGTCTTTTGAGTCTGGTTAGGTCTGGCAGTCAACCCAAACCTAATAGCCTTGGGTCTGTCGGTATGCTAGACCCAAGAGCCTTTGGTTTAGTGGCCATGACTAATTAATTGTTTTTATAAATATTTTTTATTTATTATAAAAAAAAATTTAAATTACTCATGAAGTATCCTAAACCTAAATGCTAATTAATTTTTATTTTTTATATAGAAAAATATTTAAATTATCCTTGAAGTATTATAAACAGAAATCCTAATTAATTTTTTTATTTTTTATTTTTTTCTATAAACAAATATTAAAATTATCATTGAAGTACCCTAAAAATGTTTTTATATAAATGTATTCTATTTTTTAAAAAACATATTTACACTATCATTGAAGTATCCTAAATATAAATTTTAATTAATGTTTTTGATAATTGTCTTTTTTATTTTTTCATAAAACAAAAAAAAATTAAAATACCCTTAAAGTATCCTAAATAATAGTTTTTATAGTGTTTTTCTATTTTTTATTAAAAGAAATTTAATTATCCTTGAAATATTCTACAGAATTTTTTTATTAATTGTTTTTACTTTTTATAAAAAAAAAAACAATTAAACTACCCCTGAAATATTATAAACAGAAATCCTAATTAATGATTTAAAATGGTTTTCTGTTTTATCTATAAAAAAACATTAAAATTGTCATTGAAGTATCCTAAATAGTGTTTCTATAAATGTTTTTTATTTTTTATAAATGCTAATTAATTTTTATAAAAAAAATACATTTAAATTATCCTTAAAGTATCCTAAATAAGTTTTCTATAATTAGTTACTATTTTTCATAAAAACAAACATTTAAATTACCCTTGAAATATCCTAAATAGAAATCCTAATTAATTTTGTTTTAGAAATTGTTTTTATTTTTTATAAAACAAAACATTTAAACTATCTTGATGTAACCTAAACAGAAATTCTAATTAATTTTTTTATAATTTTTTTTTATTTTTTATATAAAAAATATTTAAACTATCCTTGATGTTATTTAAACAGAAATTCATATTAATTTTTTTATAAATATTTTTTATTTAAACTATATTGAAGTAACTTAAATAGAAATCCTAACTAATTTTTTAAAAATTTTGTTTTATTATTTTTGTATAGGCTCTTTTGTCTAGCTGCCAAACAGACCCAGGAGCATTAGGTTTGACATCCATGCCTAATTATTGTTTTTACTTGTTATAAAAAAAAAATATTTAAAGTACCCTTTAAGTATCCTAAATCAAAATGCTAATTAATTTTTTTTATTTTTTATAATAAAAATATTTAAACTATTTTTTAAGTATCCTAAATAGAAATCCTAATTAATTGTTTTTTTAAAAAAATTATTTTTTATAAAAAAATATATAAACTACTTTTAAAGTATCCTAAACAGGAATGTTAATTAATATTTTTATAATTTTTTTTTATTTTCTCTAAAAAAACATTTAAAATATCCCTAAAGGAAGAAATCTTAATTAATATTTTTTATTTTTTTCAAAAAAAAACATTTAAACTATCCTAGAAGTATCCTAAACAAAAATTCTAATTAATTAATTTTTATATATTTTTATAAAAAATATTAAAACTATCCTTAAAGTATCCTCAATAAGTTTTATAAATGTTTTCTATTTTTAATAACAACAAAATATTTAAACTACTCTTGAAGTATCTTAAACAGAAATACTAATTAATTATTTTTATAATTGTTATTTTATTTTTTTATATAAAAAAATTAAACTACTCTTGAAGTATCCTAAATAATTTCTTTCAATAGCCTTGGGTCATTTTTTAAACTACCCTTGATGTATCCTAAACAAAAAATGCTAATTAATTTTTTTATAATTGTTTTTTTTTATAAAAAAACTTTTTAAACTACCCTTGAAGTATACTAAACAGAAATCTTAATTAATGTTTTTTTAGAAATTTTTTTATTTTTATAAAAAAATATTTAAACTACCCTTGAAGTATACTAAACAGAAATCTTAATTAATGTTTTTTTAGAAATTTGTTTATTTTTATAAAAAAAAAAAAACATTTACACTACCCTTGAAGTATACTAAACAGAAATCTTAATTAATTTTTTTTAGAAATTTTTTTTATTTTTATAAAAAAAATATTTAAATTATCTTTGATGTAACCTAAAAAGAAATTCTAATTAATTTTTTTTAAATTGTTTTTATTTTTTATATAAAAAAAATTAAATTATCCTTGATGCAACCTAAATAGAAATCCTAATTAATTTTATATATAAAAAAAATATTTAAACTATCCTTGGTGTAACATAAACAAAAATCCTAATTATTTTATAATTTTTATTTTATTTTTTATAGGCTCTTTGTTCTTGCGGTCAAGCAGACCTAGGAGCATTGGGCCAGACATCCATACCTAATTAATTTGTTTTACTTGTTATAAAAAAAACATTTAAAGTACTCTTGAAGTATCTTAAACCGAAATGCTAATTAATTATTTTTATTTTTTATAATAAAAACATTTAAACTACCTTTGAAGTATCCTAAACATGAATCGTAATTAAATTTTTTTTATTTTTTATAAAACATTATTTAAACTACTCTTAAAGTATCCTAAACAGAAATGCTAATTAATTTGTTTATATATATTTTTTTATTTTTTCTAAAAAAACACATTTAAACTATCCCTGAAGTATCCTAAATAGAGATCCTAATTAATTGTTTTTATAAATATTTTTTATTTTTTTCAAAAAAATATTTAAATTATCCTAGAAGTATCCCCAATAAAAATTCTAATTATTTTTTTAATTTTTTTTCCTATAAAAAAAATTTAAAATATCATTGAAGTATCCTAAATAATGTTTTTATAAACATTTTCTATTTTATATATAAAAAAAATCTTTTAAATTACCTTTGAAGTATCCTAAATAATATTTTTCAATAGCCTTAGGTCTGACGATCATGTCAGACCTAATAGCCTTGAGTCAGGTGGTCATGCTTCGACTCAACACGCGTCAATAATTTTTAAAATAAAAAATAGAAAAGACAACGCTTCTCAATATCTACAATGCGGTTCATAGTATAAATACTCTATATATAGAACACCAATACTATATACAACATACTAAAACCAGTGAGTTTGGGTGAGCCATATCAAAGACAAGCAACTGCCAAAACATTACTAATAGAAGGTAATGCAAAGATATAAAGAAACTTAATTTTGTAAACAAACGAATCAGCATTTTTCATGAAAGAGAACAACACAAGCAAGAAAAGGATTCGATGTTCTTCGCAGTACGACCATTAGAACATGAATATGATGCTTCTAATGGCATGCCATCAATCAAGTATCTTTCAAATAATAGGAAACCAAGAGAACCCAGGTAATTATACTAGTATAACTTTATCTAAAAGTATGAACATCGTATATTAATCTAGTTTTACTCTGTACTTTTCTTGGTTTCACTATTTCCAAGGCTAGAGAAAAACAACTTATGATCTGAGCTAGTGATGCAGACGCAAACAACTTATTTTGGGGCATATTCCATCATCACTAGTAACTTATTTTGGGGCATATGGGGGGCAGCTTCACTGTCACTCTCAAGAAATCTTGCTCGCTACACAAATATGAACATGAGATGAAGAAAATATAAAAGGGAAGAAAAAGATATATGATCATAAGATGACATGAATTGTGGGGGCAGAGGGAGGGTGGCTCAGCAGCAGCAGCAGCAGCAGCAGAATAGCTAAAGACAAAAAGGAGGAAAAGTAAAACCCCCAATCCATGCTTGCAGTGGATTTGAAAGTCTACCGTGGATTTTGACAACACTTACTAATTACTAAAGCCATGTACGTACGCACAAGAATGAGAGTATCATTCAACATTATGTAATATCTTTTTATGGATCAAAATGAGAATATAAGATCTTGTCATCTCCAAGAATTACCCATAAAAACAAGTCTAAAATATCATAAATATGATAAGGTGATTGATTATATGAAATTTTTAATAATTATGATAGCATGGGATATTAATCAAACATTAGTAAAGGAGGAAATATGAAAAAAGTGAAAGAAAGTGTGAAGTAAGAGAGAAAATCTCCCAGGTAGATGAATCGTTAAATTAGCATTGAAAAAGGTTAAAGTGATCTTAGCTCAACATAAATAGGTTTTGCTTAAAACACATGGTGTCAAATCTTTCTAAAATATTCTCAGACATACAAAAACATGTCCTTGTGAGTTAAAACTTTACCCGTCAAAATCTAGATGGTACAAGCAGCAAACTAAAATTAACAATACTTTTGTATCTTTCTGTATTTTAGAAATTCCAACACCTTCTCAAATATATCTGTGTTTGAAAATATAATTATTGTTATTTTTTAAAATATTTTTCACTAAAAAATACATCAAAATAATATTTTTATAAGATAAACCAGTAATTTAAAAAAAAGTATTTAACTCATCAATCCCCAATTATATAATCACCTCAACTCTCTTATTCTTGTAACAACTCTTTTTAAAGAAACAAGTCGTTTCTCATAAAAAGAAAAAACACTTGAAAAAGTAAAATTTCATGTTTCTTTTTATTCCATATGAGTAATGGCTAGTTTGTGGTTTTTTCTACAAACACTCAATTGATTTCAGTATAAGCTTCTCTTTTAATTTCCTACACCTTACAAGCTTACAGTTATTACATTTGATGCTTTGTTATACTTCATTCTAAGAGCTTGGACTCATATTTTATTCTCTTGGAAAGCTTAGAACTTTAAATCACATTAAATCAATTTTTAATGTCCTTTAAGTTAGATTACATTCTATAAAGACTTAAGCTTATTTTTATTGTAATATTTTCTTCTTGTAAGGAATGATTATTCTCTTATAAGAGATAAATCAAATTATGAAAGTGCAAGTAGCACTTGAACCACTTAGGATTATCTTTGAGTGTAAACCAAAGAGAGGTTTTCAATCCTGATCCTTAACAAAGATTATGTGAAAGGTTCTAAATATTGATCCTTGAAAAAACATTATGAGTGAGGTTTTTTAGTTTTTAGCCTGTAAAAATATTAAGAGATAGGTTTGATTCTAAGCCTGTAAAAAGATCAGGTTTGATCTTGATCTCGTAAAAGAATTGGGTTTGATCTTTAGCTCAAAAAACAATTGTGTAAGGTTTAACCCTGAGCCCATAAAAGGACTGGTTTGACTTGAGCTCGTAAAAAAATAGGTTAAATCCTAAACCCATAAAAGAATTGGAAAAGGCTTTTAATCTTTGACCTATGAAAAAAATTATATAAAGGTTTAGTCTCACTCGCTAAGAAAACCGTGTGTGATAGTAAATACGTGGTTCAAAAAGTATAGTAGGTGATTGTCCAAACTAATATAAAATTGGTGTGTGTCTCTATTTCCTTATCTCTTTAAATTTGTGATTATTGATATTGTTTGGGTGTTTCAACTACTTGGCTTATTAAAAACTAATTTGTGCATCTTGTTATTAATTATTTATTTCAGCATTGTTAAAGAAATTAGGATTAATTTTGGCTATCTTGATTTAATTGGATATTAAATTTTTAAAGTGCTATAAAATTAGATAAAGTCTTAATTCACCACCCCTCTTAGGCTTTTTAAGCTTTTTAATTGGTATCAAAGCTTAGAGTTCTTATTCGAAATTTAACCACCTATGACACAAGAGGGACAATGTCTATCTAGGGCTCCTTTTTTTAAAGATAAAAATTATCCTATTTAAAAAGTTAGTATGCAAACTTTCCTTGAGTCTATTGATATTGAATTGTAAGATATCGTTGAGGGTGAATATACTCGACCTACAATGATAAACTTGAAATGAGAAGTGATTCCTAAACCTATAAGTGAATGGGATTACAAACAAAAGAAAAGTCATAGTTATAATTCAAAAGTGATGAATGTATTTGCTCTTAATCATGTGGAGTTCACTATAGTAAAGAATTGTAAAACATCTTTTAAAATTTAAAGACTTTTAGAAGTTACCTGTGAGGGTAAATGTCAAGTTAAAGACTCTAAATTACTAAATCTTACCAAAGAATATGAACTCTTTAAAATAAAGCCAAATGAGAACATTCAAAAAATGCACAATAGATTCATTACATTTGTTAGTAAAATAGTTAGCATAGGGAAAAACATCACCAATAACGAAATGATTGGTAATGATTATTAAAAAGGCTAAGAATATTAAGACTCTTAATTTTAATGAGTTTATTGGATCTTTAATTGCTTATGAAGGAAAAATCAAAGAGCTTAAGGTTAACAGTACTAATATCAAGAAGAAATCCTTAGCCTTGAAAGCCATAAATAAGGATGAGGATAGAAATGGATATAATGGTGAGGAAGATGAAGATCTAACCGTAGTGACTAGAAACTTTGCCAAATATTTAAGGATTAAGAAGTATGGTACAAATCATAGAAATTTTAGAAGAAAAAAGGGTGACAATAGAGAATCTAGCAGCCAGGATGCTATCTTTTGCTATGAATGCAAGAAGTCAAGTCATATGAAGTATTATTGCCCAAATGTCAAAAAGATATCAAAGTGTGATAAAAAGAAAAGGGCAATAAAAGAGTCTACTTATGATGACAATGATGATAATACAACTTCTTCGAGTGATGATGATGATTCAAAATTAGAGAAATTAGTCAATCTATGTATGATAGCTAATATTGACATCACCAAATAAAAATTTTGCTTAATGGCAAATAGCAACATTGATATTGCTAAGGTAAATGAACTTGAACCTCAAATTATTTTTGATGAATTGCAAGATGCATTTGATGAATTGTTTCATGATTACAAAAAAAAACAAAATTGCATAAGAAAACATTTTTCTACAAAATAAATTAGATGCAATCTTAAAAGATTTTGATGTCTTAGAAAGAAAAAAAAATGATGTCTTGTTAACAATGAACATTGTTTTAAAAGGCAATTGGATTCTTTAATGAAAAAATAGTCTAAGAAAATGAGATTTTTAAAACTCAAGTTATTGATTTAAATTTTACTTTAACTAAATTTACTAAAGGAAATGAGAACCTAGATAGACTTCTACCAAGTCAAAGATGTTTTTTGAGAAAAGTGGTTTAGGATATGATCCAAAAAGATTAAAAACTTTACTCAAACTCATTGTTAAAGCATAAACATCTTCAAGCCTATGCAATTCTTGTGGAAAAAATGGTTTTCATGAAAAGCATTGCATGCATAAAAAAATCTCAACTAAAATTAAAAACATTTGGGTGCCAAAAGGCACATTTACTAAACAAAATGGACTCATGAGATTATGGATAAAACTAAATAGTTAAGATTTTTTCTTGTAGAAAATAAGGACAAATGGTATTTGGATAGTGAATGTTCAAGACAAATGACGGGAGACAAATCCAAACACACCTTCTTTAAAAAACAAATGTCAGATATATGACATTAAAAGACAATATAACCAAAGAAAAGGTAAAAAGTATCAATAATATTGAAAATTCCCCTGCTAATTATGTGATAGGGGTCATAAACGTTATTTTAAGCAAACATCAAAGTATTTTTAGGATAATAGAGTTTTTTTTAATCTTTACATTGCTTAGTAATTAACATTATTGATAACAAAATGATTTTCAAAGGAAAAGAATTGGAAACACTTATTAATTGATTTAAGTAAGATTAATAATGATATTAAGTGTTTTTAGTGCTTTGGTAGACTCGTCTTATTATTGGCATAGAAGAATTGGGCATACCTTGTGTTTGGTATAGAAGACTTAAACATGCCAACATGAAATTAATTAAAAACTTGTCAAAGAAAGAGATTAAGAAAGAGTTTTTAATTAAAAACTTTCACAACTTGAGTACAAAAAAAAATGATTTGTAATGTTGTCAATATAAGAAGCAAGTTAAAATCTCCTTGAAAGCCAAGAATCAAGTCTCCATAAATCATGCACTACAACTACTTTATATGGATCTTTTTGGTCCTATACATGTTTCAAGTCTTAGTGGTAAGAGATATGCATTTGTCATTGCAAATTATTATAATTGGTTTACATGTGTTTTATTTCTTACACATAAAGATGAAGTAATTGAAGGCTTTTTAAAATTTTGCAAAAGAATTTAAAATGAAAAATATTAATTGATTTCTAAAATTAGAAGTGATTATTGTGGAGAATTCGATAATTTTTCTTTCAAAAATTTTATGGAGGAAATTGTTTCAAACATGAACTTTCTACTCCTATAACATAACAAAATAGTGTTGTTAAACGAAAAAATCACTCTCTTCAAGAAATAAGAAGACCTATGTTTAATCAGTATAGTTTGCCTTAATATTTTTAGGCGAAAACCACAATCACCTCTAACTATATTTCAAATCAAGTTTTTCTTCGACCAATTTTTCACAAAACTCTATATGAACTTTGGTTTGAAAGAAAACCTAACATGTCATATTGTCATGTATTTGGATCAAAATGCTTTATTTTAAATACCAAAGATAATTTGGGAAAGTTTGATGTCAAATCTGATGAAGTTATTTTTCTTGGTTACTCTTCTAGTGAAGCAAATGTTAAAAAATTTCACATATTGGCTAATTTGATGAGTCTCCTATTTTTAGCGACAACATCATGTTTCTTGCAAATAACAAAAAATAAATTAAAAATAAACTTAGAAAATAATTATGATATTTAATGGCAATAAAAAAAAAGTTAAATTTAGAAGAATACACATGGAAGAGATAATCTTTCATAAGAAAATATGTGGTAAGGGTGACATTTTATTTCTCTTAAATATAACTAACCTCTTACCTGAATCTTTGAAATCAATGATAATATCTAGGATTCCTAGTTTTCTCTAATTATTAGATGGTGACTCCATTTAAACTTCTTTTCCTTTATTTTTAAAAAGTCGTAGTCATTGTCATGGTGTGGCACACTTCATGTGAATAACCTTACAACACTTGATGCTTACAATCTCTCTAATCTAAAAGCTTTCATTATTTTCATAATCTTCTTAATGCTTTAAACTCTATTTGTATCAATCCTCTTTTTTTTTTTACATTCTTGAGCTAGATTATATTTTATAAAGACTTGAGTTTAATTTTTTATAATCTTTTATGTATTGTAAGTTGTGAAAAATCCTTGTGAAAGAACATATATTGTGAAAGTGTAAGTGGCACTTGAATCATTTGAGAAAATATTTGGTTGTGAGCAATTGAAAGGTTAAGGTCTTAATTCTTGAAAAATATTATGAATGAAAGGTTTTCTCCATTCTTGATCCTGTAAAAATATTAGTGTATCAGTAAGGTCTCAATTGTTAAAAAGACCTTTAGTTGATAGTGAATACTTAAATAGTGGTTTAAGAAGTGAAGTAGCCAATTGTTCAAACTACTATAAATTTGGTGTATCTCTCTTGATCTCTATCTCATTTTATTTGTTCCTTTCATATTTGATATTTATTGTCAAAATTTAAAGTGTTAAAAAATTAAATGTCTTAAAGTATTAAATATTCAATTAAACTCTAATTCACCCTCTCTCTTAGGTTTTATTTTAGACGTTCAGAGATAGGACAAAGAAAGTCATCAAAAAATTAGAGAAGAGAAAAAGATTTCATTCAATTATATTTTAGGCATAAAAAAGTTAAAATTGGCATCAATGGGTTCAACTTAGAGAACAAAGTTCAATGGAGGTGATTTTTCCCTTTAACCATGATAGAAAAATAGATTAAGCTTGTAAAGTTATTTTTTATTTGGTTTAATTTTTAGTTTTTAGATTATTTATAGGTGTTATTTAGGTTTTAGAATTTTCTTAGGTTTATTTATGAAAAATATATTGAAATTTGGGTTTTGGAGTCCAAATTATCCAGACTTTGATTTTTCAACCACCTCTAGTGATTAGAATTTGTTGTATAGATGACATGTTATCCTTTTGTTTTTTAGAAAATAAAAACTCAAGAAGATGACTTGATATAAGAAAAAAACAAGAAACAAATATACGGATCTAGACTACCATGGGCACAAATGAAAACACAAAAAAGACAACAAAAATAAGCAGCACAAAATTCTTTCAAATAACGCCACACCATGAACCTTAATTTGAAATTTTATTACTAAATATTTCACCACATAAATATATTTCAATAAAAAAATCCTTGTTACAAATCTTTTAAGCTTTTTATATACTAGTAAAAAGTCTTAAACAAAAATAATAGAGTGATCACGAATCCATACCTAGTTTTGATAATCCATTTTAGAGGCATGAGCAGATGAGACAACTCCTTGATCGGAATGAGTATCGTGGAGATTTTAATGATCTCATTTATAATGAGATATATGTGAATTAGTATTTTTCATCAATTTATGATGTTTATTTTGACGATAATTATATTGATAATGATAGAATAGACAATGACAGTAATGGCAATAAAGATATCATCAATGGTGTTTTCATTGATAAGTTAGAGTTTGAGTGTAAAGAAAATATGAAAGGTGCCCAACAAAAAAAAATTGATGTAGACTTGTTGGTTTTCTTATTACAAGTTTACTATTATCACTAAAGTAAATTTATTTAAGGGTTATATGAATACAACACATGTTGAAGAAGGAAGTTTGAGGTTTGCAATTTATTATTGTAGAAGCCAATGGAAGAGAAATCATTTCTCAATTAATTCTATTTATGAAAAATTCAACATGAAGAGAATGAAGTTGATGTATGAAATTATTGTGCATTCAAAGAGAAGAAAGAAAATGGATTAGAGAGCCTTGATTGGACATCCATAAAATCGAGGCGAGAGTAATTTAAAATTGAGTGTGAGTTTTACAACCTGGACAAATTAATGTAGGAGGTTTTTTAAAAAAATTATTTTTCCTTATTTAGTTTAGAAAATTAAGTATTTTAATTAATAATTTTATTTCTCCTAGTTTGTTTATGAATTTTATTACTTTTTCTTTATTTTTAGGTTTTCTAATTTGTATAGGTGTGTTTTTTTATTTATTTAAGGAGTTGTAAACCACTTACAAAGAAAGATTACTTGAAAAGAAAATATCTAGCAATAAAATTCTAAATTAAGATTTTTATGTAGTGATTCTATTCGGTAAAAATTATGTGTTGTTCGTTGTTATTGTTTTTCTTGTATTGTTTTTATATGCATCCAATATCTAGGCACTTGAGCTTTTCTATTTTTATGTAAAGCTGCATAAACCTCGACTTCCAAACCCATACATGCTTAGGTTGGCCCTCCCTTTTAATAATTTTTAATATTCTAAAATAAAATCCTTTAAAATAAAAAAAAATACAATGATATTTTAAAAATTATATAATGATACTGTAACAAACCCAAAATTTATGTTCAAAACAAAGAGCAAGGACATAATAATCCAGTTAAGATTAGGGTAATTTGTTTTTTTTTTATTGCAATCAATCAAAAATCCGGCAGAGTTTTCTCTATATTTATAGGTACCAAGTTATCGACTCTTCTTCCACAATTTTCAATTATCAAATTTTCTACTTGTCCAATTATCCAGGACTTCATCCTCTCATTACATCATAATTTCTCAATAATCAAATTCACACATAGTTAAACAATTTAATATCACACATTTACATAGATGCAATTCAATGAATTATTCTACAAATTATAACCGAAGTACATTACACAATTCAAAGATTTACAAATAAAAACCATTAACGAAATTATAATTGAAATAAGTACATAATTAAAGAAGAAATTCATAATTAAAATTATACTACAAAAAAAAAAGCTTTCGATAAACTATTGACTCATTAAATTTTGAAATTTATATTACATAACAAAATAATAAATTCATTCATTACAAAATGATACCCAACAAAATATAAGGAAACTAATCTATTGTTCAGTCCAATATAGAGATGTACTTGAAAATTGATTTAATACAATAATTCAATTACACAAATGAAATAAAATATCAATAAATTCTTTCTTAATTTCTTTCTTTTTTTATTTTTGAAAATTTACTCATAAGATCATTAAATTAATTTGCTCATCTAGTAATATATATTTCAATTAAATTTCAGAATAATCCTTAATTATTTTTTGAACATCAACCAAAAATATAATTATTCATATCGCTCATTAACCCGAGCATTAATTCCACTAATAGGTGATTAATTTATCGCCCGCCCATTCAACAAGCACTAATTCTATCAATCCAGAAAATTAGTTCAATGATTCATTCATTCATCAGAGTACTAATTTCATTAACCATGAAATTAATTCATCATCATGTCCATTTGCCAGGGCACTAATTTCATTAAACCAGGAATTAGTTCAATGATTTGTCCATTCACTAGGGTATTAATCCCATTAAAGAGGGAATTAATTTCTTATTACACCTATTCACCAGGGCACTAATTCCATTAATTCAGGAATTAGTTCAATGATTTGCCTATTCACCAGGAAATTAATTCCTTATTACGCCTATTAACTAGGGCACTAATTTCATTAATCCATGAATTAGTTCATCACATCACATATCTTATTTCCTCAAGTAAACAATATAACAATTATTAATCTATTAATCATAATTAATCAGATAAAAATACATATTGACCAATAATAAATTCGAGCACTGTATAATTATCTAACAACTGAGTTCGAGCTAAGGTTTCCTGCTGCGATGTTGGCCTGGCAGCCTCTCCTAGATTAATAAGTATATCACACCATTTCTTTTCTCACACACATACACACATCATAATATTCTACTTTTTATAGGGACACAATCAATAAATGAAATCCTTCCAATTATCCTTTTATTTGCCAAAAAATTATATTTAAAGAGAAACATGAAAATTTCTTTCTTTCTTTTGTAAATTTTCTTCCCATTCTTCAAATTCCCACATTGTAACACAATTCATTTCATCATTCAAATCAATACATATATATTTCTTTAATTTTATTTGTTTTTTCGCCAAAATTTAAACTAAAGGAAAACATAAAAATTTCATGTTCTATTCACTCTTTAACATTAATTTCATCTTTTTTTTATACAATCTCATCATCTTATCAAAATTCTTAAATTATTATTATTATTATTTTGTCAAAAATCCCTTCTTCAAGAACACTTAGAATTTTGCTTCAATTACCATAATTTCTTACTTTCTATGCTCCCTTCAATAATCTTAACACAATTTCACAATCAATTGCAATTTTCCCCAAACATTTATCAAGAACTATAATTTTAATTTCACAGAGTTTTTTGGGTAACTTATATAATTTTAATTTTTCTCAATAGTAACTTATATGATTTTTGGGTAAAATTTTTCAAATCCTGATACCTGTTTATACCAAATTTTACTCTAGCTATTTCAAATATCACTAAGGGTCTATTTGGAAGTGTGATTGAGGTTACTTTTTAAAGTGTTTTTCACTAAAAAAAATACATCAAAATAATGTTTTTTTATTTTTAAAAAATTATTTTTGAGATCAGCACATCTAAATACACAAAAAAATATTAATTTGAAGCAATGATATTATCTAGGGTTTTATAAATATCATAATTTTCAAATAAGATAAGAGGTTTTTAATTGTAATGTTGTTACCAATTAGTTTATAAATAATTATATATTAAAATAAAATGTATAATTTTTATTTTTTTTGAAATTCCTTGTTGATATTCAATAAAAATAAAATGTCTGATTATAAAAATTATCCAATATTTTTTTTACCTGAAAAGATTCTTTTCATGAAAAGTCTTGTTATATATATATAATCAAAGAAGTGATTTTTAGGGAGAGAGACTTTTCTAAGCAATTCATAAAAATAAAAATAAAGAGTTTTTTTCCTGGGCAATTGCATTTCGATAGTTTCTAGTAGAATTGTTTTCCATATAAGAGAAACATTGTCCTCAATTTTATCATATAAACAATTTATCCTGTTCTCAATTTTATCATAAAAACAATTTATCCTTAACTTATGATGATGAAATTTCTCTATAAATTAAATAAATAAACTTATACACATACACTAATTTGTTTAATGCAAAATTTTATAATTTAGTTGGTAAAATAAATTTTCTTAGCTTTCAATTTTTTTATAAAAGCTATTATTAATAAAACAAAATGCAGGGAAAGAAAAATAGTTAGTATTTTATATTTTATATATATATATATATTTTTTATATTTTTAAAATTTTTAATACAATATCATTTTTAAAAATAAAAAATATATTTTAATTTATTTCTAAATAAAAATTACTTTTAAAAAACAATCGTTTCTTCTCAGAACAGCCTCATTCAATTCCAAGCATCTTCTTCTAATCCAACATAATTAACAATTAATTCAAAACAACTCCACCAACTTGCTAAATCTTCTTGTAAGCAGGTGAGCATGACAAGGCAGCTCTTTCGTCTCTAGTACTCTCCACCGCTCTTGGTGTTTCTTAAATAAAGATAGTGCAAACCTCTCTAACCGACGCAACAATTAAACTACAACAACTACACCACTCCCAAACATTACTCTATGCTCATCCCCTGGCAACGGCTTGTAGATTTCTTCCCTCTGGCAGTACAGAATGACTAGCTAAAAAGATAACCTCTTGCTTTCTCGTCCCTTACTCTATGCTCATCCCCTGCAACGGCTCTCTCCTCTCTCTAACTTGCTAAAACCTGAGATTTCAGAAAGAAAGAGACAGAAAAGCCTAACCTTCTTAAAGTAAATTATATACTTAGCTTTCCTTTGAGCATCTCCTTATAACGCAGGAGAGATTCCAGCCTCTGCAACTTCAACTGTTGCTTGAACCTGTTGATAAAATCATCAGCTTTAGCATCAACCTCTTCATCAGCTTTAGCATCAACCTCTTCATCTCCAATCATCACTGTTTTCTCTGAAGCCCTTGTCGTTGCAGGCCTTCTTCTTTCAACCTTCTCCCTCTCCACCTCCTCCGCTAAATCCAAGCTCACCGCCTTTTCGCTTGCCGACTTCTTCATTTTCACCTGCCTCTTCGTAGCTCTCACCATGTGCTCCGACTGGATCCTCTTCACATGATGATCATGATCATGACTAACCGGATCGGCATCCGACCTGGTTTGAGCTGGGAGACGTTGGGTTGTTTCTTCCGGTCCCGAACTGTAGTATAAAGAAGAGAAGTTGATGGACTTGACCCGTTCTAAAAGTGAAGGAGCTCTTTCGAGCTGGGGAGGATCATGTTCCTGGGTAGTGTTTTCGGGTTCTTGGGCAGGTGGGAATTTGTAGAAGGATAAGTAGTCGATGGACTTGACCCGTTGTAAAAGAGAAGGGGCTCTTTCGAGCTGGGGAGGATCATGTTCCTGGGTAGTGTTTTGGGGTTCCTGGGCAGGTGGGAAATTGTAGAAGGAGAAGTAGTCGATGGACTTGACCCGTTGTAAAAGAGAAGGAGCTCGAGCGAGGTGCTGGTATTCGTGTACTGGTTTATTGTGAGTACCATAACGGGAAGCAAGAACAATGGTGAAAATCATAATATTCAGGAAGAGGAAGAGTGAACCCGGTGTTAACCAGCTGGTCACGAAAGCGAAGATCGAGATTGCCATGGATTTCGTTTCTTTTTTATTTTCTCTCTTTTCCTTCTCGTGGTTTAATGTGATGTCAGGATAAAGAAGACGAGTACTTATACTGCCCTAAAGATTAATCATTGAAGAGAGAGAGAGAGAGAGAGAGGAGTGGTTAATAACTTACTAGGTGATGTTGAGGTTTTTTTGGTATTACTGCAGGTGCATTTATAAATGTGGTGATGGTTGTATTAAAGTATTTTTATTTAAAAATATATAAAATAATATTTTTTATTTTAAAAAAATTATTTTTGTTATAATATATTAAAATAATTTAAAAATATCAAAAAATATTGATTTAAAATAAAAAATAAAAAAAATTTAAATTTTTTTAAAATGCTTTTAAAAAAAAGAACAAACATATTCTTAATATAATTTTTATGATAATTGAAATTATATTTTATAATTTAAAAAGTATACCTTTCATGTTGTATTAATATCGTTAGTATAAGGTTTAAAATTAGATCTAAAAAATCAAATAAAAAGTAAACTGTAAGCAAATATTTTTAAAAGACTGCAAGTCAACAGAGCTGGTGGAAGGTTTGTTTTTAGTAAAAAAACCAGAATAATTTAAGATGAGAGACGTGGTTTTTCTGCGATAAAAAGGATTAAAAAGACTCTAGTGCCCTTTCTAAGAAAGAGACACGTGAAAAAGAAAGTCTTTGTTTATTTGTTAAGTCCGTTGCGATCATTGCTATTGAAAGTTGGAGCGGTTCCCACGGCACATGGATGAGTCATTGAGTAGTTTGCGATCATTGCTATGGGAACGAGATTTGTTTCCAGCAGCCGGTAGAGCAAATTTTTTATATATATAATAATAATAATAATTTGATAAATTTTTGTAATTTGATCAATTATTTATATATTTAAAAATAATAAGGTTGAAATTAAAAATATTTTTAAATTTAATAGATTATTTATCGATAAAAAATGATAGGGAATAAAATTAAAAAACACTTATAATTTTATTGTTTATTTTAAAATAAAATAATAATAATTAAAATAATAAGAATTAAATACTAAGGAAAGATAAATTGCGGGTTTGCTAATGAATGGGTTGCATAAATTTCAAGGTAGAGAAAGAGATTAAGAAGGGAAAAAAAAAATGGTCTTCGAGGTTTGAATACCATAGGGCCACCACCCATATATGCTGATAGTACAAGTTTTATTAAATAATATTTAATATATATATATATATATATTACAATAATACCCCTAAACAACTAGAAAATTTACAACATAACCAATTCAAATGATCAAAATATCCTTATGAGAAAGTTATATTGTTTTTGTCTCAAAGCGCATCAAAACAATTTATCTATTCCAAAAATAATAAAATGACAAAAACATCCATGAGACAAAAGCATAAGAGTTTTCTTATTTCAAGGCCAAAATAGTAATTTTATTGTAAATAAAAACATGGAAATGACAAATATAATCTTATAGAATATGTCAAAAACAATTGTGTCATGATGAAAAGACAATCTTAACTTCAAAGCTTACTTCATTATTTTTTTTTTTCAGCTATTATACTATTATAATGAAGAATAATGGGTGTTTTGATGGACAACAATATCACTAATAGCTTTAATATATATATGATCCAAGTTTAAGTGACCCAAGTTTAATACCACACACATAGCTTTAATAATAAAATTAAACTTGTATGACCCAAGTTTAAGTGAGTCTGGCTGTAACACCGGACCCAAGAATACTGGATGTGGGTCTGGCTATAAGGTCGTGTCATAAAAGTGTGATAATTAAAAAGATTAATTAAAAAAAAAGAACAAAAATTAACAGGAATGAAAAAACTAATGAAGAAAAGGAAAAAATTGAATTAATTGGGTCAACCTTTTAAATCAGGTTATCCCGTAAAACCTGAGATTTGCGTTATGAAAGTTTGATAACTAAATAGAAAAAAAAAATAACGGGTTTACCTAGAATTAACCGGGTTAACCCATTAAACCAAGTTAACCCATCAAGCCTAAGATACGTGTCATGAAAGTATGAAAGTCTGATAATTAAATAAAAAGAAAATTAACTTTAACAAACTAAACTAAATGAAAAAAATAACTCGTCAAATCAGGTTAACCCATCAAACCCGAGATTCGTATCATGAAAATCTGATAACTAAATAAAAAAAAATAACATTAACAAACTAAATCAAAAAAAAATTCATAAAAAAATTAAAAAGAAAAAACAAAAGGAAAAAACAATTATATAATATAATACAATATAATTATTATTATTATTATAATTATAATGAAAAAACGAGGGGAAAATTTCAAAAAATGAAAAAAAAAGTGGGGAAAGCTAAAGCTAAAGCTAAATTCTCAACCAACTCAATATTGAAAAAAATAAATTTAACAAAAATAATTTTTTGAAAAAAACATGTGGGGAAAACACTGTAGCCAAACAAAAATCATGTAAGGGAAACACTGTAGTAATCCATAGTGTTTTTTTAAAAAAAAACAAAAGCTACAAAGTTAATCTCTCAACCGGCTTAATATATAAAAAAAACCGACAAAGGCTATCTTAAAAAAAACGAAGAAGTCAATTTTGGGTAAAAGAAATAAAAAAAAATGTACAAAAAAGGAAACAAAAGCGAAAAAAAAACACGTGGGGAAAGCTATAGTGTTTTAAAGAAAAAGACAAAAAATAATAATAATAATAATAATAATAATAATAATAAAATATGTAAAAAATGACAATTTTGGAAAAAAAGAAAAACTACAAAGCTAGATTATCAGCCAGCTCAATATTGAAGAAATAAATTCGATAAAGATAATTTTTTAAAAAAATATATTGGGGAATTTTTTTAAAAAAACAAAAACTACAAAGCTAAATTGTCAACCAACTTAATATAAAAAAAAATAAAATCTACAAAGACCATTTTGAAAAAAAAAAGAATAAAGAAATCATTAAAAAAAAGAAAACAATGTATGAGAATATTATAGCAATCCATAATGTTTTAAAGAAGAAAACTACATAGTTAAATTTTCAACCAGCTCAATATTTAAAAAAATTTAGCAAAGATAATTTTGAAACAAAAAAATTAAGAAAAAAAACAAAACAAAAAAAAAGAAGAAGAAATCAATTTTGGGTAAAAAAAAAACCATAAAAAAACATGTTAAAAAAAAAACAAAAGCAAAAAACAAAACCGAAAAATTTTTACCCAAAATTGATTTCTTCTTTTTTTTGTTTCTTTTTTTAAAAAAAAAATTTTGTTTCAAAATTATCTTTGCTAGTTTTTTAAAATATTGAGCTGGTTGAAAATTTAAGTATGTAGTTTTTTTCTTTAAAACATTGTGGATTGCTGTAATATTTTCATACATTGTTTTTTTTTATGATTTATTTATTCTTTTTTTTTTTCAAAATGGTCTTTGTAGATTTTATTTTTTTTATATTAAGTTGGTTGAGAATTTAGCTTTGTAGTTTTTTTTAAAAAAAATATGGATTGCTACAGTGTTTCTCCTACATAGTTTTTGTTTTGCTGTGGTGTTTCCCCATATATTTTTTTAAAAAATTATCTTTATCGAATTTATTTTTTCAATATTGAGCTGGCTGATAATCTAGCTTTAGCTTTCCCCATATGTTTTTTTTTATTATTATTATTTTCTTTTTTTCCAAAATTGTCATTCTTTACATATTTTCTTTTTTTTTTCATAATTATTTTTGTTGATTTTTTTTTTTTACTATTGAGCTGATTGAAAATTTAGTTTTTTTGTCTTTTTCTTTAAAACACTGTAGCTTTCCCCACGTGTTTTTTTCCGCTTTTGTTTCCTTTTTTGTACATTTTTTTTTTCATTTCTTTTACCCAAAATTGACTTTTTTTTTATAGCATTTGTCGGTTTTTTTTATATATTGAGCTGGTTGAGAGATTAGCTTTGTAGCTTTTTAAAAAAAAAAAAAAAAAAACTGTGGATTATTACAGTGTTTCCCTTACATGGTTTTTGTTTGGTTATAGTGTTTCCCC
Source organism: Populus trichocarpa (assembly GCF_000002775.5). NCBI lineage: Eukaryota > Viridiplantae > Streptophyta > Magnoliopsida > Malpighiales > Salicaceae > Populus > Populus trichocarpa. The sequence continues at coordinate 13,398,023 of NC_037290.2, read as the reverse complement.
CACATGTTTTTTTTTAAATTATCTTTGTTAAATTTATTTTTTTAATATTGAGTTGGTTGAGAATTTAGCTTTAACTTTAGCTTTCCCCACTTTTTTTTTTTCATTTTTTTAAATTTTCCCCATGTTTTTTCATTATAATTATAATTATAATTATAATTATATTGTATTATATTATATAACTGTTTTTTCTTTTGTTTTTTCTTTTTAATTTTTTTTAATGAATTTTTTTTGTTTGATTTAGTTTGTTAATGTTAAATTTTTTTTTATTTAGTTATCAGATTTTCATGATACGAATCTCGGGTTGATGGGTTAACCTGATTTGACGAGTTATTTTTTTCATTTAGTTTAGTTTTTTAAAGTTAATTTTCTTTCTATTTAATTATCAGACTTTCATACTTTCATGACACGTATCCTGGGCTTGACGGGTTAACTTGGTTTGATGGGTTAACCCGGTTAATTCTAGGTAAACCCGTCATTTTTTTTTCTATTTAGTTATCAAACTTTCATGACGCAAATCCCAGGTTTTACGGGATAACCTGATTTAAAATGTTGACCCAATTAATTCAATGTTACGGGATAACTCTTATGCCGCGGGTTATTTTTTTTGCATAAAAAATATAAAAAAAAACTAAAATTTAAAAGTCTTGAGTTTTTCTGCAAAGCTATACATAAGAGTCTTGAGTTTGACTGCAACGCCTGACCTAAGAGTAATATTTATAATATTAATAATAACATTAAACATGCATGACCCAAGTTTAAGTGAGTCTGACTGCAACACCGGACCCAAGAATATTGGATATGGGTCTGGCTATAAGGTCGTGTCATAAAAGTATGATAATTAAATAGATTAATTAAAAAAAACAAATAAAAAACCAGCATGAAGAAAAAAACTAATGAAGAAAAAGAAAAAAAATCTGAATTAATTGGATTAACCCTTCAAACCAGGTTAACCCGTAAAACCTGGGATTCACGTCATGAAAGTTTGATAACTAAATAGAAAAAAAAAAATTGACGGGTTTACCTAGAATTAACTGGGTTAACCCATCAAACCAAGTTAACCCGTCAAGCCCTGGATATGTGTCATGAAAGTCTGATAATTAAATAAAAAAAATTTAACATTAACAAACTAAACTAAACGAAAAAAATTAATTAAAAAGAAAAAAAATTCGGGTTAACTCGTCAAATCATGTTAACCCATCAAATCCGAGATCCATATCAAAACAATTTATCTATTCCAAAAATAATGAAATGACAAAAACATCCATGAGACAAAAGCATAAAAGTTTTTTTATTTCAAGGTCAAAATAGTAATTTTATTGTACACATGAAAATGACAAATATAATTTTATAGAATATGTCAAAAACAATTGTGTCACGATGAAAAAACAATCTTCACTTCAAAGCTTACTTCATTATTATTTTTTCAGCTATTATACTATTATAATGAATAATAATGGGTGTTTTGATGGACAACAATATCACTAATAGCTTTAATATATATATATTAACTAGATTAAAAAAAAATACAAGATGCACATAAGATATATGTTCACGCAATAAGTACATTAACCAAACTTTTATTTAAATTTTAGTATCATTTTAGACAAAACAATTATTTGACAGGTCAAGTAATTATACCATATACTTCTGAAAATCTTCTAGTGTATTTGCATATATAAAAGTTGGTCCAGGGTTATCTTCAATTTCTATCTTAGCTTCCATTAATAAGTCCTGAATTTCAGCAATATTGAAAACTTGTTATTATTGAAGCAATATGATGAAATAAAATTCTAGATTTAGTTATCTATTATATTATATTACATTATACAAATCTTATTAGGATTAGTCATATCAAGATTCTTCCAATTTCAGCTTCTTTTTTTTTCTCTTATTTATCTTAAACCATTAATGTTTTTATTTGATTGACATGTGTGTTTATTTTTTGTATTAAATAATTTATTGCTAATTTGTTTTTATTAACCATTAGAAAATAGTTTTTATTTTAATTTTTTTGAATTTTTATATTCATACTAGAAATTGTTTATTATTTTATTAGATCAAACGATAAAAAAATGTATTGCTATTTCGTTTTACTTATTTTCGCTGTTACCAACTAATTAACTAATACCATAAGATCTTGTGGTACAAAAGATGGTCTAATAACGTTCAATAAATATAAAATAATTAGTGTATTGATCAAACACATTTGAAGACAGTAAATATGTGATTTTTCATAATCATGCCTTTTCACTTTAGATGTCAACAAAAGTTGTGATTTTTCATGTTTGAGTTTTTCCATAAGATTTATTCCTTTACAAATATTTTTCTTTTCCTTTCTAAAATAAAATATAAAACTAGCTAGCCAAAATAAAATAAAAAAAAACTATGATAAATAAATAAATAAAAATTAACAAATACTTTTTAATCAATATAATTTTTTAGTTTTTTTTACCTTTTAAAATAATGCAGTTTACATCATGAACTTTGAAATGCATGTAGCATTTTATATCTTATAAAAAAATAAGTCAATAAAAAATATCTGATTATTTAAGGATTGTTATTATTTTTTATTTAATGGCTAAAAAAATTTTATATTAAATATTATAAGTTTACTATTGAATTGAAAAAAAAACATTCATTGTCTACCATATCAGTTTGCTAATTCACAAATGAACAACTTCATCAACAACTTGTTGAAGATCCTCTTAAACATACTGAAGAATTTCATTTCGATGATCTAATTAATAATAATATAGTAGAAACAAAAGTAAAAGTAGAAGTAGAAGTAGTGTCTTATCATCAATAGTTGTCAGAATCTGTCGATGAGAACCCTTTCTCGTCCCTCTAAAACCTAACCCATATGCATTTATCGTCTTGTTACTCCAGATCCCAACAACTATAATGATAATGATGACCAAGATGTTGATAAGAATGATGATGAAGCCTCTCAATCTACATCATATATTTTTGTTAATCTTAATGATACTTTCCTCTCATATTCACAATTCAAAAATAAAAAAGATGAAACCCTGTCCTAATATGATTGTCTTAAACCCTACATTTTAAATAGGCTCTATGCTGCTTGGCTTTTGATTACTTTTGTTTATCAACCCTTCATAAACTTTACAGAGGCACAAGTGTCTAAATAGAAATAAATGCTCTCTTTCATTCCCGACTTCTAATTTTCAATTCCTAAATTTTCTCTTCTAGCTCCCTACAAAACCTCCAATCATGCCTCTTCCCCTCTCAACCATCTCATTCCATTTCCTAGCAAGACCAACAACATTCGACTAAATTTCTCTAAATTATCACCTAATTTATAAATCACTACTTCCACCAAATTGCTTTGAGTCCAAACCATCAACTTATATCATTTCCACAATGTCCATACCCAAAAAGCATGGAGGATTTAAAGAAAAATATAATAGGTGGATTAACATAGAAAAGTAAAGGTGTTGAATCTGAAGGGTAGTGTTGAAGGGGTGGATGATAATCTTAGTATCTCCTCTATGGACTCTAGTATGGTTGCATCAAATTTATTTTAATTCACAACAAGCATGAACAAATGGTTTAGTAATTGTGGGTTGCTCCTATCAGAAGCTAGACTTTGAGAGTTTAGTTAATGTTAAAGATGCTTTAGGTATTACAATAGTTTATGGAAATGATACATTGAATAGTCAATTTCAAGACATGGTTAATAAAAAGGAAACATAATGGGTGAAGGCAACATGATTCATTTATAGTTTTCTCAGTGGACAAGTATTATGTTTTCAATTTATAAGGATTTTTTATTAGAATATCAGAGTTTTAGGTAATAGAAATAAAGGCAAGTGATTAAGAATGTCATTATGAGTTATCATTTTGATGTTTATTGTATTACAAAAACTAAGTTGTCTAGGATTACAAACTCTTTTGTTTATAGATTATGGAATAATCCCAATGTCAAATGGCCTGGTATTAACTTGGAGGGTAGATCTGGGGGGTTGTTAGTTATGTGGAATAATGATTCCTTTGAGGTTTCAAACATCGAATTCAACTCACAATGGATTGCTTTGTTTGGAACTCATATTGAAAAGGGTTTTAAACGTGTGGTGATCTATTTATATGAAGGGATTAGTTTAGAAGAAGGTAAAAAATTATATAAGGAGCTCATTACTTTTAATTTTGCTCTAGGATGGCCTTGGTATGTTATAAGTGATTTCAATGAGACTTTAAGTTAGACTAAGAGAAGTAGTGGGTATTTAAACTAGGTGGGAGCAAGAAACCTCAAACGCTTTTTGAATACCTGTGAACATATTAAGCTTTCTTTTCGAGGTCATCGCTATACTTGGTTTAGATTTTATTTTATGAGTCGTATTGATAGGTGTTTTGCACAACTGGATGTTATGTTGGCTTTTTCTTATTATACACTTCTCAGATTAGATAAAAGTATTTTAGATTATTTTCCATTTATTTATGGTAGAGAGCTTAAAGATTTGGGTTGGAGACCTTTTTAATTTTTGAATTTTTAGTTGATACACAATCCATTTTATTCTGACTTTGAGGTGATGTGGGCTTCCTTTTGCTTTGATATGACATATATTCTACCTTATCAAGAAACTTATTTTGTTAAGAAGAAAATTGTGTGAATGGAACTCTAACACTTATGGGCATTTGAAGAGTAAAATTAAAATGAAAAAAATCTAGAGTTAAAGCAATTAAGAATAAGAGTGAAGTTGAGAGTTTAACAGGTGATGAATCTGATAAGTTGAGTTGTTTCCAATCTAAATTGTGGGTCGTGGATAGGATTTATAAGATCATTGTTAAGATAATGTAATTGAGGATTAAACAAGTCATTGATGAGGCGATAAGTGAATCTCATTATGTTTTCATCTAAAAGGGGCAAATCCTTGATTGTTTTTTATTAGCCAATGAAATTGTAGATGGTATGAGAAGGTTGTAAATATTAAAATAATTGGCTTTAATTAAGTGAAAGATTATTTGCATTGATGAAGATGAATTTATTTAGATTGATACTTTATCCAAATTAGATAAGGAATTAGTCAAGTTTATCTTATATGATATGCGGTGATTATTTCTGTAATTATCTAATTTGTTTGGATAAATTATATAGGAAGTTCAAATAGAAGATAAATACAAGTTATTCGAATATAATCTTCAAATAAGTGTTTTTATGAAACACAATTAATACTCTTTTAAGAATGTAACAAACTAGAAAGCTTGAAGATAATGTTCTTATCCTTATCACATAGATATGTATATAAAAAAGAACAATATGAAGCATTAAATTGGCAAGAACAACATTAGGTAGAGCAGCACTTGTCACTTGAATTTCAAACAGTATCAGATGGATATGAAGAGTGCATTACTAAATGAAATTCTGTAAAAAGAGGTTTATGTAGAACAACATAAAGGTTTCACTAATCATTTGTTTCTTTCTTAATCATGTGTACAAATTGAAAATAACCCTTTATGGTCCCAAACAAGTACCATTTTGTAAAGAGAAAAGGCTCAATCCCGACACTGGGGGGCACGATGGACCATTTTGCAAATCAATTCAAAGGACAAAAAGGTTTGGAAACAAGCACTAGTGATCCTTAGTCTTGAAATCTCTTAAACATCTTTTGAGCCTATAAACATCCTTTTTCTTCATATACAAGAGCCAAAGCCTACGTTACATGCACAATCAATCCCTTTCTGATAAAAGACTGACAATACTTTCTCATGCGAAACAAGCTCCATTATTTATTCAAATAAAATGAATTCTTTGAAATTGATTATTCAAAACCCTCAAATTGAAGCTTGAACCCCTTCGACCAAAAATATATCACTTCATATTTTCAACAAAAGTAAAACAAAAATTTTCAACACTTATGAAGACTTGTCTATTGGAATCACTTGAATTTCTTTAGAACAAGTTTACTTTAAATCGAAGTCAAAATAATTTTTGTAATTCCAAAAATTCTCCATGAAAACATCTTTGTAAATAACCAAATCTTTTTCCCCCAAAGAAAACCTGAATTGAACACTTATGGGCATGATCAAGCTTGGGGGGCAATCCAACAAATACATAATAGGTATAGCTCCATGATTCCCTTTCTAAGAAAATAGAAAATATAAGGCAGAGCTGATGACTTTTGAGATAAAGGTTTGTAAGTATTCTGATGTCGTGCCCTTTTCAGAGGTCAAGATCACAAGATATGATTTGAGTAAGCAAAAGCAAAAAAAGCCTTTGAAGCTTATTATAGAGACTCAAACTTTCAAGGAGGAAAGTCAGTGAAGAAAGATGACCTATATTTCTCAGGTAAGTATACATGCATATTGATTATAATGCATTACTTTTTATCCTTGATAGATTAGTGTCTCACTAGAAAATCTCCTTATGAGTGCGCCTTTGAGCCCTTATCTCTCGAGTAGTGCGTTTTGTAACCCTACCTCCTTTAGAGCGCGCCTTTGAGCCCTCATCACTCAGATGATACTCTTTTTAGCCTTATCTTTTTCCTTTCAAGTGTGACTTTGAGCCCTCATCTCTTGAGTAGTGCATTTTATAACCCTTACCTCCTTTCGAGTATGTCTTTAAGCCATGATGTCCCAGGTAGTGTGTTTTCTAACCCTATTTTCTTTCGGGTGCAACTTTAAGCCCTCATCCATCAGATAGTGCGTCTTCAAGCCCTATCATTTTCCTTCCGAGTGTGCCTTTGAGCCCTCGTCTCTGGAGTAGTGTGTTTTCTAACCCAACCTCCTTTTGAGTGCGCTTTTGAGCCCGCATCTTCCAAGTAGTGTGTTTTCTAATCTTACCTCTTTTCGAGCACACATTTGAGCCCCTTTCTCATAGATAACGCGTTTTCTAACCCTACCTCTTCCGAGTACACTTTCTAGCCCTCACTTATTCAAATAGTACGCTTTCTAGCCATATCTCTATCCCTATATCATATCTCTTCTTCAGTGTGCCTTTGAGCTCTCATCTCTTAGATAGAGCGTTTTCTAGCCTTATCTTCTTCCTTTTAAGTGTGCCTTTAAACCCTTATATTTTGGGTAGTGCATTTTCTAAACATACCTCCATTCCAGTGCGCCTTTAAGCCGTCATCCTCCTTCGAGCCTTATCTCTTTTCCCTTTGAATGCTCTTTTGAACTTTTATCCTTCAGATAGTGTGCCTTCGAGCACCATCTCTTTTCCCTTTAAGTGCTCATTTGAGCTCCTATCTCCTAGATAGTACACCTTCAAGCCCTATCATGTCGTCCCTTCAAGACATCTATGACTAAATCCTTTTGCCAGGTAAGTCGTATTTTTCTCATGGGCAGGTCGTCCATTATAATAAGACCACTTTGAAAAATCATTCGTATTTTTCACAACTTTGAAAAATATTTGTATTTTTTCACCTAGGCATGTCGCCTATTATAATAAGATCACTTTGAAAAATCTTCACAGTTTTCACCATTTTAAAAAATCATTCATATTTTTAACCACTTTGAAAAATCTTTGTATTTTTCACTTGGTTGCCCATTACAATAAGACCACTTTGAAAAATCATTTGCATTTTCACCACTTTGAAAAAGCTTTGCATTTTTCACCTAGACCGGTCACCTATTACAATAAGATCACTTTGAAAAAACCTTCGCATTTTTCACCACTCAAAAGATCTTTGTATTTTTTACCTATGCAGGTCGCCCATTACAATAAGACCACTTTGAAAAACCTTTGACAATTTAACCATTTCAAAATTTTTGAATTTTACCATTAAATAGGTTGTCTGGTACAACTACACCACTTAAAAAAAAGGTCTTTTATTTTTTCAAAGATCATCTTTTTCTTTACAAACCTTGTTTCCTTTTCTTTCGAGTGCGTTTTCTAGCCCTTGTCCTTCGGATAGTGTACTTTCTAGCCCTATCCTTTTTTTCTCTGTGTGCGCTTTTGAGCTCTCACTTCAAATATTTTCAGAAGGATTGACCATTTCTTAATCTAGTGAATACGTTATCACCATTCCTTTTTTTTCTTTACAAAGCTTACTATCTAAAGTAGCTTACGCAACTTTCTATCATAAACATTGTAAAGAGAGGGCAACTGTCATGACCCATTTTTAGATTATTCCCTAAATTCAATTTTTTTTTCAAAATAAAATAAAAAATAAAATAAAGACTATCATTTTGGCAAAAGCAAGCTGGAAGGATTTTACATGTAGAAAAAAACAAGCTGCAAATTTTGATGGAATCAGAAGTTTAATTGTACCCTATTTTACCTAAAACTAAAGAGACAATACAGATTTAAGGTCAAATTAAATCATTATTGGATGAATCTGCATAAAAATTAAGTTAAATGACATAATTAGATTTTTAATAGGTCAATTTGATTTAATCATTGGCTAAATTAAAATTTAATTATGTCTAAGAATTAATTTGAGTTCAATTGAAGGATTTAATTAAGTGCAAGGACCTAGTTACACTTTAAATGGGTCAAATCAATGTTATTAGGGGCTTCATCGGTGAAAAGTTAACTTTGAGAGCTCAATTTGGGCTTAATTAGGAAGATTGGAATTTTAAGAGATCAAATTTAATTCTTACCAAGTTAATTGATTGAAATCAAGGGTAAAATTACAAGAAAATAAAAGTTTTTGGGTCAATTAAAGGCTAAATTGAAGAAATTTACAACCAATGACCATTTTGAAAAAGATGTCAAACATTGGGGACCCAAGTGGCTGAAATCAAGGGTGAAATTGAAGAGATTTGAAAGTTTAATAGTCAATTAGGGGCTAAATTGAAGAAATCTGAGACCATGGACCATTTTGAAAAAGACGCTAAAATCCAGGGCTGAAATTGAAATTTATCAGGGGAAAAATTGAACAAAATTGAAAATTTGAAGCCAATCAGGAGTGTAATTGAGAGAAATCATAAATCAAAGGACCAAAATGACTTGACCAAAATGACACTATTTTGGGTTAATTGTTTATTTTTTTCTCTAGAGAAGTTGCTCAAGTGGCCTCATTCCCATGGCATTTAATGATTCATCTCTCTACCAAATTTGACAAAACTTGCACGAAAACAACGACCTAACACCTAACTACACGCCAATGTGATCCTTTTTGGTTGATTGATGCCACAACGGCTATGATACTGCCCCAAAATGACCCACTCGACCAGCCATTTCCGGCAACAAATCTGATAGCCCATGATAGCTACTTTGAACCAATGGTTGGGATCTTTCAGGGCCAAATCGAGTGCCAAGATTTGGCACCATAAAAAACAACATGTCCTTCTTCCACCCCCTATAAATAGGGGTGAATTTCATGGCCTAAGCATGAAGAAATTGGAGGCCAAACTTGGAGAAAAACCAGCCTTCCCCCCCCCCCAAGTTTTTCTGCCATTATTGTTTTATTTCTTTTTCCTCCTTTGCCACCGCGACACAGCAATAACAGTAGCAACCACCACCTCATCTAACAACTTTCATCCTTCTCAACAGTAGCAAGAGCGACGACTCTCTTCTCAGCCACTCAAGTAGCTCCAGCACCGGCCATAGTAACAACAACTCCACCAACATAAAACAACAGTAACACCAGCGACCAACCCCTCCACCAACGCTTCCATAGTCACCAGTCGAATCTCCTCCTCACAGTTGAAGCCTCTATGTCATGTAACTCTCTTCTTCTTCTTCTCCCCCTCACTTTCCTCTGCAATCTGCAACTTCTTAATTACATATTGTTCACATTTCTGCAAAATAATTCACTTATAAGGTGGGCTGGAACCATCTCGGCCCATCCTAGATGGCTCGACCAAGTCAAGCCCAAACCCATTAAAAGAGAGAGAGAGAGAGAGAGAGAGAGACTGTTGGGCTGCTAGTCGCCCCAACCCGACTAAATCGGGCTGGTCCCGTTTCAGCCCAACCCGAATGGCTGGGCCGGGTCCAACCCCATTGATAATAATAATAAAAAAAATCAAAAAATCAAAAAAATCAAAAGTCCTTTAAAAAAATTTCTGATTTTCTCACATGTTTTTCTACCAATTTTGCATAATATCAGGTAGTATATTTATACTGTAAGATGCAGATTCAGTATTAAAATAGTCAATTTTCTCTAAAACGTTTCCAAAAAAAATTAAAAAATCAAAACAAATCTCATTTTTTAAAAATTAATTTTCTTTTTCATAAAAAAAACAATAAAAAAAATATATATTGTTTTCATGCATACAGTCAAATCCTAAAAAAAATTCTAAACATATTTCTCATGTTTTAAAGATACAAAAAATAGATATTGTAACCAGTTTATGGTTATCTATTAAGATTTGGCTAAAATATCAAAAATCATTCACCAATCATTTTGTTCATTTTATATTATGGTTTAGATGTAGACTTTAATATTTGGGGATGTAAAATTACACAATATAGTACACACTCAGGTATTAAAGATACAAAGTGCAAAACAAATACGATGCTAAAATTTGAACTTTAGAATGGTTAGGACTTCACTCAATAAGGTAGAGACTTCCTCACGAAAGAAAGATTTGCCTTAGACCTTAGAAAAATATCAACGAATAGAAGCTTGACTTAGAAAAACAATCAAACAACAGTGCAGCTTATCTTAGGTAGGGTGCACAGGGGGTGATGCGTCTTCTCCTTTCACAACTAGTCTCTTACCCAGACTCTTGTAAACCATAAGTTTCCATAATACTAAGTAGCGATTCTTGAACCTTAATCATAATTTTATGATTAAATCCAAAAACATTCCCTTCCCAACAATACCTCTCATGAGACATATATCAGTGTGCCATTTCGACGTCGCCTCACGACAATCATCATGAAAGAAAGAAAAATTAAATTTTTAATATGTAGTGTGTTTGATTTTTTGATATGTTATACACGAGGGTAGTTTGATCTTTTTGTAAATTTTTAAAATTTATGTTGCTCTATAATATAAACTATAATTTCTCAAACTACATGCGAGTAAGTGAAAAGTAGACCAAACTACATAATGCTAAGATAATATTTTTTTTCATATAAAACAAAATATCTTGATTTTTTAAATATGTTTTTTTAAATTATAAAATCTTAAAAAATCATTAAATTAATATATTTTCTATAAGATTTTTAACTTCATTATTAAAAATAAATAAACTCAAAACTAATTCTATATACTTGACTATTAAATCAATTCCATATATTATTGTACATGTATTTCAATCAGGACAAGTTGGAGGCCCACGACTTGTATTTCAAGCTAGTTCATCATCAATAAATTTGAGAAGAATACTCTCCTTAATATCAAAAAGAATTCATGAGTATTTTTTTTTATATAGATTATTATAAGAAAAATTTATAAATTTCAATATCATTTATTTTAAAAAATATTATTCATTTTATATAGACGATAATTTAATTGTACAAACAAATGTTTAGTTAGAGCTTATCCATATGTCCATGTAATAGTCATGGGTATTAAATTCTTTTTATGCTTCATTTTTTTTAATTTTTTTTATTATTAATGAATTGGATAAACATTTAACAGAATTAATAATAGATTAACATGCAAGAAACATTAAATTATATTATGTTCCCGTTTATTTTAGAAAAATGTCCTTAAAACCACTTTCTTCACACTTTTCAATGTTGGCAGCTTTAAGGACCTTAAGGATACTTAATCATGGGGGAAAAACATTTATAGTAAAAGAAAGAATTAGCTTCGTAGAGGAAATATTTTCTTTTTATTTAAAAAAATATATTTTTATAATAAAATAACTAAGATTGAAAAACATCATTTAATTATATTAAATTTGATTCTTAATTTTTTTTATTGTTATATATTTTATTTTAAATTTTTATTTTATTTTTAATTTTATTATTTAAAATTTGATTTAATTTTATTTTTATATCAACTTTAATCTTTATTTTTTAAAAAATTTATTATTTTTTCTTTCATCCTTTTCTTAGTTGAATTTTTTTATTTGTCACATTTCATTCTTGATTAGTATTTGTTTATTTGAAATAATTTTATTAACTTTTAATTTTTTTATCTATTAAATTTAGTTCCTATTCTTTTAATAAACTTAAAATAACTAAAACACTAATACATTATTTTTCAGCTTATTTTTCATAGTATATTCAAAGACTTAAAATTATTTTTCAATTTATTTTATAAACATTTATTTTATAAAAACCATTTTCAAATGAAAACTGTTTTCCAATAAATAAGCGTATAATAATGAAAGTTTCACCAAATGTGAACTATTGATCTTAAAGGCATCGAACTTATCTTTTTCACGTCAATCAATTCCAGCTGCCAAGCCGTTTTTTAAGCCAATGACACCATAGAAACGTGAACGGCTTGAAATGACGTTGACAAGACATTTTGTCTGTTCCCCAAAGAAAAAACAGAAAAGGGAGTGGTCAAGGATTCATGTCATCCCTGCACTACAAATTGTTTAATAAGATCCTCTATCTATTTGAAAGATGATTGAGTATTTCTACTCTATCATTTTGTTTTTTTTTTTTTTTTTAATGATTGACAACCAAAATTTAGTAACATCCTCTAAATGCATGACACGTCTTCAGATATGGTTGAACCGTAATTTCATTTTCTTCTTCTTCTTCTTTTCTTTATAGCATAAAAGCGTTTAAAAAATTGGAAAAAAGGTTAAAAGAAAAAAAAAAAAGGAATTTGAAATTTTTAAAAAATCAATTAGAATGTTAAAAAATCTACATATAAACTCAAATATTTTATATTAAACAAATAAATTGCTAAAAAATAAAAATAAATTTTAATTTCATTTGGGTCTTTCTAAGTATTATCACTTTAACTAGTGGATAAGGTTTGATAATACTATGTGATATCAATTTTTGACGAAGTCTCTTTGTTTTTTTTTATAGTCAACCCAATTTTTATTAAATTTTTAAGAAGAGGGGAGACATGTGGCATTTTTTTATTGGTTTTAATTTAATAAAACAATTAATTGAAAATTTCAAAATAAATTAATTTTTTTCTGACAAAGAGTCTCTTTGCTTATAGTCAACCCACTTTTTATTAAATTTTTAAGAAGAGGGGAGACATGTGGCATCTTTTTATTGGTTTTAATTTAATAAAACAATTAATTCAAAGTTTGAAAACAAATTAATTGCTTTTTTGACAATAAGGCTCCTTGTTTATAGCCAACCCAATTTTATTAAATTTTTAAGAAGAGGGGAGACGTGTGGCATCTTTTTGTTGGTTTTAATTTAATAAAAATTAATTGAAAATTTGAAAACAAATTAATTTTTTTTACCAACTTTATATAGATAGAAATATCTTTTCAAAATTCTTATTTTACTTTGGAATTATATATTACTTTATTTTAAAAATACATAGACAAATTTAAAAATGATCATACTTTGTTTTGTTATATTTTCATTAATTTATCCTGGATTTTTTAATATTTTTTAGTAATATTTAATTTTCTTAACTAACTATTTATTTATTTAACACATAAAAGTATTTGTTTTTTTTTACTTTATTAAAAAAATGTTACTTTTTTTTACTGCATCAATAAAGGATAAAATTACTGAGTTATTGACGAAACATGCTTGATTCAATCTTATCTTTCATGAAAGTTTTAACTTTATGTATTTGAGATTTTATATCTTTATATAAATTTTATTTCTTTCCTAAAAATTTTCTTTTACTTTTAAAATAAAATAAAAACTTAGATAGAAAAACAAAAACAAAATCAAAATCAATCCTAAATAAATTAATATAAAATTAAAAAAATTAATATTAGTCTACTTTTATTTTTAAAATAAATTTATAATTTAAAATAGTTATAATTATGAGGATTTCTATTGCATTAAAGTATTGTTCCTAAATATTTTATTAAGATTGAACATTAATTAGATTTGTTAAGACCCTTACTTGTTATATTTTTATGAAATGAAACAAATGTTCTTATAAGATGAGGTATGAGAGATATATAAAATTAATATATAGATTTTTATTAAATAACAAGTACACTGAACTGACCCAATAATATGATTGTATATGGAGCTATTATTCATGTCTATGAAAAAGACTAACGTGCAATTGTATAAATGATCATTAAAACTTAAGATCATCAAGTTATATTATATAAAGAATGTTATGTTTCGATATTTACTACATATTATCTTAATCAAAGGTAACAAATGAACATATATTAAATATAACATAAACTACATTAAGATATTTGAGTGACTAAAAAAGAATTCATTACCCTAAATGAATTAAGAAAAAAGTTATACATGATCTCAAATAATATTGATTATGAAATCTTTACACAACATAAAATGATATTTAAAAAGATTTCAAATCTTATTAAGAGAATTAATTATTATGATGTTGAGAATAAATATGATTGAGCTAGCTACCACGAGATCAAGTATATCCGGGCTTGAAAACTAATCAATCATCATTATATGGAAGGATAAAAAAAAATTTCACAATAATTAAAGAATGACAAAAATAGAAAAAAATTTAAAGAATAAAAAAATTATTATAATAATTCACAGTAATTTAGTCCATAATATTTTCTTGGTACCCTTTAATTTTTTTTTTTAAATAGTTATAACAACATGTTACTAGACTTAGGTTTCAAGCAGTCTTAGTCGTGCACTTCAAAGGACTAAAATTCAAAGTCATTAATTATTTTTTTTGTTATTTTCTATTTTGGTCAAGATATTCTCTTTACATCGCCTTATAATATCTAGCTACCATTCCGAAGAGAGAGGAGAGAAACCACAAGAGAGAGAAGATGACATTGATAACATTTTTTTGACAAGATTCTAGCCATAAGGTGTCGAAAAGGACATAAAGATGAGTTTTTTTTTTAATTCATTTATGTTCATCAAAAAAATCATGAATGGTTATGGATATCCAAACCAATTAAGATTTATTTTAATTTTAAAAGTTTTGATTTCAATTTAAGATAATTTAAAGTTGGAAACATTTTTATGGACGTTGTTAGGATTAGTTTTTTTTGTTAGGTGAAAATGATGGAAAAAATAACATTTAGAAAAAGCCGTGAGAGTAGTGGTTGGTGATTTTCTTTGATGACCAAAAGGCTGCATTAGGTCATGAATCTAATTGAGTCTTGCTAGACAGCAATTTCAATGTGTGTTGGCTCACATAGCACCTTTAATCATTAAATATATAAAAAAGTTGAATTTAAAAATAATATGTCTAACAATATCTTAAGCCTAATGATCAAGTCTTTATAATATGTTAATATCCCACTTTACATGTGATCATTTAAGATTAAAATACTTAATTTGCTTAATTCGAAAGAATTTATTGATTGCTTATAAATAATGAAAATATAAATGGAATAGATACAATATAATTCTTTATAAAGCCATCACTAAACTCAAATATCATTGTTTTATGCTTTGCTGAAACAATTAATCGCAAGAAAATATTTCATCATTAATTTTATTTTTATTTGACAATTATATTTTATTATTGTAATTTCGTTGTTATTTGACAATTATATGGTAGTGATTATTGTATTTACATTATGCATTTATAAGACTGATAATCATGTGTACTTAACCACAAGCAGATCAAACATCCAAGAAAAATATATAAAATAAAATAAAAACAATCGAGCTAACATATTTATATTTTATTTCTTTTTATTTTTTAGTTGGAAAATAAACTCCCCGCTTAAGTTGTTAACTAGTTTTGATATATTTGTTTTTAATTTATAAAGTAACATATTTATTTAATTAATTGTATTCAGGGTATACATACATCAACTTTACATTCTTCAACAAACAATCAATTTTACGATAAAAGAAAGCACCTATAATACTAACACCTCTTTCCTTTGTGTTAAAAACTAATTTGTTAGCAGGTAATTAAATCATACGACTATTGCTAGACTATTCACTTGACAATCAATCAATAGTCTAACCTATTACTGAGTTGATATATTTTTTTATTATTATTAATATGAATATTTAGATTAATTTATATATATCACAATTAATTCTACAAAACTCTGAAATTAATAATTATATAATTATTGAATGGCCTAAAAATTGAAAGAAAATGTTACTGTCAACCTTTTTTTGACACACTTGTACTCCTGCGTGTAGGGTTTTTACCATTCACAAGAGAATTGCTAGGAAGCATCGTGGGTTGACTCTCAAAGACCTTATCCATGACGCATTGTACGAGCTGGGCATACGTATCTTGCTTGGCGTCATAGCCATGACGCATGGATTTCTTGCTTTATTACGTTCTCCGTGACTTGATAATTGCTCGACAAAAGAAGCAACAACGGAGCTTCCATCTTTTTTGAATTTTGGCGTCCTGAGAAGCTCTCACCACCAAACTCCAAATATTTCGTCTACTTCAATAAAATTGATACATGTGGTTTCCTCGGTCAATACTCTCTATATTTTCAAATAATATTAATTATTAAATTTTTGTATAAAATAAATTAAAAATTAAAAAAAAATTCAAATCTTATTCAAAAAATCAATAACTATAATGTTGCGAATAAATATCATTTGATATGACAGATACATTCCATACTAAAATATCTAAATCAAAATATTATTGATGAAGGAATAATAATTACAATGACAAATTGGTTACTAAAATGTTAAATTATAAATTTTCTAATATTTGAGGAATCTGACAAGTTGCTAGACGGTGCACTTGATTTTCAAATATAAATTAATCAGTTATTGAGTTGATAATAAATTAAATTGTTTAATATATTTAATTCTATTTATTTATAATTATAATTTATATTTGGGCCAACATATTAGGAACCTTATGGATCACAAACATTAAGAATCTTTAGTAAAAAATTAAACTGAGATAATTAATCAAGTGTGACTTGATTAAAAATTATTTTAGAAATTAAGCACTAGAATGTATTTAATCTAGGGATTATAATTCTAGTTATAGAATAACCGAGAAGGGACTTGATTGATTAAATTTCTAAAATTATTTTTAAATAATATATGGATTTTATTTAAGGTGCAAATAGATATTTATCATTTATAGGGTTTATAGAATTCCCTATAAATATAAAGCTAAGCCTATTATTTTGTAAAGAGAAACATTATCTCAAATAGTTTATATAAAGCTAAGCCTATTATATAAAGCTAAGCCTATAAATATAAAGCACTCTAGGTTTAGCAAATCTCTCTCTTTTAAATGGGAATTTATGAGATTTTTAACTGATAGTTTATGTGAATTACCATTTGAGGCCGGACAATTGGACGGCTTGTGGTTTGCGACAACCCAGCCTTGAAGCATATATTCAAAGCATTAAAAGAAGTTCAGATCTTCAGGTAATCTTTGTAAAAACCTTAAACAACTTTAGACATGTCTAACAAGATCCTTGGGACTCCTGAATAATTGATTAAATTTATCAATTATGTTGCGTGTATAAATTTCGGGTACCCAACACTTCAAGTAGTTATTAATGATACTCATAAACTATTTGAATGCTGGGGAATGTTAAGTCGAATATGGGAACTTAACTATATTACTAGAGGTGCCAATTCAAAAACTTTCTATAAACGATTTAGCTTAGCTACTATTGCTTTACTTTTTGGATGATAGATTGGATGTGCATTCCAAAAAAGTACCACTAGATATTTCAAAAATCACGTTTCTTATACGAAGTTTATTAATGTTGATGTTGTGACGAAGTAGTGACCTGAGAGGCACAATCTATATATAAGTTAAGATGATGTATTGTTCATGAGGAACTAAATTATAGGAGGAAAGCCTTCATATATTACATGTGATGATGTGATAACCTTCTAACAAAGATGACAAGGCATGTCAAGGTCTCGTGAAAATGAGTTTGAGTGATATTATTTTTTTAGGTAAAATAAAAAAGGGTGAAAAGGTGAGTGTATGGTAAATAAAAAGAAACTTATGTAATATATTTTCTCCAAAATTAAATAAATGAAGTTGCACTTTCCTTACTATTATATGTTGAGAGTTATAATTTTAATGACATATTATACATATAAATATTTGATTTGATGAATCAATAAATTGAATTTATTTATAAAAATCACCAAAAACATTATGTTTTTTCTTATTTCATGGCAAGCTTCAACTTTTTTACTCTCTAATACGTGGAATGGTTCTTTCAATAATATATCCTTATTTTAGTGGTCAATGTTATAAATAAATATTTGGGTGTAAAAGTCTACCAATTAAATTTATTTATATAAGTCACCTAAAGTATTGTATGTCTACCTCTTCAACTAAGCATATCAATAATGTCTAAAAAAAACAATGCCTAAAAGTAATGTCAAAGCTTATGGTTACTCTGAATTTAAGCTAAAAAACAAGTTTTATATAAAGCAAACAAATCCATGATAAGAACAATGCCTTTAGAATTAGGAACCTTAAAAGGCTAGTGATTGAAGTTCATTCATCTGTAAACCTTACTAAAGCAATCATAATTGAAAAAAATTCAAGTTTAGCTCAATACTTGTCACCCCCATGAAAGGCTACTCCCTATCCAATCCTACTTTTTAGTCTTTATTTTTAAGAATATTGATATTTATTGGCTAACCTTTTAAATTTTTCAATAATAAAAAAACATAGATTCCATTTAAAAAAGCTCAATTTCTCTTACCAAGATCAATTAAAAATGGAAAATCAAAGCATATTCCAAGATAAGAAAAGCCTTTAACAAGAAGTAAGTGCTCTAATAAATGTGGTATCATTCTTAATTGATTTGTTTGATAAAGTCATTGAACCAAAGTTATCAGGAAATGGTCTACCTTTAAAATACTACCTCTATTCCTTCTATAACATTACTACCTTTAAAGTCATTCTTAATTGATTTATTTGTTAACACAATTTGACCCTTGGCTATATATTGTTAAATCCATATTTTTCACATTAATGTCCCAAAGTTCCATTGCCATACTTCCCACAACGTAAACACAACATGAAAATCATTCATCATACGAAAAAGCCCATTCGATCACCATCAACACATAAGCTATTGAAACAATATAATTTAACCAATTTATTAAAGTCATCTTCCTAGATTTTTTTCAAAATTCTGTAACTAACCATTTGACCAATTTTGACCACACTCGTAAATTTGTTATACTTTTTTTACTCTCTTTTTTCAAGTGTATTTATTTCAATATCTAATCTTGCCAAAACACCACACACAAAATCAAAATTTTAATCATCACCTTACCTTTTAAACAACAAACATCTTAACTTCCATGTATTCCATTTATTTCTTCAACCACAATTCTATTAGCATTTAATCCCTAAACACTTCCACATTGATTTATAAACATCCCACATCACCAAATCCTCACATCCATAATTATACAACTCAACTTAATGAGTTATTGCCAATTTTCCCAAAATCTTATCTTCCTTCTTCAAAAATCCACACCTTTTCTCTTTAATTTCTATCCTCCTAACCCTTTTTTCTCTAAGGTCTCTTTCTTAGTTAGGTCTTATTTAGTAGAAAACACTTTCACACACTCTCTAAACCTATAATTTTGGGAGAATAAACACAAATTTGAAGAAAAATGAGCAAAAGCAAGCTTTCTCTCATCATATATGGTTGTTGGCCTCAAAAGTGGCAAAGAGAGAAATTTTGGCTTTATTTATGACAATGTCATTACTAATTGTCCATATGTACATTTATGTATTTTACTCGGCCAACTTTATTTATGACAATGTCATTACTAATTGTCCATATGTACATTTATGTATTTTACTCGGCCATCAGTATTCTTGTACACTATTTTATGTCTGCTTTCATCAATATCTCTAAATTGATTAACAAGGAAACTACACCCCAAATAATAATATTTTTATCTTATTTTTATTATTTATTTTTTTATGTCAAGAATTTCCACCATTTAACACCAATTTCCTAATTGTAGATTGGGGTTTTACAAATTCATAATTTTTTTAGACCGGGAGTTTACATTCTCCCTTTCTTTAAACAATTTCATTTATGAAATTCAAATTCATATCTAAGTCTGAAAATGAACTTGGGTGTTTCTTTATCATTTCTTTCACCTATTTTATCCCAACACATAGGTGTATTCAACCAACGCTAAATGATCCTTCTAATTTTATAAACCCCGGTGGAAAATCTCACCATGTTAATTGATAATGGAGAATAAAATAGAAACGAAGGTGAATAATTGTAATGGAATTTTCAAATATTAAATATTTATTTTTGACATTAAAAATGAAATAAAATAAGGTTTTCAAGTTGTAAGTCCTCGATTAAAATTTTACAGCATGAGTGAAATGTTGGGAAAATTAACCTGGTAGTGAGAAAAAGCTAATCCAGAAATAAATAAAATGATGTTAAATAATGAGAAAATGAAGTTTTATGAATTAAAACTTCTATATATGACATGTTAAAAAAAAAGGTTGAGACGGGATATCCGGGTTAACCAAAAAACACAAAAACTAAACATAAGATCATTGAGGTAATTAACCATGTAATTAGGCCATATAAATAGCCTAATTAGCTTTCTTTACAAGCTAAAATGGCTGAATGCCTTAAATAAGAGAGGAGAGGAGATGAGATTTGCTTGAGTTTTCTTGATTATTCCACTTAAAAAAAACACCATTAAAAAGTACATTAAAGTGATTAAAATGAATTTTTAGGAATTTTTTAAGTGGGAGTAATGGGTTTGTTTGATTTAATTGTCATGTAATTTGGGTAGGATTATGTTCTTTTATGTGAAAAATTAATGGCAAATGTACCAATTGTACAAATTTGGAGAAAAATTCATGTCTTCCTTTTATAAGCAACATTCGACCATTACTAGGAAAAAGGTGATTGAAATTGTTGATTTAATTGACATGAAAATTGCTTGAAAGATGTGAAGTATGAGTGAGAGTTGTTTTGCATGAAAAATTAAGAAACGTTTGTGGCTTTATTATTGAATATATTTGGCGTAAAATCAAGAGGAAAGAATGAATTGAATTGTTTAAATTGATGTGAAATTCATGCTCAATTGTGTTATTGGAAGCATTCAAATTATGGGTATAGAGTTAACTACATGAGAAATTAAAGAAACTTTTCTTCTTAATACAATATTATATTTAGCCAAACAAGGGATAAAGAAGAGAGGATGTTAGTGATTAAATTGTTGTGAAATTTGAACTAAATTGTGTTGGATTAGGTAAGAAATGAATGGACATTAAGAAATTGGAAAGCAATTTTAAAGGAGAACCATGGTTCCACTAGATGAAACTTTCGGCCTAGGCTAAGGAAAGAAAAACGAGGTTATGTTGATTTAATGGTATGATAAATTGAAATGAAATGTGTTAATTAAAATGTACAACAAGTAGCAATGTGAAATTAACACAAAGAAATTGAAGAAAATTCATACCTTCCTTAAATAGAAGTTTTGGCCAAGCTAGTGTGCAAGGGATTGGAATCGCTAGTTTAATTTGATATGAAAATTGTGTTTGAATGTGTCATAAAAATGTGTTTAATGGTTAGGTAAGAAGATTAATTACATGAACACTTAAAGAAAACCCATTTATTTTTAGGCTATGTTTGTTTCCTGGAAAGTGGTTTCTGGAAAATCACTTTCCAAACTTTCTTGTGTTTGTTTGTCATTAGAAAAGTTGGTCAATGGAAAACACTTTCCGGTCAAAGAAAAATTTGCTTGGTTTCCAAGAAAGTGTTTTCCTGGAAAATTTAGGCGGAAAACACTTTCCGGAAGTTGTGAAAAATTTAGAAATGTCATATTATTTGTTGATTATATCAAATTTGGTCCTCAAACTTTTGATTGCTCTATATATATATATATATATATATATATATATATATATATATCTTGAATATTTATTTTTCAATTTCATCTCTTAGAATTTAATTTTTATATTAACTTTGGTTTTCATTTTTATAATTGTTATTTGCTTTTTCCTTATTATTTTTTTATTGAAATTTTTTATCTATCAAATTTGATCCTCATTCTTTTGATTGTTACTTATTTTATTTGAAATAATTTATGAAATGTTAATTATTATTATTTTAATTTCTTCATCTTTCATCTTTTTTATTTTTTAGATTTGATCTCTATTATTTTGATTATTATTTATTTTATTTGAGATAATTTATGAAATTATATATTTTTTCAATTTTATTCTCATTCAAGTTTTTAATTTGTAAGATTTGTTCCTCATTATTTTAATAAACTTGAGAAAAATAAAACATTAATAAGTTATTTTCCAACTCATTTTCCATGACATAACCAAACACTGGAAATTGTTTTCCAACTTATTTTCCATTACACTACCAAACATCAGAAAATAATTCACTTTCCCGGAATTCACTTTAAAAAAAAACTACTTTCCAGCAAACAAACGGAGCCTTAGTGTTTCAGCTAATGAATTGGGAATGGACTAGTTGGTTTAATGGTTGAGTTAGTTGGATTAAAATGAGTTGTTTGGTATGTTTAATGATTAACCATGGAGTCAATCTCATGAAATTATGAAAATAGCTTATGTTCCTCTTGAAAATGGATTTGGCTTTAACTAATAATATATGAAGTGAAATAGTTATCTTAAATTGACAAGGTAATTAAGTTGAGATAAGGTTATATGATGTGTAGTATGGTTGATGTAATCCTTAAGGGAAAATGTAGTCATAAAAGTATGAATGTGTAGGAAACTTTAAGATTTCATTGTTATTATTTTGAAAATTTGGAATGAAATTCCAATGATGACTTAAGTGTTTATGATGATCATATTTATGTTGGTACAAGAGAGGCTGTTGGGATAGAACAACAACAGGAAGCAGCAGTTTGTGCCCAGGATTAAGGCAGGTGCCTTGCACCCTTTTCTGTTAAGAGAGTTTCCTTGAGTAAAGCTAAAGGTATCAAACTGTTTGATGATTATGATTTTATTTGATTAGTTACTCTAAGTGGTGCTAAAGATATTATTTTATTTAATGACCGAGAAATCAGATTTGACTAGTTATCCTAAGTGGAGGTAGAGCCATCAATGTGACCAATGATCGGGATATGTGATTTAACTAGCTGCTTTGACTGGAGCTAGAGGCTTCTATGTGAATAGTGATCGGTATATGTGATTTGACTAACTGCCCTAATTGGAGCTGTTAATGTCTGTACAACCGATTTGTCATATTATTAATGAAAATGTTTAGGTGAAATTAAATTATTGATATAAAAATAAAAGTTATGAAATTGAGTTTATGGTAATGATCGTTGGATTGGTGAAATTGAATTAATGAATGTATAATCCTTGTGAAGGATGAAGATGAAGATTATATCACCTGAGAAGAATGTTTGGTGGGGTAGATCACCAAGCAAATCTAAAAAAAGATTAAAAAAAAAGAAGATGATCTTTATGATGAGGAAGGTGACGATATAATATAAAGGTCGGTTTAGAAAAAATAAGGGATTAAGTGTAAGGCTATTTTTGGATAGCTAAGAGTAGTACAACGTAGGGTTGTTTTGGGACAGTCGAGTGTAATGTAGTAAGAAACTTTTATGGATAGTCAATTATAATGTAATGAAGGACTAGCTTGGGGATGGTCTTGCTTGATGTTTTGTTAGGTTGGTTTGAGGAAGTATTGAAAGTTTATGTGAACAATGAAATTGTAGATGAATAGAAGCTACTTGACAACAGGTGTACTATACATCTAAAGATTTTTTACAGTGAGTAAAAATGTGTATTGAATTATTCTAATAAAGTGTATATGTAGAGTGATCTAGAATTTGTTTTAAATAGCATGTTTGTAATGTAATAAGGAGCAGTAAGATTGCCAATATGATGTGTGATTTGTGGTTGCATTAGCAATGAAAAGACATACTAATAACAATGGTGGTGGTTACGTGTTGACACATAACTACCAATCATTTGGTCTAACCTAAGCAAGGAAAGAGAATCCATTTTGATTATAAGTGTACAAGAAAAGGAAATGTAACAATACCTTAATCATATTATAATGTATTATCAAAGTCAAAATTGGAGTATATCTTGTGTATGATATACTTAGTGGCATATAAGTATATAAATGTCAAAGTAATCATGTAGGTATAAATATATGGCTGAAATGGAATGGATTAATATATGAGTGTAAGTTGTCATAAGATAAGTTGATCGTTATGTTATTAAGGTATAGAGCTCAAGAAATCAAAGTATGGAGAATTGATGTTAATTTATGATAAGGTATATAAAATAGTTTCTATACCTTTAAAGGAATGAATCTTTTTGGTAGGTTTCTATAAGTATATTGTCTATGAGCACATTGTATAGTAATCTTGTAATATAGAATGACACACACACACACACACACACACACACACATATATATATATATGAACTCGAACTAGAAAGTTTAAGCCAATATATATGTATGTCATCCAAAATTTTGCATGAGTTAAGGTTTTGATCTTTAACTGATATTTCTTTTGAACTATATATGACTTCTTATTGGATTGAAAGGTAAAGGTTAATATAAATATTGTGTTTTGCAGGATGCCTAATTCATATGACCTAGCCAAGAAATGAAAGAACCAAGTGCAATGAGAACTCATAAATAGAATCAAGCACTATAATGATCAAATTAGGCAGGTCAATTGGTAACTGTATTATGGTAAAAAGGAAAGTAAATTATTGCATTGGTAAATAATTGTATAGTTTCTTTAAAAAAAGCTAATGACCTATATCGAGATTCTCTATAGAAATGGTTGTAAAATCTATTAAGATGTCGAATGAAATGAGGCCATTACTTGGTGTGTGTGTGTGTGTGTGTGTGTCAAATTACCCTATTTTCCCTAACTTTAAGGCTCATTTGAGTTATAAAATGTTAAGAATTTACGGGGTGTTACAAATTTCCACCAAATTTTAATACACAAAATATTAACAAATCCTTTAATATTTGAATAGTTCTCTATGACTGACCATTATTCTGAGGATGAGAAGTTGTACTTAGATTCAATTTCATTCCTATAACACGTTGTATACTCGGTCATAGCCGATAAGTGAACCAAGACTCTATGAGAAACAATTGACACTAGAATTCCTTGAAATCGAACCACTTTATCATTGTATAATCTGGCCAATTTATCTATTAAATTAGTCATCTTCATGGGTAAGAATAAAGCAAATTTGTCAGTCGGTCCACAATCACTCTAATTGCATCACTACCCTCTTTACCCCTGGGTAATCCTAATAAAAAATCCATCGTAATATCTTCCCATTTCCATTCCATAATAGGAAAACGTTGTGCTTCTTTTGCATGTTTCTGATACTCCATTTTCACTTGTTGATACATAACATATTTTTTCATAAACTCTGCTACTTCTCATTTTATATTAGGCCACCAATAATACTCTTTTAAATCACTATACATCTTAGTAGTTCCAGGGTGAATTGTAAACCTAGATTCACGAGCCTCTCTTAAAATCTCATTTTTTAATGCCTTGTCATTCAACAAATAAATCTTTCTTCCCATTACCAAGATTCCTTTTGAGTTCTATAAGTTGGATGCTAAGGAACATGTTGATATCCCCTTTTTAGATGAGTCAGAATCAACAAAAGAATCACTCATCTTTATACTTGTCACAATTAAAATGGTTCTTTCAACTTGTATATCAGAAATATAGTTTGCTTGGAAATTTTCATTATCAGAATGCTAGTGGGCAAAGTCACTAGGTTTCATAAATAGTTCTTGGTTATAAAACCTATTTTGACTCATATCACTCACTCTTAACCTCTTAATATCACTCTTGATACCCCACCTACCGTAGCTAGGAATATCAAAATTTATCTTGTTCCCTAGAGTTATGAACATGATCATCCTGGTATAGTGGTTAGATACAGTCTTTAGAATTTATATAAAGATCAATACTTCCTAGGAAAGCTAAATTCAAGCTTTGAACTTGACACAAAAATAACCTATATTGAGATACCAGGACTATAAGTAATAAAAAAAACCCTACCCAACTCCTATGAAAAGACATTAATAAGAAGTATGGAAGACACTATGAAGCTTGGTCAAATATTCGATAAGTCAAAGTAGTACAATGAAGAACAAAAAGGTACGAGCAAAACCTCACACAAAATAATAATTGTTGAAATCAAAATTTATCCAACAAACCTAAATATAAGCTAAATAACCCTATTTATAATAATTAAAGATATCCTAAACAATGCTGAAAAAATAATAAGAGTTTTAAATAAAATAGGAAAAAAAATCTTAATTTAACTAAAAAACTAATACAATTTTCGTACCTGCTTTGGACCATATTGTAAGACCATTTCGATGTCCAATTAACTTAAAATTTTAACCTAATATAAAACAAAGCCTTTTAATTTTTTTTGGTAAAATTTTATCTCAATCCAATGATTGAATAAAAAATTAAGCTTGTTAAGATAAAATTATGCATTAGAAAAAATAAACCTCTAACTGTCAAAATTAATTACTCCATGAAGTCAATGGATGAGGCCCTTATTTTACATGATTAAATTGACTAAGGTCTGATCACTACTTGTTGAAGATGTAACCTCCTTGAAATTTTTCTTAGCCTAAATACTTTGAATAAGTCCATTGAATTCATCCTTAGGATTATTTGCCCTTGATATTGTAATTGGCTCATCTATAAATTCTAATAGATTTTGTGGTGTAGTTTAGATTGCATCATCCTTTTTCTCCTTAAAAGAATTGGACCTCGAATCATTATCTACATCAAACAAAGAGAGAAGAAATATTAAAGCCTTTACTAACACCATACTCTCCTGGTAGATCCATTTTGTAGGCATTGTCTTTAATTCTTTTAAGAATTTAGAATGGTCCATCTCCTTTTGACATTAAATTAGATCTCCTATATTCAAGAAACCTTTTTTGTTTTTGGCATATATACACCCAAACCAATCATCTGGTTCAAAAATAACCCTTTTTTTATTCCTTTATTAGCTTTAAATGCCTATTACTCATTCTTTTTCTTTATTTGTTTTCATACACTCTTATGAAGATCTTCACTACCTAAGCCTTTCTATTTTTATCAAGACTAACATTTTCATCAATAGATAAAAGAATTAGATTCAAAGGAGTTAAATGATTAAAGCCATAAATAATTTCAAAAGAATAACAATTAGTAGTAGAATGTATACTCTTATTATATGTAAATTCAATAAATGGGAGACAATCTTCCTAATTCTTCAAATTCTCTTGAACAATAGTTTTTAACAACATAGTCAAAGTTTTATTAACTACTTCAATTTGATCATTATATGGATGACAAGTGGTAGAAAATAATAATTTTGTTCCCAACTTACCCCACAAAACCTTCCTAGAGTAGCTAAGAAACTTAAAACATGATAAGACATAATGCTTCTAGGAACCCCATGAAGCTGAACTATCTTTCTAAATAATAAGTCTATTATATTAGCTACAACATTGGTTTTATGACAAGATATAAAATATGTCATCTTAGACAACATATCTGCAATCATAAAAATAAAATCTCTACCTTTTTTTTTTACCCAGGTAAACCTAAAATAAAATTAATAGATATATTAACTCAAGGTTTCTTAGATACTGGTAAAGGAGTATACAAACCAAAAAGCAAAACTTTAGACTTAGATTGTTTATATGTTATGCATCTATCACAAATTCTTTTAACATCTCATTTCATCTTAAGCCAATAAAAGTGATCATGAAAAAATCTAAAGTCTTAATAACGCCTAAAATATTCCATCAATCCTCCCCTATATGCTTCACAAATAAGTAATTCAAGCATAAAATAATTAAACACACACAATCTGTTTTCTTTAATTAAATAACTATTAAAAAAATTCTCAAATGTTGAATTCTCAAATGCTTTATATACTTGGACAAAATCATCATCAACAACAAATAAATATTTCACATGCTCAAATATTTCACATACTCAAATCCTAATAATTTAGCATTTAAAGTTGAAATAAGTATATATATTCATGATAGTATATCATCCAATATATTTTCCTTGCCTTGCTTGTATTTTATCATATATAAGAATGTTTTTATAAGCTCAACCTACTTAGGAATCTCATTAGGGAAAATATCTTTATAATCCTGCTATAAAGAAACATAAACACTAGGAATATATGAATTAATTTTATTAGAGTTAAAACATGCCTCCTTATACACGAGTAAAGTCATAGGCATGTAAAAAAAAATTAGTCTTAATCTCACTTTCTTTTGCATAAAAACTAACATGTTTCTTTTTATTTTTTTCACACTTTTTTTTTCTCACATTTTCTTTTTTCTCTCCTCTCTCAACTAAATTCCTATTTTTTTTCTATCTTAGCTGAAATTGTTCTCTTAATGTTCCTATAATATTCACTCTTCCTTACATCCTCTCATGGTTATTTTGAATTTTCATCTTTAAACTGAATTGATCTTCATAAATTTGTCTAGGTAACAATGGTACAATTGTGAAATCCTCAAACATAATGGGGTCTAATATTTTTTTTTTTACTATGTATATAGACTTTAATTTTCAAAACTTCTAGTTTGCTTATTTTAGAAGGAAAGGCTACACTATTCAACGTTTCTTTTGTTTACTAGCTGTTATACACCACCACACTAATTATCCAACAAGTGTTTTTCATCTTACAAACACATAAAACAATGTTCAATTAGTTAAGGAAAAGCTCTTGTCCTTTGAACTCCATTTTGGCTATAAACTCATAGATATTCTTATTATGTTGCTCAAATTTTATAATCTTTAATATTACACCCCTTAAAATATAGCTAAACATAATTTCTTAGCTAGCATACCTTATCTTCAAGTTCAACTCACCATTTAAACTCCTTTTTTGTATGTAAACAACACCATTAGAATCATTTGTCCCTAACAAAATAATGTCACAAAGGAATTGTCTCATCAACTTGATCCTCCGTCAATGATTCCAACATTAAGTTTCAACCACTCCTCCAATGTTTTAGAAAGAGAGAGAGAGAGAGAGAGTAATTCTAAGGCACCATTATCAACATCTTGAGCATCAAATTGGTGTAGTTATGCACCTCTTCTTTGTTCTGATCATCATATAGTGTATACGATTTATTATCAATCTCTTTTAAACTCACAAAGTCTATTGGAACGTAACCAACATTACGATACCAACTATAACACCCGGTAATTTTAGGTGCACTTATGACAATTTATCAATATCACACACTTGAAAATAAAGCAAAATGTTTTTATCATTCCTTACCCGACATCATTTTTTTTATTTTCATTTATAATACCAACGTTTTCCATTCTGTTGATAATCATAATTTCTAGATTTCTTTTTTTTTTCCTTTTATTTTCAATTACAACAATTCATTTCACTCAATTGTTTCCATATCAATCATCATTATTTACTATGGAAAATTTAAATCTCACGGATAATCTTGTAGTATGTTTTACTTGCACTTAAATATACCAATAATTTATTCTTTTAACAAGGTAATTATTACCTAATTTAACAAAATTTTGGCAAAGTTCCTCATATTCAATACACTACCCAAAATTTCATCTTGTAATATCATGCATAGAAAGTAATATCACATAACCAAACATCATCACACGATAGCCTCAAGCATACCACCTATTCATTTAGTTATCATCCAATAAGTGATTTCACATCTCAACCTTAAACATTTCGTATCAATCCCATAACTTTTAAATTAATTACACACATAACTCGTAATATATTGCTAGAGGAGTAAATGTATAAAATATGTTAAAAAAAGTACATCATAATTAATACAGAGCAAAATAAGGTTGCTTAAATAGTTATACACACACACACACACACACACAAAAAGCTATATGATATCTAGCAGCTAGATTAGTGTTGTTCTGCTAAGCAGGTCCTGCTGAGCAAGATGGACCTGCAATACTTATGGCAATATAATGGTTATTTAATCTAACTATACACGTATATTCCCTGAAAAGTGAAGAAATCAATATGTTCAACATATTTATCCTTTAACATAATTCACCTTAAGTTAATTCAAAATTCAATACAAAATTTCAATGGCAAAATCTTTGATCATTTCTTCCATATTCCTTAAAGCAAGTCACCATCCAACAACTAACATTTCCTTTCCATCAATAATTAAGTCCTTTTCCTAAACAGCTAACCTTAGCCCATAATCATATCAATAGTCTTCGTCCAAACGGCCGACTAATACACATATTCATCTCAATAATCTTGGTCCAAATTGGTGAATATATACATATTTATATCAATAATCTTCATCTAAATGGCTGACTATGATACATTTCAACCACTTTAATCTTCATCCAAATGGTCAACTAATACACATATTCATCTGAATAGTCTCCATCCAAATGATCAACTATATACATATTCATATCAATAGTCTTCATCCAAATGGCCGACTATGATACATTTCAATCATTTTCCATTTAATTTCCATTTCATGCAAACAAATATGGATTTTTTTATGAAAAACAAATTTGAATAAAGAGGTGAGGTGTCCAACACCTACCTGATACTTAGTTTATACAAGCTCTCTCAACGAAATATCTCTTCTTACACTTTTTATAAGGTTATTGCAATCATTGACTTATAATTTTTATTATATATAATTATATCCTTTTCATTTTAAGCTAACCTTTGATTATTCTCCTAGATATTGATTTTACCTTCTACCTTACCTAAAAAGAGTTATCAAAGACTTGATATTTTTTTTATAATTCATTCTTGTGAATGAGTATTATTTTCATTTTTTAGATGAACTTCTAATGTGCAAGTGGAACTATAATCACTTAGATTATAGTTGTGATATTTTTGTGAGAACTAACATAGGTTTTGGTCTATCTCCATTAAAAAGACCATATTGGGTTTCACCTTTAATATGGTGTAAAAGGGTTAATAGGTTTCAATCTCTATTCATGAAAAAGATTGCTAGGTTTAATCTTGAGCCCAATATAAAAGGATAATTGTAAAGGTTTGTATCTTGAACTCATGAAAAAGATTTAGTGATAAGTTACGGTCTAGCTTATGAAATAGATGATGAGTGATAATAAAAGCTAAGCTTCCCATTTAGGGAGTGGAATAACTGCATAGTTCCAAACCACTATAAAATCTATATGTATCTCTCTTTCTTATCTCTGTACATTTTTTGCACTAGCATTTACTTGTTATTGCCTTATATAATGTATGGATAAACATAGTGTTATTGTGACAGTTTAATTTGAACCCCGTGGATATAAAGATCCAAAAATCCATAATCAAATCAATACTTCTCAAGAAAACTAAATTCAAGCTTTGAACTTGACACAAAGATAACTTATACAGAGACACCAAGACTATAAGTAACCAAAGAACCCCACTCAACGCCTATGAAAAGACATGAATAAGAAGTATGGAAGACGCCACAAAGCTTGATCAAATATTTGATAAGTCAAAGTAGTACAATGAAGAACAAAAAGGTATGAGCAAAACCTCACATACAGAATAATAATTGTTGAAATTAAAGTTTGTCCAACAAACCTAAATATAAGCTAAATAACCCTTTTTATAATAATTAAAGATATCTTAAACAATGTTGGATAAATAATAAAAGAGTTTTAAATAAAATAGAAAAAAAATCCTAAATCAACTAGGAAACGAATACAATTCATGTATTTACTTTGGACTTTATCATAAGACCTTCTCTATGTCCAATTAACCTAAAATTTTAACCTAATTTAAAACAAGGCCTTTAAAATTTTTTGGTAAAATTTCAGCTCAATCCAAAGATCGAATTGAAAATTAAGCTTGTTAAAATAAAATTATGCATTAGAAAAAATAAGCCTCTAACTGTCAAAATTAATTAGTCCATGAAGTAGATGGATCAATCCCCTATTTTACATAGATCAAATTGACTAAGGTTTTATCACTATTTATTAAAGATGTAGCCTTCTTAAAATTTTCATTTGCCTAAATACTTTGAATAAGCTCATTGAATGCATCCTTAAGATTGTTTGCCCTTGATATTGTAATTGGCTCATCTATAAATTCTAATAGATCTTGTGGTGTAGTTTAAATCGCATCATCCTTTTTCTCCTTAAAAGAATTCGACCTCGAATCATTATCTACATCAAACAAAGAGAGAAGAAATATTATAAGTTTCACTAACACCATACTCTCTTGGCAGATCCATTTTTTAGGCATTGTCTTTAATTCTTTCAAGAATTTAGAATGGTCTATCTATTTTTAACATTAACTTAGATCTCCTATATTTAGGAAACTTTTTCTTGTGCAAATACACCCAAACCAATCACCTGGTTCAAAGATAACCCTTTTTTATTCCTTTTATTAGTTTTGAATGCCTATTACTCATTCTTTTTCTTTATATATTTTCATACACTCTCATGAAGACCTTCACTACCTAAGCCTTTCTATTTTCTTCAAGATGAACCTTTTCATCAATAGGTAAAAGAATTAGATCCAAAGGAGTTAAATGATTAAAGCCATAAATAATTTTAAAAGAATAACAATTAGTAGTAGAATGTATACTCTTATTATATGAAATTTAATAAATGGGAGACAATCTTCCTAATTCTTCAAATTCTCTTGAATGATAGTTTTTAACAACGTAGTCAAAGTCTTATTAACTACTTCAATTTGATCATTATGTGGATGACAAGTGGTAGAAAATAATAATTTTATTCCCAACTTACTCCACAAAACCTTCCAAGAGTAGCTAAGAAACTTAAAACATGTTAAGACACAATGCTTCTAAGAACCCCATGAAGTTGAAGTATCTCCATAAAAAATAAGTTTGTTATATTAGCTGCAACATCGGTTTTATGACAAGATATAAAATGTATCATCTTAGAAAACATATCTACAATCACAAAAATAGAATTCCTACCTTTTTTGACCTAAGCAAATCTAAAATAAAATTAATAGATATATTAACTCAAGGTTTCTTAGATACTGATAAAGAAATATACAAACCAATAGGCAAAACTTTATACTTATATTGTCTATATGTTATGCACCTATCACAAATTCTTTTAACATCTCATTTCATCTTAGGCTAGTAAAAGTTATCATGCAAAATATCTAAAGTCTTAACAACGCCTAAAATATTCCATCAATCCTCCCCTATATGCTTCATAAACAAGTAATTCAAGCATAAAATAATTAGACACACACAATCTGTTTTTTTGGCTAAATTTAAATTGTTAAAAAGAAGAATGTGGGTTTGTATATAACTTCTTGTTTATAAAGTTTTCAATATAAAGAATTAAAAATATGAAATGTTGTGATGATTCTAAATCCTTTAAGTGCAGGAGAGACCACGGGATCTAGACAATAGCAAGGAGTCAAGTGAGAGTACGGGTGCTAGGTAGATGTGCTACACCATAACATTTTTATTTGAGTAGCTTGAAATGTTTTCTCTATAATTTTCTTGTTTTTCTAATTCCGGGTATTGGAAAAGCTAATGATGCCAATGAGTTCATTGACATTGACATGTATTAGAAAATGTGATTGCTAATTATCGGAACAAAAGTTAATGATATCAAATTGAAAATTGGTATCGGTTTTAACTAGTGACTCAGATTACGGATGGAACATGAAGAAAATAGAACATAATTGCCTGTATCTAATATATATGTTTCAATTTGATTTTATCATTTATTTATTTTAGTTATTGTAATTTTTTTCAAGATCATCTCATACTCGTCAAGAGTAGATTTCCTTATCACATTTGCTTTTGTATGCTAGGTATAATATCATACGTTTTAACTTATAAGATAACTTTGTTTAAGCATGTAAAATATATTTGCTTAACTTTCAATTATAGACATATGAACTTTAAACTACCTATTCTCTTTACTCATTGTTTATATGTGCTAAGATATTATATGAACCCTTATCATTATATAATTAATGTGTCATATAAATAATTGTATGTGATGTTGTGTGGTTTGGATTTAATTGATGAATGGTTGATGTGGATGATGATTCAAGATAATTAAATCGTGGTTATTTGATAAGTCAATAACTTGGAATGTTCTATTTATAAAGGAAATTTATCAAAATTTCAGTAGAGCATACACATGTTTTTGGATTTTATTTTTATTTTTCAAAAAGATGTTGAGAAATTAACAAATGAGCGAAAATGCATCAAAAACATATTTTTAAATATTTGATTTTTCAAGAAAACATCAACAAGGTAAAAATAGTTAAAAATTATAAAATGGACGTACGAACGACTGAAATGCATCGAAAACACTTATTTTTTGCTTATTTGTTTTGGGTTTTTTGAAAAATATTTTGGAATTGATTTTTTGAGAAGATAACAACAAGATAAAAATAGTTGAGAATTGCAAATCGGGGTGTGTGAACACCTGAAATGCATCAAAATTACAGTTTTTTTAATTTTTTACTTATTTTTTTGGAAAAACATTTTGGAATTGAGGGTCAAATTTTGGGTTATGACACACTAGATGATAATGTCAAATACATTCCTAAAGCATTTAGTAAGCCATACATCATATTGTACACCAATTAACCGAACCAAGTACAAAACTAAAAAGAAAACTAGTAAACCAAACAACCTTGTCGGGTAATTTTTTCTTTAAGGCATCTACTATACCAAGTGACTTTCTTAACGAATGGTTGACCACCTTATCACTTAAGTGAGCTAAATTATCTATTGTGTTCAAGTGTGTAATAGTTATATCTAACTTGTCCATACACCAAGATTTAAATTTCTTTATCCTTACACCAATATTTAAATTCAAAATTATTTTATCTTTCATTTCCCAACTTAGATAAATAAGACAATCATTTCAAATATCTCGTTCTACAATGCCACTTTTACCTTGTAGATGACAAAAAAAATTTATAACATTTAGCTTGAACCATATAGTATATTAGACTTATAAAATTCAAATGTTAGACCTATTCTTCCTTACTCTAAATGGCTACTAGTCTTTCTTTCTTTCTTTCTTTCTTATAGGCATTTTCGTACACCTTTTATAAGATTGTTGAAATTATTGAGCTATAATTCCTATTCTTGCATAACCATATCCTTTTTACTTTGAGCTAACCTTTGATTATTCTTACACATTAATTGCATCTCCTACCTCACACAAATAGAGTTGTTATTAAAGCATTTTTTTTTTATTTTTCTGAGTGAAACTTATTATTAAAGCATAAGTGGCACTATAACCACTTGGATTTTGATAATAAGCTTTCTTGTGAGTGCTTATATAAGTTTGGGTCTATCTTTTAGAATAAGACCACCTTAGGTTTCAATCTTTGTTTGTGAAAAATATTAGTGGATTTGATCTTGAGCCCAGTATAAAGGATCATTCTAAAGGTTTGAACCTTGAAACTATAAAAGGATTCAGTTATAAGGTGTGGTCTAGCATGTGAAATAAAAAGTGAGTGATAGTAAAAGCCCGAACTTATTGTTTGAGAAGTAGAGTAGGTGGTTAGTATCGAAGCCATATAAAATATATGTGTATGTCTAATTCCTATCTCTTTATATTTTTGCATTTTCATCTGCTTGTTATTACCTTGTGGATAAACTTAGTGTTATTGTGTTAATATGTGTTAGAAAGTTTATTACCTTATGCTAGTGTGGTTGAAAAGGTTATTGTGTGATGTATGGTGTGGTTGCGTACTTTGTGGTTATTTAGTATAAATTGAATTGTTGGGTTTAGTTTTAGAATACCTAATTCATCCTTCTCTTTATGTGTTTCAGCCTTTCACATTTTCTTAAAATGAGTTTCCTATGCTTTATGTATTTATTTATCCAATCTTATAAGTTATTCAGAAATTATATCATGGATAAATAAATAGAAGATACTTATATATCATATATTATTGACTTTATCTGGATTTTCTTATTCAATGGTGCTCTAGTCATATGCTTTTGAGTTGCATCTCTAGTTTGTTAAGTTGCTACACCTCGATCAAACATATTTTTATTTGTTTTATTATATTAAACAAAAAAATTATAATATTTGTAAAGGTAATATTCTTTTATCTTATTCTTTTATTTGAGATATCTGTTATTATTTCTTGAATTATAGACTATCATCATTTGCATACACACGCTCACATATATTGACTATATGAATCGATAATCTCATGAACAATTATAGATAAAGTAATTGTTAAGATTTGCTTTAGTGCTTAATCCCGATTATAGCAAGGAAGAGAAATAAATTAGAGTAAAATCTTATTGTTAATGTCAATTGTCAAATAACATCTTA
Source organism: Populus trichocarpa (assembly GCF_000002775.5). Taxonomy (NCBI): domain Eukaryota; kingdom Viridiplantae; phylum Streptophyta; class Magnoliopsida; order Malpighiales; family Salicaceae; genus Populus; species Populus trichocarpa. The sequence goes on along the minus strand of NC_037290.2, from coordinate 13,361,785 downwards.
AAAATATATCTTTTGCTATCTAATCTCTTCATCAATGTCTGTAACAATTATAGATAAAGTAATTGTTGAGATTTGCTTTAGTACTTCATCCTAATTATAGCAAGGAAGAGAAATAAATTAGAGTAATATCTTATCATTAATGTCAATTATCCAATAACATTTTAAAAATATATGTTTTGCTATCCGATCTCTTTATCAATGTCTGGAACAATTATAGATAAAATAATTGTTGAGATTTGCTTTAGTGCTTCATCTTGATTATAGCTAGGAAGGGAAATAAATTAGAGTAATATCTCTTCATCAATGTCAATTATCAAATAACATCTTAAAAATATATGTTTTGCTATCCAATCTCTTCATCAATGTCTGCTGCATACTAGTTTGTTGTTGTATCTTTTCCTCTTTATTTGAGTTAGTCAAAACTTCTTTGATGTTTTGGGATTACCCAACTTTACTCTTGCCAATGTTTGTGGCCAATAAAGAAACTTCGTAAAAAATAAAAATAATTTATTTGTGAAAGTTTTTTATATACTTCGCTATACTAAGCTATGTTTATTTGTCTTTTTTGCAAAAAATGATTTTGATTCATGGTCTATTTTGATGCATTTCACTAAGAGCAATGTTACCTTTTAAAGAAGATTCAAATTAGCCATTAAACTATTACTATTGTGATCATAGCTAGATCTCTAAATTTATACTTTATTTAGTCTTATGTTTGTGTGATACGAGACATTGAAGATTTAGGTTCCTTCACATTATAGTTAAGAATAGTATGTTAACATGCTTATTGATGTTATAATTTTTAGTGGTGAAAGGCTTGTTCTTGTATTTTATTTAATTTAATTAGGTTGAATTTTTTCTCTCTCTAAACAATAATAAATAAATAAATATAAATAAATAAATACTTTAAAGATGAAAAGGAAAATATTTGTGTAAATGTAAAAAATATCTTGAAAAACAAGTTAATTTGAACATGATTTTTCTTTTGTCATTTTTCTCTAAATAAAAAACAAAATAATATGAACATATTTTCAGTTTTCGAAGATGAAAATTAAAAAAAAAAACTTTAAGAAATGAACAAGATTTTTTATTTTTTATTGGAAAAGAAAAATAAGAGAAGGAGAAGAAAAATGAAAAAAAAATTTATTACTAAACATAACTTAAAATATATTAGTAATGCTTTTCAATTAATATTGGTAAAATATCTATTTTATATTTACAAATATATATTTTATTCCTTATAAATTAAGAATGTATTTAGTATGTGATTGGTGTATAGTATTTTTTTTTAATTAAAAATAGATCAAGATTTTAAAAAAAAATTATATTAACACATTAAAATTATAAAAAAAGTAGAAATAAATTTAATATTCTTTAAAATGAAAAATAATTTGAAAAAAAAACTCAAATATTTTTATAAAAATATGTTTGAAATGAATTTTAAGATTTTTTATAATTTGAATTTATCAAAATCATTTAAAATATATAAAACTAATACTTTACTGCCCAAAACATGATTTGAAAAAAACTTTTTCTCGCACTATTCAAGAGATTCAAATGAAAATCTGGAGGAGGCCCGTTTCTTTTATTTTCTTGCTCTACTGAGTACGACTCGATCAGGCTACTCTTAACACAGTTCGCTTCTCACCTGGTTCAGCTCTTCCCCCTCTTCAGCATCATGTCTACTCCGAGAATTCTTCTTTGCGGTGACGTTTTAGGCCGGCTCAACCAGCTCTTCAAGCGTGTCCAATCGGTGAACAAATCGGCGGGCCCATTCGATGCACTCTTTTGCGTGGGGCAGTTCTTTCCTGACTCCGCTGAGCAATTAGAGGAATTCACGGACTACATTGAAGGCGGCGGCGGCCGCTCTCAAATTCCTCTCCCCACCTACTTTATCGGCGACTACGGTGTCGCCGCTCCCAAAGTCCTCTCCACTGCTTCCAGAAACTCCGCCAATTTAGGCTTCAAAATGGACGGCTTTAAAATTTGTGATAACCTTTTCTGGCTTAGAGGCAGCGGCAAGTTCACTCTCCACGGTATGGTTGGGTAGAGTTAGGGGTAGGGGTAGGGGTAGGGGTAGGGTTAGGGTTAGGGTTTTCTGACACAACAAATTGGTATTTATTTTCTTGTAATTTACATTTACTGTGTATGTTATTAGGTTTATCTGTTGTGTACTTATCCGGTAGGCAGTCATCAAATGGCCAACACTTTGGAACATACAGTCAAGATGATGTTGATGCGTTGCGAGCATTGGCCGAGGAACCTGGAGTTGTTGACTTGTTTTTAACATATCCTCGATGATTTCATTTGTTATTAGTGATTATCTATGTATACATTTTGTTTGTTTGAACGATTGATTTCCTTAATGTCATTTTACTAATGAATGGCCCAGTGGTGTCACAAACAGAGCTTCTGCATCTGATATTCCTGCAGGATTCTTGGATACTACAGGTTCTGATTCTTCCGTATCTGAGTTAGTAGCAGAGATCAAACCACGGTATGCAATGAGTGCTGATGAATCAACTTCTTCAATTGCATACTTCAATGATGTTTATTTGTTCTTGTCTCTCTGTCTGTTGGATATTAGAATGGAGCATGTGCTTACTAAATACTGTTTTTCTCATTAAAGGTTGTTCTTTGTGGCAGCTACCACTTTGCAGGTACTAAGGGTGTTTTCTATGCTCGTGAACCTTACTCTAATGTTGATGCTGTGCATGTCACACGTTTCTTTGGTCTTGCTATGGTTGGAAACAAGGATAAGCAGGTTGAATTTGTGTTCTCAGCATGACTTATCAATACTTTTCTGCCATTTTGATGTGTTTTGGGACTGCTTGAGGATACTCGTTGCAGTTTCTTTTCAATTTGAGTGGTTACATAAAGCTCCTTCGTTTTAATATTGAACTTGTTCAGCATGAATTTTTTACAAGATGGTGCTCATTTTATGTGATACTCTGACTAGCTTGCAGTTGTTATTCAACCTACTCGATTTAGAATTATCTTCTGGGCATTCTTTAACTGTTGGTTCCTGCACTGCTTTTCCCAGAAATTTATCCACGCCATTTCTCCCACTCCGGCATCTACAATGTCTGCTGCTGAGATTAGCATGAAACCTCCAAATACTACCTTATCTCCATACACATTAGTAGTAGATAAAACAGCTCTCGAAGAAGTCACAAAGAGGTCTACTGCTAGTGTGTCAGATTCACAATATTGGAGGTACGATGTCTCCCATAAACGACATAAATCTGGATCTGGGGAAGGCAATAAGCTATGCTTTAAATTTATATATTCCGGTTCATGTCCACGAGGAGAAAAGTGTAACTTCCAACATGACATGGATGCAAGGGAACAATACTTAGGAGGTGTTTGTCTTGATTTCCTTATCAAAGGAAAATGTGAAAGAGGTCCAGACTGCAACTTTAAGCACAACTTGCAGAATGAAGGTGAGAGCCATTCTCGTAGGAGACGCGGCTCTGAAAATGATAATGGTAACAGGTTGGTTTTTTTTTTTTTTACAATTAATTGTCCGTTGCTTAATGATGTTTTGTTTTGGTTCTAGTTATTTGAATCATCCTCTCTTGAAGCATTGAATGTTGATTTTCTTGTTTTGTTCTGCTATTTTTCTTGATTTTCCTGAAGTTGAAGGACATAAATATAGGTCATTTTTGTAGCAATTAACCCTCTAATTGTGTTTCAGGTCAAAAGAGTGTTGGTTTTGTTTGTCAAGCCCCAACGTGGAGTCACATCTAATCATTAGCATAGGAGAATTTTACTATTGTGCACTGCCTAAAGGTCCCCTTGTTCAAGATCATGTTCTGGTAATACCCATTGAGCATGCACCGTGTACCCTTTCACTAACTCAACAAAGTAACTCTGAGCTGGTAAAATTCCAGAACAGTCTCAAGTTATATTACAAGAACCGAGGAAAGGAAGCTATTTTATTTGAGTGGATTTCCAAACGGAGTAGCCATGCTAATATTCAGGTAGTCATTGTTAATGTATTCAGATGCTTGATGAAATAAAATTTCTGAATTGCTTTCAAGGATCCATTGCTTCTATTGTCACTTCTACAAGAACTCGTTGCTGTGAAAAATCCATGGTTCTCTCTCCCTTACTCCTCTCTTTCTCCCAGCTTTTCTTGAAATATTTTTGTTGACAAGTGCACAAAGATCTTCACCGTGTGTTTTACTTCTTGACACAAGAAATACTTGCTAATTTTATTTCATCCTTTATTTCTCATAGGGTGTCTAGATCTTTTTGGCTGAATGATACAATAGCAATAATGAAAAATCTACTTCCCTTATCACTGCTATTTATTTTAGTATTGTTTTTATTAATCCTTGGTCTTTTACATTTTTTTGTTCTTTTCTCTACTTTTCCATAGGTTGTCCCTGTTCCATCAACCAAAGCAGCAGCAGTTCAAGATATATGTAACTTGGCTGCAGAAAAGTTGGGTTTTAAATTTGTGGTCATGAAGTGTAAGTTCTATCATTCTAGTTTTTAATGCATGTTATTACAGCAACTGGATGATGATTTGCATATTTTTGATTACATGTACTCCTAAGCTTCATGACATGAACATGTATATCTTTTGGTTAAGTTTGGTTTCAAGTTTATTTTGAAGTTCAAGGTGCAAAACAAGCTTCAATTGTCTTTGGTTTTACTTCTGCATGATTTTAATTTCCTGGTCTGTAGTATCTTTTTCTAGTATAGGTGTTTATTATTCTGTTAATGTTGACCTCAGCCACCTTGAAGACGGCTTGTATGAGTAATTTTGAGTAATACTTGATATTCCTTGGTTGATTTAAAAAAAAATTGATATTCCTTGGTTTCAACAGCATTTTCATTCAGTTATCCTTGCAGTCAATAACAGTTCAGATGGGAGAGAATGGTTAAGGACGCAGTTCGATAGGAACTATAGTTTCTTCTATGTGGAACTCACAGAAGGTACAATACTGTCACATTCAGTTGAGGAGAATGAGAATTTTCCTGCCCAATTTGGACGCGAAGTAAGATGCTAAATCCAATTGCTTATTGTTTGATTTTCTGACTTTTGCAATGTGCATTTTTTTGTGAGAAATGATAAGTTATGTTTGCATTTCTAATGAAAATTGGCTAATAAGCTGCCTCTTTCAAACTAATTTACAGGCAGCAAAATAAATTCCACTATCCATTCACCTGGTTTTGCTATTTTGTAATCAAACCTTTATGTTCCAAAATAACTTTGATTTTACTGCTTGCATGAATAATCATTTTCTTTTAGGAAGTAATGAATATGATTTCTAAGGACATGCAATCCTCTTGGTAATTATGAAATATTTTGCAGGTTCTAGCAGGCTTGCTGAACATGCCGGAGAGGGCTGATTGGAGAAATTGTGCACTTGGCAAAGATGAGGAGACAAAAATGGCGGAAGAATTCAAGAAACAATTTGAAGAATTGGATCCAAATCAATGATTTTGTCAAGCAGATGATGGAACATGCCGGGGAGGCTTGCTGAATTGGATTCAACTAAGTAATTTACCGCTCGGTTCTTTAACTGATGGCGCTACCCGCCTAAGGTACTCTAACCAGTTCCATTTTAGGCCGCCGGAGGTCAGTTAGCTTCATACCTGACATCATTGGAACAGTTATGTGGATTCTTTAGAAGATGAGCATCCACATTTATACGATAGTTTGCCAGGTGTATCTACTCTCTAAAATTATTTCATTGTGATCGGCTTGTCGCCCATTTCTTATAGCCCATGGTTTAAGAGTGACGTTTCTTATAGCCAATATATTTAAGATTGCTGGGATTTGGTGGCTAGTGATTACTGCTTCAGTGGCTTCCGTTCATATAGGCTTCAAGAAACATATTGGTTAGTGTCTCGAGACAAGGACAGTAGATGAAGATGACGGGGACATTGGGGATATATTTTTACGTATTTTTTATTTTGAAATAATAGAAATTTATTCAAAAACTATTTTAAAAATAAATTTATTTTATATTTTCATCTTTATATCTTCAATTAAATGTATTTATGGCTATTGTGTATTTGTTTTTTTGGTCTTAAAACACTAGAGTATCTTCAATATAGGCTTTTCTAAATGGTTTTTTTTTTTTTTGAGTGCATATATTAAAAAATATTATATTTATACTATTTAAAAAGGCTATATCATTAATTTGACTTTTCTAAATAGTTATTTTTATCCGGAGATGCTCCAACCAAAATCATTAGTTTTTTTTCTCTCAAATATTTGACTATAAACTGTTTTATACGTGTAGAAATATTATTTTAATTAATTTCATTTAAGATTTAAATAAGTCAAAATTAAAATTAAATTGGCAAGTATTAATATGTTAGATTAAGGTGAATGGATTGCATATTACATTAATATTACAGAATCAAATAGAATTTAAAGTTTTTCTCAAAATTTGTAACATGTATTTTAGCAGTTGGAAAATGGATGAACTTTTTCTTAACAGGTAATGTATTCTTATAAATTTTATCTGCTCATTAAATCTCTTCCTCCAAATTAGCGATTGACAAATTATTATTATTATTATTATTAAGTTCCACTCATAATTAATAATGCATGTATGTATGTTTTAAACATTTTATTTTTTAAAATTCAAGATCAATAAAAAATAATAAGATCAATTTATTCAAATAAAAATATTATTTAATAGTCAAATGATTATATTACCGTGCAACTCGAAATATGGTAATACTAGTTTTTTTCTTTCACCAAACTTGACGAGTTGGATCAAAACATTTTGGAATATATAAAAAATAATATCGAGGCTATACAAAACTTTTCGATATTATCATTAATCTCGATACAATGGCTCAAATCTAAACACTTCCGATCCGACTCAATATTGTTCATGTAAGCAACCTTTGATGTTGTTTGGTAATGTGGTTGCGGGTGAGATTCACCCGCAACCACATATTTAAGTGTTTGGTAATAAAAAAAAAATGATTTTCATTGATGGGACCCACCAATTTTAACTGTTGCACCACAGGTTTGGAGAAGCAGCATTTTGTTGTGATTTCCTCTTAACAGTGGAGCATGGCTCCACTGTTCACGTGAACAGTTGTTGTTTTTTTTAAAAAAAAAACCAGTGTAGTTAATTTATTTCACTCGCACTGTTCACGTGAACATGAACTTCTAATTTTTTTTTTGTTTTTTAAAAAAATTAATTTAAGGTGAATTAAATTTACTCGTACTGTAATCTCAATTTTATTCCTGATAATATGTTACCTAATTTTATTGCACGCTCAAAAATTCATGAAAACTGTAGTTCTTGTCGAATAAATTTTGGACGTAATGAAATTGTAAATTTTTTTTAAAAAAATTGAGTTTTACTTGAAAAACTAGTATTTAATATTATTTAATAACACTATATAAATTAGAAGGATATCGCATGATGATGTAGCATTTGTGAAATTTGATCTCAATTCCAATTATGTTCTTGCCGGGCCCGACCCAGTTAAAAAAAATTCAGTTTTTATTTTTATTTTAATTGTGTTTTATTCATTAAATTAGAAGGATATCGCTTGATGACGTAACAAAAAATTCAGTTTTTGTTGTTGCGTGCTTAAGAAACCATGAAAAATATAGTCATTGTTGAATAGATTTCGTATGTGATGACATTGCATGTAGTTTAATGAAATAATAAATAAATTTTGATATCAATATTATTTATTTCATGATGTAATAATAGTAGTTAAATCTACAATATTTAAATTAAAAATATTTTTAATTATTTTATAACCTCAATTTGAAAAGCATTTTTTTAACCAAACACATTAAACTACTTTTTCTTCAACCTCAATTTCAACCACAGTTTTAACCAAACACCTATTTTTTCAAACCAACCTCAACTAAAAGTACTTTTTATAAAACAACTTTTTTCAAACCACAACCACAACAGCAATCGCAATACCAAACACACTCTTAGCTTTTTTTAGTAGAGCAGTAGTAATACATAAAATGTCAACTCCAAATATATGACTTTGCATGATTTAAATTTGCTTAAATAACAAAATCTCTCTCAACTTTTAGTTTTATTATTTAGTATTTTACCAAAAATAATATATTGAATTGAACATGAACATTCTTTTTTTCATTTTGTTTTCAAGATTTCTATTTAATTCATTTTCCTTTTCAAAATAAATGGTTAGGGTTTACTTGTTTTTTTTTAATAAAAAATACACTATGATTTTAAGAGAGTTTAAACTAAAAGATTGAAATCATGTCTTGATCAATTAAAGCTTGTATAAAAAAAATTAAAAATTAAAAATTACAATTTACTTATTCTAATTAAATATCTCCGTGACAAAATATTTTCTAAAACTATCAGGCTAATATACTATTTTTCAAATAAAATTTCTAAAATTATGCACATTGTTAATAAAATATTTACTAATATTTGTTTTAAAAAAAGGTATATGAAGGGTATTAATTAGTAGGTGTTTTTAAAAACATTATTTCAATCTTCAATTCTAAGATAAATTAATATATAAATAAATAAAAATAGCCTTAAAGTTAGACTTGATCTGATGTGTTTGTGCTTGGTAGGTCAGACATACACTCTTGGATTGGAATAAATAAATTAAAAAACAAAGGTGAATGATGCATCACCACCTTGGCAGTGTCCAATCATAACACAAATAGAGTGATGATTTTGCCCCTCGTAAATCCAAAACTTTCAACTTTCATCATGTCAAGGCTTTTCACATCAACAAACCTTCCTATTGAAATCGAATACAGATTAACTATTTATGCAAATAAAAGATAGGCTTTTTAGAGTTTTCTCTCACCTATTGCTATTTCTAAAATATTTTCTACAATTATGCACATTAAGTTAATAAATTATTATTATAGAATATTTACTAATATAAATGGCATAAACTTATGGTATACGAATGTGTTTTACAAATGATTATTTCAAACATTGGATTAAAAAAATTAATTGTAAAATATTTTTAAAAAAATAAAAAAGGAGAGCCTAGCTCAAGTACGCTAAGGCCCAATATAAATCATAATTATTAAACCCGAACCGGCCTAGCAGGTCAACTTGAAACCCCTGTCAACCCGGTGGCTGGATCGGTCTGGGTAAGGTAAAAAACTGGGATGAGCAAAAACCCGGCAAAACCCGGTTCACCCGTGACTCGGGTGACCCGACAAAACACGGTTGAGACTCGTGTTTTTTTTCTCCTAGCCAAAGACCCTTATTTATTTATTTTTTAGTTGATTATTAACCATTTTTAAAGTTCACTATATAAATACTATAAAATATTTTATTTTTTCAGTGTGGGATTTGAAACCCTTTAGTATATATATTCTATGTTCATAAGAAAAAAAAATATTTTTTCAATGTGGAATTTGAAGCTCTTTAGTATATATACTCAATGTTCACAAGAAAAAAAGTTATATTTTTTCAATGTGGGATAAATTTTTTTTTTTATTTAAATACATCAACTTAAAATGATAGCATACTAACACAATATCTTTTCAATGTGAAATAAAAAACCTTTTGAAATAATTTTTTAAACTTCATTATTTATAACACGTATAACCTATATTCACATGAATTGTTTTTTAATTTTTTCATATGAAATATTAAAATTTCAAAAGTTTTTTCGGGTTAACCTGAGCAACCTGTGTAACCCGAGACTTGGGACCTGGCTCCTTAACTAAATCAACCTCAAATCGGGTCTAATAACTATAGTATAAACCCAGGCAAATTTGAGCTTCTCTATTTGCGTGGCCTAGAGCAAATTTAAAAAATATATATCAATGGGTGTTGATATCCAATTTCATGTTGTCTTGTATTAAATCATAATTATATTAATAGCTGGTTTCAATAGTATACAAAAAATTAATTTTATAACTTAACATTAATTAAAAACAACACATAATTAATTAAAAATATTAATCTACAATTAATTTAATTTATTTTCATATTAATCTATATGAAAACAATTCTAAATAATGATACTCTTAACTAATTTCACATAAATTTAACAAATTCTAAATTCACTATAAACCTTAAATTCAACCTAAATAATTATTTTATTTCAACCGAACAAAACACAAAATTTATTGCATTGTAGCATGTTTACTTTGCTTGTAGGACTAAAAAAAAAATTGGGGTGGCGGCGACATTATCAATAACAGTTGTGGCGGCAAAGAGAATGGTCGATTTTGAACAAAAAACTCCAACGATGCTTAGAGACTAGGATGAGTTCGATTTTAAATTGTTTGAAGAGGAAAATAAAAGGATTTGGTGGATTTTTTTAGAGAGATTGTGAGGGGCGACGTTCAGTTTTAGAGAGAAAAGTCATCTGATTTGTGTGTTCTTCGATATGGGTTGCGTTTAAATTTTGATTAATATCGCGCTTTGGAAGTGCAACAACTAAGTTGTTGCTGTTGCGGTTCTAGAGTGCTATAATGTCAAATTGTGCTATTTGATTAAAGTTTAATTTTACAAAAAAAAAAAAGGTTTTACCCTTTAAGTGTTTGGTGTTGCAGTTGGGCAGCGCTTTTCAAAACAATAATTTTTTAATAATTTTTTTGGTATTTTTGGATCGTTTTAATATGCTGATGTCAAAAATAAATTTTAAAAATAAAAAAAAATATTTTGATGTATTTCCAAGCAAAAAACACTTTGAAAAACAATATCTACTGCTATCTCAAACACCCCTCTAATTTTAAATTATACAAATTTATTTTTTCTTTGAAAAGCTAAAAATTATCATAACATCTGTAAAACTTATTTTCAGCCTCAAAACAAATTCAATAACTGAATTATATTTCTTAGCTTCCGGTCAATAATTGAATTATATTTTATTAACCTCCGATTTCTTTTATCCAATCATGTCCATGCTAAAATCTATATATATATATAATTACTGAATTATATTTCGTAGCCTCCGATCTCCTTTCTCACTAGAGACTAAAAACAAATTAAATAAAAATCATCACTTAAAGTAAAAGACAAAAAAAAATAGAGCCCAAATGAAATCACAAACTATAGTAAATAATAAAAACCAATACAAGACCTAGAAAATATCATTGAATAAACGGTGCTTGTTTCTAAGTGAATGGTGAATGCACTTACGTTTTAATTATTATTATTTTTTGTTAAAGAAATTGTTAAGATCTTTAACTTGTTAAGATATCACTGAACAAGTTGTGCGTCTCACTTGTTGGTCGCACCTTCGTGTTATTATAAGATTGAGGTGAATATTGAAATTTATTTAAAAACGATGGAGTGATTATTTTTTAAAATATTTTTTATTTAAAAAAAATTATTTTTGATATTAAAACATCAAAATAATTTGATAACACAAAAAAATAATTAATTTAAAATAAAAAATAATTAAGTTTTTAAAAAAATAATTTTAAAATACAAAAACAACAAGCAGGGTAGAAGTGGCTAAAGGCTCGTACCTGGGTTGGGTCCAGGAAATTAATGCGTTGTCTTTGTCATGAAAGTTGACGTGAGAGAAGGGTTGGTTCCTTTGAGTGTTAGACTGGAGAGAGATCGGACCAATGCTCCTGTTTCTTTTCAGCCTTAACAAAGAGAAAAGGGATGAATTAAGAAGGAAAAGAAGAAAAGCAACGAAGTTAAATATATGAGAAACAAAACCTGATGATCTTTTATTGCATGTGAAACAATGCAGTTGGATCTTTTTAGGATGGTCCCAGGCCTTTATAATGTTGAGCTGCTTGAAACAATGGAACCAAAAAAAAAAAAAAGAGGGAAGATTGAAGAGTGTGTGGCAAGAAATCTATGGGTTACATGATGTTAGTTTAATATGTTATTTAGCAAATTGATTCTTCATGTAATACATATTTATTATCAATAAAGACTTAATTTATCTTTAATATTTATATAATATTTTATTAATAAATCTAAAATTTAATTTATGAATCTAGAGTAAAAATAAAGTTCAAAGCATGACATCTTAAGTTGTCGCGCTTTTAAAGCGCGACAATATCAAACTATGCTATTTTGTCAAATCTTTTTAAAATGATGTTATCCCGTTAAATTTTTATGTTTACTGTGCTAATTTTACAAAAATAAAAACTAGTTTTACCTTCTGAGTGTTTAGCGTTGCGGTTGGGCAACACTTTTCAAAAAAATTGAATTTTTAATAATTATTTTTGGTGTTTTTAGATTTTTTTGATGTGCTGATGTCAAAAATAGATTTTATAAATAAAAAAATTATTTTAATGTATTTATAAATAAAAGACACTTTAAAAAGTAACATCTACCACTGTGTCAAGCACCCCTAAATCTAAATTGTACAACTTTATTTTTTCTTTGAACAACTAAAAATTATCATAACATCTATAAAACTTATTTTCGGCATCAAAACAAATTCAATAGCTGAATTATATTTCTTAGCTTCCAATCAATAATTGAATTATATTTTATTAACCTCTGATTTCTTTCAAATAATTTGAACCACTTATGACTTTTCTAATATTTAGAGGATTATGACATGTTGTTAGATGGTGCACTTAATTTTCAAATATAAATTAATTAATTATTGAATTGATAATAAATTAAATTTTTTTATTTATTTAATTTTATTTATTTAGAATTATAATTTATATTTGGACCAACATATTAGAAACATAATGTGTCACACATATTAAGAATCATTAGTCAGAAATTAAACTGAAATAATTAATTAAGTGTGACTTGATTGGAAATAATTTTAGAAATTAAACACTAGAATGCATTTAATTCAAGGATTAGAATTCTAGTTCTAGAATAATAAAGTAAAGATTTAATTGATTAAATTTTTTTAAATTATTCTTAAATAATATGTAGATATTATTTAAGGGGCAAATAAATATTTTGTCATTTATAGGGTTTTTAAGATTTCCTATAAATATAAAGTTATACCTTTTATTTTTCAAGAGGTTGTTTGTTGGACAGAAAAACTATGTAAATCACAAAATAAAAAGTTAGCACTTTAGGCATAGCAATATTTCTCTTCTAAATAGAGATTTATGAGATTTTTCACTGATTATTCGTGTGAATTACAGTTGAAGACCAGACAATTAGACGACTTGTGATTTGCAACAACCTAACTTTTTAAAAAAATATTCAAAGCCAGAGAAATTAAATTTTTAGATAATAAATCTCTAAATAACTCTACATCAATTTAATATAATCCTAAAAAATTATAAATAGTTTTATTTTATTATTTTCACTGAATATATTCCAACACATGACTCACGATGACCCCTTTGCTTTCCAATCAGGAATGGTCCACCAGAGATCCTTGTGGGGATAATTTGTGATCTTTTATTGCATATGGCTAGTGAAACAATGCAGTTGGATCTTTTTAGGATGGTCCCATGCCTTTATAATGTTGAGCTGCTTGAAACAATGGAACAAAAAAAAAAAAAAGAGGGAAGATTGAAGAGTGTGTGGCAAGAAATCTATGGGTTACATGATGTTAGTTTAATATGTTATTTAGCAAATTGATTGTGTTGTATTATTATATTCATGTAATACATATTTATTATTAATAAAAACTTAATTTATATTTAATATTTATATAATATTATATTTGTAACAGTCTTAAATTGTAAATTCAAAATATATGATATATATTCGTAGTTACCAATTTTTTATTATTATTTATATATATAATTTTCCCGAAATTTCGGCAGAGTTTCCTTTATATTCTTTAGATACCAAGTTATCGACTCAATCATTTCTCAACCTGTAACATTAATCACAATATTCATCCCATCATTTGGACTTTAAAAAAACTTAAGCATATTTCAATATCTCAATTCTATTTTCTATAGAACACTATAATAAAACTAATAAATTCTTAACATGCATCGTCTTTTTTTTTTTTAAGTATTTGTGCTCAAATATATACACAACCAACCATAATTCAACTTAATAATAATAATAACATTATAAATTACATCATACACAAGATAATAAGTTAAACATTACATTTTTAGATATGGAAGTATATTACAACAAAATATTAGTTTTTCCAATTACATTGATCACATAACAAAATTATTTATCCAAGCATCTACTTTCCAGATCGAGGGTGCGATGTACCTAAAAACGTTATCGCATAAAACATGATTAAAACAATTGCACATTTCAATAAGTAATTGATTAAGGACTAATTATTCATATACATTAAAGTGACTTTCATATCATAGAATAAATTGTCTTATTTTCTTTTGAAGTTTCTAATTTCATAAATTCTCTTCTAGACACAGGGATAAAACTACTAAAATAAAAATATCAAGAGTGTCTCCCACAAACCAACATATTTAACTTCAAAGTTTTACAATTAATCTATTTTACATCGAGTGATTATCCCATTAATTTGTAAATTAATTTTTTTAACATGGCCATTCAACCAGGCATAAATTTCAGCAATCAGGAAATGATCTTCAAAGCTTGCCCATTCAACAGGACATTATTTCCAGTAACTGCTCATTCACCAAGGCATTATTTCCAGTAATCAGGAAATATTTTTCAAGGCTTGCCCATTCACCAGGGCATTAACAGGAAATAATTTTCAAGGCTTGCCCATTCCCCAAGGCATTATTTCCAGTAACCAACACTAGAATTTACAATCTATAAAAATTTATTCTACAATAATAATAAAAAAAAATATGAACTAATTAATTACTCCAAGGTGTCGAACACCTACTTGGTGTCTGTGCGTGTGAAGATGTCCCTTATTGCTGATTAGGTCCTGCGACCTCCTTTGTACCAACAAAAATTACTTTGTCATTGTTCATTCATTCGAACCGGTAGAAATTCTAATACCCATTACATATTCTTTGATTAAATCCAACATCCTTAATTAAGTTTAATTGACTTTTAATTCAAGGAGGACAAAACCCTTCTTTATGAAACATTTACTTATTTTTTTCACAAAAGTCCCTATACAATTTAATATACAACATCAATTGTCTTCAATTTGGTAAGATTTCTCAATAATATTATTTAAACTCCATTCTCTAATTTTTCTTCTCCATTTAGCCAAAAACTCCTCAATAATATCATTTAAAGTTCATTCTCTAATTTTTCTTCTCTATTTAGCCAAAAACAACCTAGGGAAGGAAGTGAAGATTTTTCTTTTCTCTTTGAAAAATTCTTACTTCTTTCATATAACAACACTTATAAACCTTCATCTTCCCATATTTTCCAAACAGTTGTATTTAACCTCAAATCCCCTAAATTATTCCTCTTTTGGCCAAATATTCAATTAAAATGAGGAAAAATAATTTTTGTTTCTTTTACTTAAAATTAAACACTTACCCAATCATAATTCATGCTTTCTAACATGATTCAAACATAATTTGCATCATTCCTATAAATTATAACATAAATCCACAATTTCACATAATCATAATTTTGCATAATCCTTCATCAAACATAAAATTAAGGGAATTAATCATTTGGAGCATGTTATTTACCTCACTTTGATAAGGATTTAAGGAAAGAATGCAAGAAAAATCAAGTTTTCTTCTTCTCCCTCTTCAAACCCTAGCTTGAAATCCTTCCTTCAATGCATTCACCACCTTAAATCAACCCCCTCTTTATGTTTAATTAAGTTACTCACTCTAATTACTCACTTTAATTAGTGAAATCAATGAGCATTTAAGTAGAAAAATCACACAATTCTTCCCCCTCTCTTTGTTTAAAGCTCACGGCTAAAAGAGAAAAAAATGAAGCATTTATAGTCTAACTTTTACTTATTTACACATTGGCCCTCATTTCTTCTCATTTCTATTTTTGTCACTCAACTCTTCTTTTTACTTAATTCTCACCTTAACATCTTATATTTTATTCTATTGTATCCAATTATAATACTTGAAATCCTTTTATTTAATCTATTCGGTACTTTATTTATTTTATTCAGATTACAATTTAGCGGGTTTTCACAATATTAATGAATTTAATATTTGATTTATGAATTTAAAGTAAAAATTATGTTCATGAAATAAAAATACTTTGCAAAAAAAATTATAAAGTTGTTATAATTATGAGATTTTTATTATATCAAAATATTATTCCTAAAATGTTCCTGATCGATGCTTTTTTAAATACTGGTTAGTGGTGGTGCTCCTACTGGTTTTGTTGGTGGTCCACGGTACAATTGTTGGTGTTGACAATGGGGCAAAAACAGTGGTGACTCATTGTTGTCACGGTAAAATAATTGGTTTGTGTTTTTTGATATGTGTTGCGTTGAAATTTTAATTAATGTCGCACTTTCAAAGCACAATATCTTAAGTTGTCGTGCTTTCAAAGTGCTACAATATCAAACTATGTTATTTCGTCAAATATTTTTTAAAATGATGTTATTCCGTCAAATTTTTATGTTTACCGCACTAGTTTTACAAAAATAGAAACTAGTTTTACCTTTTGCGTGTTTTATCTTATGATTTTTTTGGGGATCATGACATGTTACTAGACGATACACTTGATCTTCAAATATAAATTAATCAATTATTAAATTGATAATATATTAAATTGTTTTATTTATTTAATTCTATTTATTTAGAATTATAGTTTATATTTGGGCCAACATATTAGTAACTTAATGTGTCACACACATTAAGAATCATTAGTCAGAAATTAAAATGAGATAATTAATTAAGTGTGACTTGATTGGATTTAATTTTAGAAATTAAGCACAAGAATATATTTAATTCAAGAATTATAATTCTAGTCCTGATATAATCAAGTAGGGACTTAATTGATTAAATTTCTAATTTTTTTCTTAAATAATATACGGATATTATTTAATGTGCAAATATATATTTTGTCGTTTATAAGCTTTTTTGAATTCCCTATAAATATAAAGATATACCTCTTATTTTTCAAGAGGTTGTTTGTTGGACATAAAAACAGATAAATCACAAAGTAAAAGGCTAACATTCTAAGCATAACAATCTCTCTCTTATGCCAGATAATTAGATGATTTGTGGTTTGCGATAAACCAGTCTTTAAAGAATTATTCAAAACAAAAAAAAATCAAATATTTAAATAATAAATATCTAAGGAACTCTAAATTAATTGAACAAATCCCAAAGAATTCTAAATAATTTTATTTTATGAATATATAACATTCCAACACATGACTCACGATGACCCTTTTGCTTTCCGATCAGGAATGGTCCACCAGAAATCCTTGTGGGGATAATTTGTGGTTTGTCCACGTAAAACAAGGACATCCTTTAATCGCTGAATCCCCTTTTCTTTTTTATCCTTTGAGTTTAAATCTTGGGATTAATTTTTTTGTTAAATTATTAAAATTGACTTTTCTTTTTGTATCTTATAAATTGCTCTACTCTTTGACAGTTTATACATGCCATGTTTAAATCCCTCACAGAAACGTGTAAAAACTACACATGGGGGTTGTTTGCATAGATGACAGAATCTTTTTTTTTAATTATTAAAAAAAAAGAATGGCAAAGAAATAATTAATTTTGGACGGTAAAGGTTCTTGGAATAAAGAAAATGGCATCCGGACAACAGGCAAATAGTTGTCTTTTTGTTAAACAATAATTTACAACTTTAAAGCCTGTACGACTTCTAGCTAGAAGGTTTTGTTTTTACTCTTTCTAGCTAGAAGGTTTTTTTTTTTTACACGCATTGGTTTGCCTACTTTCCTTTCTTTTTTTTTTTTTTTTAAATAATTATCCTAGTTTTTATTTTTTTTAAGCTAAGGCTAGTTTATTCACTTGTATTTTTGTTGCGAGTTAGATATGGATCATCATTTTCGGTTTGGTTTAGTTTTTATAAAAAAAATAACCAAACTGAATTTTTTTTTAAAAAAACCAAAACCGAACCGAAACCGGTTCAAACCGACCGGTTTCGGTTCAGTTCGGTTTTTTAGGACAAAAACCGGTTCAAACTGGTTTGACTCGGTTTTTCCGATTTGGCTCGGTTTTCTGGGTTTTGGCTTGTTTTTTTTTTTCCAGTTTTGGCTCGGTTTGGTTCGGTTTTTTCAGTTTTTTGCTTATAAAACCGAAACCGAACCGAACCGGCCGGTTTTTTTAAAATTTTAATCGGTTTTTTTTTACGGTTCGGTTTTTCGGTTATTTTTTTCTGATTTTCTCGGTTTAATTGGTTTTTTTGCTCACCCCTAGAGTTGAATACAAAATTTTTAAAACGTAAAAAAAATATATTTAGATTGTTAATTTTTTTTTTGGTAAAATAAATATGGCTCCTCCAAGTCTCAAACGTGTGATCTCATATTTATTCTTGCACGTTAATTATTACACAAAACTTATAAGCAAATGATTAAAAAATATATATTAACTTGTTTAACTGTTTATATTAACAGTGAAACCAACTCTTAATATTTTAGTTGTATTATTTATTCAACCATTTCATTAATTACAATACGAATAAATGAACTTAGGAGGAAAAATAGTGATTTGTCACCACCCCACAATGATTAGGAGACTATGGGCATCACCCCCACACTATCAAAAGTAATCTTGGATTTGTCCTCCTCCCCCACAATGAGAGAGGATCTCCTCATCCACTTCCATTTTGAAAATTGAAAATTTAACTTGGCATTTTATTTTTACTATTAACCAATGGTACGTCGTCAATCATCAAAGTTTTTCTTATATAAATGCTCTAAAATTTAAATCTTAAACCTCGAAGATATGATTTTCAGGCTTTATACATTAGACAAAAATGATTTTTCGGCCTTATAATGATTACGAGAAAACATTGGATTGTCCATGCTTTAAAAATAAAAGAAAAAACAAACAATTTTATTGTTAAACTAATTTTTCTAAAGATTTGATGGGAACAAAAAGCTATTAACACGTAGAATATATATACTCTTAATATTTAGAGGTTTTTGATTAAAGTTTTTTAAAATTCCAATTAACACGTAAAACATGTATAAAATTTGTAATTTGATTCCAAAATAAGAAAATAACTTTCATGATTTTCAAACAAAAAGAGTCATTTAGTTTGCAAAATTCTTGATAAAGATGATGCTGACACTTGTTATAAATCCTCCTTAGAAAACTGAGTAGTCTGGTGCAAATAGTTTTTAAATAACTTTTCGTGCTGAAATTTATTAAAATAATATTTTTTTATTTTTTAAAAATTATTTTTGAGATCAGCACGTCAAAACGATGTAAAACATATATAAAAAAAATTAATTTTTTATATAAAAAAATTTAAAATTTTTAAAAATATTGTTTGCATCGCATTCTCAAACAGATACGAGAGTTGCTTACGCAGAAGAGGGTATAAACGATGGTGCTAAGAAAGAGGCCATTACCATTATACGTATAAAGAAGGTGAAAATAGTGAGGTTTAAGAGAACATACATCCTTCATCAACACTGTTTATATAACTTTGAACTCACATATGCGCCCATGCTAACGATAGGATATTCAACGTGCATCTTATGGACTATACTGTCTTGTATCATGTGCCATGAATTAGAAGGTCAGCAGCAGGTGGAGGTCCCAGACCAATCACATACATGTAGGTTAAATAATGCATTTATGTGTATTAAAATAATCTTAAAATATATAAAAAAATTATTTAAAAAAAATTATTATTTTTTTAAAATGCTTTTACAACACATGCGTAGCAAATGAAGAACACAGGTGAAGTCATGTGTCAGATTTGTTTACTCATTGAAACACCTCATTCTCTCACTGTCACTGTCTCAAAGGATCAACGAAAAAGACAGAAACCAAGAAAATGGAGTTAAGCAACTCCATTAACACAATCCTGAAGTTTAAAAAAGTTCCATTTAATTCCCATCAACACACCACTCAAATCTAATCTTCCCCGTTAATTTAATTTATACATTAACCAAAATTCACATTTCTCTCTCTCTCTCTCTCCCCCTCTCTGCCCCACCTAACTACCCAAGCCTTTTTCTGCCTTCTGTTGCACAGCTCCCAGTTAGCATGTTCTGTTGGGTTTATTTTGGGGTCAGTTTAGTTAATGTGTTTATGAATGAATGCTAAACTCATGTCAGTGAAAGCAGTTTTTTTTTTATATATATATTTTTTACTATACATGTCAATCTTCAAAAGTTTGGAGCATGAACTTCAAATAAATTTGGGTTTTTATGAATAATTGCTTTCCTTACAAAGCTTGTGTGTGGTTGCTAAATAATCCAATCTAACCTCCTTTTTGTTATTGCTTCAAGTTATCTTTCACTCCATTGTCTTATTATCATAACTAAAAAGAAAAAAAACTAGTCTTTCTTTGCCATTTAGTTATTATTGTTTTAATTTCAATTGCTTTGTGATTTTTGAGGAGGGCCTTGTAGACTTTTTGAAATCTTGGTGCTTGATGGGATGGGGTTGGTTATGGTGCCAGCCATTCTTCAGCTGCTGCTCAAACTCTGTGCCATTGGCTTTGTTTTCACAGTTCAAGGATCTACTGGTAAATTTATGATCTTTACTCTTCTTTGTTAGAATTGGATTAAATTAGGATTTTTTTTTCATCAAGCAATCATTTTGTTTATCTGGGTTTATCAAACTTCGTGTTGCCAATGGTAATGTGAAGAAGCTGACAATAGATATAAGAGTTTATAGGAACCAAATCGGACTGTGGTGTCTTTGTTGATCTGAGATTGTTTACTAGTAGTAAACCAAAAACTTAATAAAAATGTTCCCCCCTCAATTTTGTAACCGTAGATCAGAGCTTGTAGATGTAATTGAGACACCAAAGGGAGCTAGCTAATAGTTATACCAATCTGTTCTCTTCCATAGTCCCGCTCACGGATCAACTATGGAAATGCATTACAACAACAATTATCGTGAGCTGCTTCCATAGTTTTGATGGTTCTTGGAACTTCATACAATTCAGCGGCATTTCTTCTGCTGCATTGATATGTCGTCTTGCTTTGATTCCCTTGCCCGCAGTCTGATTTGTTAAAAATTTCTCATATAGTATAATACTTCTCTTCAAGGACAAAGATATCCAAGTTATGGAGTTTTAAAATCAATAGAGTGTAGATCTAATGAGTTGTCATTTGAATTCTTCCTATACATAGACTAGAAAAACATAGATACTTAACCCCATAAGAAAAAGAAAATTCTGCTTCATGATACTAGCAGAAGCAAATCATATGTGCTAATGTTGTTAAGAACTATGCTCTTGTGTCTTTTCTGGTTGATATTTTTCAAATTGAATATTTTAGTTTGAAACTTACAATAAATGCCGAGTTTCATATATGCTGTTTTAAATCTGGTACTCAATCTTTTTTCAGGTGACAAGATATCCCCAACTCCAGCAATTGTTTCTGATATTTCTCCAATTGACGGAACACCTGGTCCCCAACTCCAGCCATTCAGAAGCAGTGCACCAAGCTCAGAGTCTCAGACAAATGGTAACTAGCATAAACTATCACTGTAAACTGTTACTAATCCCGAGATCATTTTATGATACTTTTGGTTTGAAAATACAGGGTCACATGTACCCTCCCCACTTGCATTGCCGCCAATCACATCTGCCCCAGTTCCCCAAACAATCACAGGGCTTGTACCATTACATTCCCCTAGTCCTCCAGTAGTAACAACTCCTCCCTTGATTTTTCAAGGACATGTACCATCCTTGTCACCAAGTATTTCAGTTGTATCTCCAACATATAATACAGCTCCTCCACCCACGCTTAATCAAGGGCATGAGCCACCCAAGCCGCCAAGTGCTCATCGAAGAGAGGCACCAGTTAGGCATACTCCTGTCTCTGTGTCGAGTGCTCCAGGTATATAACTTTCTAATGCTTGTTTTGTTGAGTAATTTCAATTTGACTTTGGTTCTATAACAAGTGCCTTTGTTACAATGTCTGGTTCTAGCTGCAGTACCTTCAGGACAGTCTCCAAAAAATTCAACAGTCAGCCAATCAAGTGCACCCAAAGCTTCATCACCAAGTTCCCCTAAAAAAGATATATTTTTCAGCGGTGCTCCCATCCTAAAATCAATTGCTCCAGGTATAGATTTAGTATTGTTTTGTGACTCTTCTGGTAGAATCTATTTCAACAGGTTCCTAATTCTTTTTCTTGTTCTCCTTTGTTTTTTTTTTTTGTTTTTTTTTTTTCCAAACTCGATATCAGCTGTGTCTCCATCAAGGAAATCAAAACAAAATCATCCAGCAGTTCCCCCAATTGCACCGGCAGCAAGGCCATCTGGTGTGCTTTGATACATTCAATATATATGAATAAGCCCTTTCTTTCTTTTAATTTTTCCTTCCGAAATTTCAAATTAATGAATTATGTTGGTTCTTTTATTTTGATAACAGCAGTTCCAGTTGTATCACCAATTGGAGCAATGCCGCAAAATTCATCAGCAACCCACCCAGTTATGCCTGGAGAATCTCCTTCTACATTATCAGGTTCTACTAGAGAGAAAAACTGCAAATTTATTTTCATTTGTGAAGTTGTTCCTTTAGCATTGAACCATTCCACATCTTCAGTTTCAATGTCTGCTGAACTTTGTAATACAATGAATGTCTCAATTGAGAGTCCATGGCCGAAGGAATGGGCAAAAGTCTTCTCTCAGCAACCTTCTTTTGCTTAATTTATAGTGATGTGTCACTAAGGCCTGTTATAAAACATGGTCAATGTGACTAAAATGATAATGCTGCTTTAAATAATAGTTTGAAAATTGCCATTACAATCTCCAAAATTGATGGAATGCAGCTTTATTTCATGATCTTGGAAAAAAATTAATGTGTATTTGGAAAAAGCCACTAGATATGTCTTTTTTGTTTTTTTTTTCAACTCACATTCAACAAGGTCACTTTGAGTACCATGAAAAACTCATTTTCTTGTTCTTTTTGCTTTTATTAATCATTCTTCCCAATTGAAATGACTAATTATTTCAAATGTTGTTGCATTGTACAAATTTAATGACCGTGTCCTTGAAAAGCACTTGATGTGTACTCGGAAAAAGCTACTAGATTATCTTCTATGTTCTTGTCGTCATATCATAAATAAGGCCTTTTTGTGCAACATGAAAACTTAATTTCCTCACCTTTTCTCTTTATTTTAATCATTTTGCCTTTTGAATGACTAATTATTTGTGTTGATGTGGCACTGGCACTGCATGACTTGATGACTATCACATGGATTACAAGACTAGGTGCCATTCCAGATAGTTTTACTGGAACTATTTTCATATATGCAAACTCTTTAGACTTGGGCAATGTTACACATTATTCTCTCTCATACAACATTGCAGGTCCAAATGTCTCCTACTCCTCTGCTTCTACCCCAAGCATTGACCATAAAAAAAATGGAATTCCAGTGTCTGCACAACCAAATGGAACTTTACCTCCCTTGAGTCATTCTCCAGCTAAAGGTATACTTTCTTGCAAGAAAATTTCACCAGAATCAATTATATGAAGCACTAGTATGAAGTCTTGGAATTTAACGGTAAAATTTGCCAATTCTTTTTCTGCTGAAGCTCCTTCACGAAAAGCCGTGAGGCACACTCTAATGAGTCTCTTGTTTCACCTTTGTCATCCCCTAAACCACCTCTAGATAAATGGCATCACTCTCTTGCGCCTTCACCTTCTATCCCCTTTCATAAGCAAAACTATGAAAGGAGCAAGATAAGTGACTTTGCTCCTTCATTCTCTTATACAACATTTGCTCCCTTTTTAAAACAACAAGGTGTTAAGTTTCTCGAAATACATTTACACAGTGGAAATGATAAATTTTAAATTTTTTTGGGAGTTCCAAGATCTCGTTAGACAGATCTAGAGTTGTTTAAGGTTTATACGAAAATTATCTAAAGATTAGATGTTCTTTTTGGCTTTGAATAATTGCTTTAAGGTTGGGCTGTCGCAAACCACAAGCTGTCCAAGTGTCTAACTTCTAACAATAATCTACACAAACTACTAGTGGTAAATTTTTTAAACCTTTTTTTGGAAAAAGGGATTGCTATATCTTGTGTTTTTCAGGTGTTTTTTAACCTACGGAATTTCTGTATTTTTTACTACTGTATAGAAAATAAGAGATATACTATTCTATTTATAATAAAACCTGAAAACCATATATATGGTAAAATATCAATTTGCTTCCTGAATAATATCATATATATTATTTCAGGATAATTTTAGAAATTTATTCAACCAAGTCCCTACTTGATTTTTCTAGGTCTAAAATTGTAATTTCCTATATAAATTACATTATAATCCTCAATTTCTAAAATTTATTTATAATCAAATTACACTTGATTAATCATTCCATTTTAGTTTTTGACTAATGGTTCTTGTGTGTTTAACTCATTAGGTTCTCTAATAAGTTGGTCTAAATATAAATTACAATCCTAAATAAAATAGGATTAAATAAATTAAAAAAATTAATTTATTATTAATTCAATAATTGATTAATTTATATTTGAAGATCAAGTACAATATCTAACAACCTATCTTGATCTCCAAATGTTAAGAAAGTCATAATTGGTTTGATTTAACCTTTCAATGATCAATTTCTCAGTGTAATTATTATCTCTTCATCAATAATGTTTCGATTTAGATATTATAGCATGGAGTGTGTCTACTAAGTCAACTCATGTTTGTTATTAATATCATAGTCATTAATTCTTTGAATAAGATTTGAAACTCTTATTCCACCTTGTACAAGGATATACAATCAATGCTAATTGAGAACAAATGAAACATTTTTTCTAATTCACCTAGGGTGATAAATCTTTTCTTGACTACTCAAATATCTTTATATAGTTTATGTTATATCCTATATTTGCTCGTTTGTTATTTTTTATTAGGACAACGTGTAGAAAAATCAAAGCATAACATTCTCTAGATAAGATAACTTAATGATCTTAGTCTAATGATCACTTACACAACCATCACGGGAGACTTTTCATAGGCATAAGTAATCTCTCCTTATGGAATCCTTATGCCGGTCGGTCAGTATACATGTCATCTGAAAAACATCAACATATTAGTTCTAGGTATCCTGCATACCTCAACTTATGAGAACAATTGTTTATTTTCATAAAAGAAAGAACATAATATATATCAGTTTTAACATCTCTAATTAATGTCTAGTCTTAATAGAGTATTGACTAACATTTAGAAACAATGTTTTGATACAATAAGAATCTCATAATTATAACAACTTTATAATTTTCATTGCAACACATTTTTGTTCCAGGAACTTTATATTTGCTCTAGATTCATTAATTAAATATTATATTTATTAATTAAATATTTGATGAATATTAAATATAAATAAAGTCTTTATTAAAATTAAATATATTTACATGAATAAAATCAATGTCACGTGTAACCAACTGATTAGTTACAAGACATATACACTAACACAAGATCACTTGAGAAGTTCTTAAATTAGATAACCATGTGGTTAGCGATGTTCTTAACATTCAGATATTTGGTTTGATTGTGTTTTGATGCCCTTTACAGGACCAGTCATCCCACTGTCATTTCTTCCAATAAGCCGGCATAGACAATATGCTCCTCCACCTCTTAGTTCTCCAGGTATCATAATAGTTGACTGTTTTAGTAGTTTATATTTAGAGCATGTAGCTTGAAGGTCGTTTCAGTTTCTAATGCAGTTCCTGTATGGTAAATTCTTCAATTAATGCATCGCATTACCCCTTTCCTAAACCAGTGACCAATATCTCACCTGCTCCTTCACCCTCTCCAACTGCAGTATCTGGTTGGACAAAAAGTAAGAAAAGCTTGTCTTCATTTCGTTTTGTTTTCCCTTTTTAGTTCATTATGCATTACATTTACTTATTTCATTCATTACATGCTCAATAGCTTACCTTTTGATTATCTTTACATTTCCAAGTGCCAGTTCTTTCCCCTGAAGCTACTCCTCTTGGCTTTTCTTCAAGGACTCCCAAGATGCCCCCCCTGCCACCACTCCACACATTGCCACCTCCACCTCCTAATGAAGGTACACAGATATGTGCTTACGTGCTTCTCTTCTTGTACTTTAAAGTTTGTTTATATTGTCCCTATAATGTTCCTTATCGTCCTAAATGTAATGCATATGCTCATCGAATCTTAAATGTAATGCACGTGCTCATCGAATCTGCAGATTGTTCAGCAACTGTGTGCACAGAGCCGTACACAAATACTCCTCCTGGGTCACCATGTGGCTGTGTCTTGCCCATGCAAGTAGGACTGAGCGTTAGTGTTGCACTGTATACCTTTTTCCCTTTAGTCTCAGAGCTTGCTCAGGAAATTGCCACTGGCGTTTTTATGAAACAAAGCCAAGTTCACATTATTGGGGCCAATGCTGCCAGCCAGCAGCCAGAGAAGACAATCATCCTCGTTGACTTGGTTCCCCTTGGAGAAAGATTTGATAATACAACTGCCTTTTTTATTTATCAAAGATTTTGGCACAAACAAGTGGTTATAAACCCTTCCTTTTTTGGTGACTATGAAGTATTATATGTGCGCTATCTAGGTATAAGAGTTCTTTTTAACGTGAACAATTTTTTCTTTTTCTTTTTATTATTTTTTTCCTAGATATATATCTAAAAGTGCTTCATTTATAGGTTTACCTCCATCTCCACATTTGGCACCTTCTGGAATTGCTATAATTGATGATGGGCCATATTCTGGTGATGACAACAATGCAAGGACAATAAAGCCCCTAGGGGTTGATGTACATAGGAAGCATAAAAATGGGCTTGGTCATGGCGTGATTGCTATTATTGCTCTGTCAGGTGTTGTAGCACTAGTTTTATTCTCTGCTGTTGCTTGGGCATTGCTGTTTAGACATAGAGACCGTGCTAGTCAATCAGAAACAGTCCTGCAGCCTTTGCCACCCTCAGTTGTGAAACCATCAGGTAATACTTGTATTTAAAGCCTGTTGCAGTTTAGCCTATCAGCTCGAGGAATCAATGATTTTAAGGAGTGAAACATTAAACTTATGGAACATTCAGAATTTGACTGATTAGGTAGCACAGTGATGGAACTTGACAAGGTAAAACAGAGAAAAAGAAGTTATGGAATGTTGAAAAATTCCAAGTTTATACAAATATGTTATTTATATATTGGACTTCACATATCAGTTTCATATTTTACATGTTTTCCTTGTGCATTTAACATGCTTTAGTAGATAATCATTGTGCTTCTATTCTAATACGTTTAATTTAGTAATATATGGAAATATGAACAATTCAAAAGTCTTGCTTCATTTGGAAATGAAAAGGGAAAACACAATTTCCAGGTATTGCTGGGTCATTGGTTGGAAGTGGTCTTAGTTCTGCCTCATTATCCTTTGGATCTAGTATTCCAGCGTATGCAGGATCTGCTAAGACCTTCAGCACAAGTGACATAGAGAGAGCCACCAATAGCTTTGATGCTTCAAGAATACTTGGGGAGGGTGGCTTTGGGCGTGTTTACTGTGGTGTTCTAGAAGATGGGACCAAAGTTGCAATAAAAGTTCTAAAGAGAGATGATCAGCAAGGTGGTCGAGAATTCTTGGCAGAGGTTGAGATGCTTAGCCGCCTTCATCACAGAAACTTGGTCAAGTTGATTGGAATATGCACAGAGGAGCGTTCACGCAGCTTGGTCTATGAGCTAATACCAAATGGCAGTGTGGAATCTCATCTACATGGTAGCACCCTTGCTCTTTCTGAGTACTCATATTTGGATAGAGAAAGTTCTCTTTAAAAAAAAAAAAAGGGTCAATGTCCTACAACATGAATATGCTTGTCTGTATGTTGTTTATTTATCAGGGGTTGATAAAGGATCTGCTTCTCTTGATTGGGATGCTCGGATCAAGATTGCACTTGGTGCAGCTCGAGGTCTAGCTTATCTACACGAGGATTCAAGCCCTTGTGTGATACACAGGGACTTCAAGTCCAGCAACATTTTGTTGGAACACGATTTCACACCAAAAGTCTCAGACTTTGGTTTGGCTAGGACTGCCTTGGATGAGGAAAATCAACACATATCAACACGTGTCATGGGAACTTTTGGGTAAGAATTCATCTTCCAGACTTCATGAAATCCTATCATATCACTTTAGTTAAATGACTCCACCAGACACATAACACTAAGGCCTTACAAGGTAATGCCCATGGTTGGTAGCTTGTCATACCTTAATCATGTATTGGGTGGTAACTAGCTCTGAGAGAACAATAGATGGAGGTGACATGCTCATTGCATACTATCCATGTATCTGCATAATTGCTCAGCATTCTGGATGTTGCTGGGTGTCCCGGGTTTAGATTCTGCTGCCAGAAGTTCTATATGACCATATTATGGTTTTAGAAGGTACAACAGGTACAAAACGAGTTAGCTTCTGCTCCTTGTTCTAGAAAGTACAATAGTTGCCACCACATTGTCTTCTAACTAGATGGTTGTAGAACATCTATGAAGCATAGCACCTGTGTCCAGATCTCTGTTGTGCAGGATCTTCTCTTAAGCTCTTCTAATGACTGAGATGCTGACCTACCATACATACAAACAGCTATTTGGAATTCATAACATGTCTTTGGAAAAATAGATTTGAATGTCCATAAATTACATGTATCCGTATCAAATAAAATTAAAGCTCGTTGAAATGATGCCAAGGTGAACTTCTGAATTTGGATGTTCTTGAAACCAGACATCTTGGTTGGTAATGATTATATTGACCTGCATGAATTGTAACTAGGTAGCTTTTAGTTTCCCTTTTTAGGGGAAAAATATTTCTTGGATCAGCTCAATTATGTTTTTTTAAATGTCAGACAGGGATATGTCAGACACTGTTTTAACATTTAAGCGACCTCCAAGCTGATCTATAGCTTACTTTAAGTTCCTGCATTTGAGTTGTGTTGGTGTTTTATTGAATTTGATGATTCAATATGCTTAATAAATATTTCATCCAGGTATGTCGCCCCAGAGTATGCAATGACTGGCCATCTTCTTGTGAAGAGTGATGTTTACAGTTATGGTGTAGTCCTTCTTGAGCTCCTAACAGGACGCAAACCAGTGGATATGTCCCAGCCACCTGGTCAAGAGAATCTAGTTACATGGGCCCGTCCGCTTCTAACAAGTAAAGAAGGGCTGAAATTAATTATAGATCCGTCTCTAGGATCTGATGTGCCTTTTGATAGTGTAGCAAAAGTAGCAGCTATTGCATCAATGTGTGTTCAACCAGAGGTATCGAACCGTCCTTTTATGGGTGAGGTTGTTCAGGCCTTGAAACTAGTATCTAATGAGTGTGATGAGGCAAAGGAACTGGATTCCAGAAGTTCCAGTCAAGGTTTGTCTATTGACATGGATGCGGAGGTCAGTGCTGTCTCAGGACAGCTGCGCGGTGCTTTCCAAAATCACGCCCTAGTCCTTAATTATGATTCTGAGCCAGATATTGAAAGGGGACTCCCAGTTTCAGATTTGCTCAGTACATCAGTCGGGTATGGAAGGGAAGGCTGTGGATCATTGAGAAGATGCTCATCAGGTCCATTGCGAAAGGTAAGGGGCAGAGAGTTATTGCGAAAAATGAGATTGACGGGGGAAACTGTGAGTGAACGTGGGACCATCTTCAAAATGTGGCCAGGTTCACATTGAGAGCTAGATTTTCCCTTGTGTTTTGTGAACATTGACTTCCCCGGTTTTTAATCTCAAATTCTTAACTGTAAGCAAGCATTTAGTCGTCCACAGGAACAAGAATGGGTGGTAGCCTTGCAAGAGCCTGGAATTGAAAATTAAGCGATTATCGTGGAATGCAGAATGCCAGAATCCATCACTTCAGGACAGTTGCAGCATTGTTTTAAATAAGGTTCGAATGTAAACAGGACATGATCCCATACAAGACATTCATTGTCTATACTCAATTGCAATGGCGGAATTGCGGCAATAACACGACGATGTGAACCATGGGATATATATGAATTCAATGGAGTATCAGCTTTAATACTTCAAAGTTGCCATGCACCAGTGCAGGTGATTTCCTGCTTTCCGGTCTGTTAGACTTTCTTTTATCTTTTTTTTTGGTGAAATCAAGTTAAAGAGCTCATAGTTGTCTGTTAAATATGTTAAAGAATTATTTTAATTTAAAAATTTAAATGAGATTTCAATAATAATTTTATATTACTCGAATAGATCTTTTAAGTGAAAGTTTTTTTGATTTGAAACTTATATATATTCATGATTATTCTGTGTTTAATTTTTTTATTAATTTAATTAATTAAAATTGATGTGATGAAATTTGAATTTATAATTGTTTAGTCATTAAGATTTTGATATTATATTAAAATGGTCTCAACTTAAAAGTTTAAGTTGTTAGGTAAAGCTCTAAAAATAATTTTATATTATTTTCTAATAAATAATAACGTTAGTTGTTCACTATCATACAAGAAAAAAAAATGCTAAAATTGATCCATAATAGTAAGATTGACTGGTTTAGAAATAGTTCAAGTCAATTAGGGAAGACAGGAAGCAACTAATTAAGAAATATAGAAGTCATAATCAACTATGAGAGTTAGAAGTCAAGACCAACCTAGAAAAAAAAACAATTGATTATAGAGATAAGATTGATTATAGAGATAAGAGTTTGTGTGATTGATTAGAAGATCAAATTTTATTTTGAATATTAGTCTTTTTAATTACATTGATAAATATTACAAATTAGTTAGGAAATATGTGATTGTCAGAAAGAAAATGTGTTTGTGTATATGCTTTGTAGCCAATTGATTGGTTAAACATGATATTGATTTTTTTTTATGTAAAAACATATTTATTATTAATAAAGATTTTTTTATCTTTAATATTTTTTTATATTTAATTAATGATTATAATATTTGATTAGTAAATCTAAAGTTAAGATAAAGTCCTTGGATCAAAATTGTTTTGCAAAAGAAATTATAAACTAGTTATAATCATGAGATTCCTATTGTATTAAAATATTATTTCTAAATTTTTTTGGTTAATGTTCTATTAAGACTAAACATTAATTTGAGCTGTTGAGATTGATACATATTATGTTCTTTTGTTTATGAAATGAAGTGGTTGTTCTTGTAAGTTGAGGTATGAGAAATATCATTATGAAATGAAACAGCTGTTCTTGTAAGCTGAGGTATGAGAGATACATAGAGCTAATATATAGGTGCTTGTTAGATGACATGTATACCGAGCTGACCTGTATGAGAATTCCATACAGAGAGATCACTTGTGTTTATGGAAAGGCTCACGTGACAGT
Source organism: Populus trichocarpa (assembly GCF_000002775.5). NCBI lineage: Eukaryota > Viridiplantae > Streptophyta > Magnoliopsida > Malpighiales > Salicaceae > Populus > Populus trichocarpa. The sequence goes on along the minus strand of NC_037290.2, from coordinate 13,330,590 downwards.
TATATAAGTGATCCTTAGACTTGAGATCACTAAGTTATTTTATATAGAAAATGTTATGCTTTAATCCTGACTACTCGTTGTTCTAATCAGGGGTAACAAACAAGTAGATATTGAGTATATCATGAACTATATAAAAGTATTTGAGAAATTAAGAGAGGATTCATCACCCTAGATGAATTAGAGAAAATGTTTCACATGTTCTCAAATAATATTAATTATGAAATCTTTGCGTAAGGTAAAATGAGATTTGAAATGAGTTTCAAATCTTATTCAAATATTCAATGGCTATGATATTAAGAACAAACATGATTTGACAAGGTATATATATTTCATGCTATAACGTCTAAATCAGAACATTCTTGAATAAAAGATGAAAATTACACTAAGAAACTACTCATTGAAAAATTAAATCAAACCATTTATTACTTTCCTAATATTTGGGGGATCATGCACATTGTTTGACGGAGCATTTGATCTTCAAATATATATATATCAATCAATTATTGAATTAATAATAAATTTAATTATTTAATTAATTTATTTTAGTTTTTTTATGATTATGATTTATGTTTGGAAAACTTATTAGGAATCTAATGAGTCATACACATGAAGAACTATTAGTTATAAATTAAATTAGAATAATTAATCAAGTGTGATGTTATGCTTATAAATAGATTTGTTAAGTTTATAGGGTTATTAAGTTTTTCATTTTAAGAACCTAATGGGCCACACTATCTACCTATAAAAATAGATAGAGTATAAAAAAAAGAGTTATCACTTAAGGAATAATGACTCCTCTCTCCTAAAAAGGTTTTAAGAGATTTTTCATTGGTGTTTTGTATGGATTATTGTTAGAGGCGAGACACTTGGATGACTTGTGGTTTGCGACAACTCATTGTTAAGTAATCTTCACATAAACTCTAAATGACCCTAGATTGTCTAACGGGATCCATGAAAATCATATATATATATATATTATCATTTTCACTGTATTTATATGTTACAGGAAACCCATCAATATATTGATAGGAATGCAAATTATATTAGGATGCATATTGTGATTTTATGATTTGCTTTAAATAGTTTATATATGGATAAAAATTGAGGTTAGCGTAGGATTCCATCCTTGTAACAATATTAAAAAGGTTATCTAGTAATTAGAAACAATAGCTTGCTTTATAAAAATGATTTATTTTTATAATTTGTCTTTCTTTCATAATTTATTTTGCTTTAAAACCTTTACAACTTATATTTTCTTTCGTTTTCTTTACATTTTTATACAAATTAGTTTATTTTACATTACTCTTTCTTCATAATATGTTAAAGTTAAATAGAAAGCTCTATATTTCATTTGATTTATGAGGTTGTTATCTGCCTCCACTCAAGATTAAATTCTTAATTGTAGTTTTTCCTAATTGAAAGGAAGAAATAAGAAAATCAATGGTCAATTAATGAATTGGCATGTGATCAATCATCAATATTATTTATTAGATTAATAGATTAGTATGCTCAGTGGGACCTGATTGTTAACACAATAACATATTAGTCACCATGCCTAAAAACTTCTTTTAAAATTTTCATTATTATAACTAATAAGCAGTTAGTACATGCAATTGATAGAGGCTAATCTTATGACCATGAAGAATTCGATAGCCACTTGCCAATATAGGAGTCAATTAAGCAACCCTTATTAGACATGCCATATATGCTTTATATATATATATATATATATATATATATATATATATATATATATTAAAACTTTTCCATTATTCTTAATGTCATCGCCTTCACTAACTTTTAGAGGGTATATTGACATTCCTACATCTTTAGTATAACATCACATATATAACTGTTTAGGAATTGATAGTGTAGTAGGTGGTTACAACCAATATGGCTAAACTCTGATAAGCCATATTTGACTCTTTTTAAAGAATCTTCTTTCTATCAACTTATAAAGTTATCTAATACAAATTTAAGGGTCATTTAGTTTGAGATGGAGAGTACAAAAAATATAACTTACCATAATAACATCATGATCCTTAATAAAACCATGTAGGCTATGAATAATCAACTTAATTAGATTTAGAATGAGTTAAGGTAAAATGATCTTCCACTTTTTTTTGTCTAAATGTTAGGGCATCTTTCAACAACAAGCACTCTAATAAGAATGTATGGAAGTTCCCAACCACATCTTAGGTACCACACACCAACAATGCAAACACAATAGTATTGGAGCATGATCACATATGAGATACCACCTACTCCATAGGTATATATATAGCCTCATGCTAATTATATGTCCCAACAATCTTACCTATAGATAGTTGAACCTATGTTTGGCCAATACAATGCCTTATAGGCTACCTTTCAATAAGACAATGTTAATTATTTTATATCTCAAGGACCCATAGTCAACCAACAATTAAGGTGATAAATTAATAAGATAAAGCTACCTTAACACTTACAAAGATGGGGCTATATGTTGGACGTATAGTAATCAAATTTTTAAAAAGGATAGTGAGTCAACGAGGGAGTATATTGCCAAATTCATTTATCAATATGGTATGGTGCTGCTAATTCCTTCAAGAAACAAAGGTTGTTTAGTTCTTCATTAACCAAATTCTTTCACTAGTTCTTTACAATACCACCTAACTCCATCAATAATTAGGAGAAAATGGAGGTTTGTTCTCATGAGTACTTTTATAGAATAGAACCAAATGTAATGTTGGTTGACTTAGCTTGAATTATTTAAAATCTAAGAGAATCCATGGAAAACTATGCATTTTGTTTCAGAATTTTCAAAACTAAGTGTCCTGCATCTATAATAGAGTTAGAGTGCATCAAGATGATAATATAAAGAGATGCATGGAATATCATAAAGATATTTATGGGAACCAAATATATTAATATTTATACCTTTATAGATGATGTTGTTTGATATGAAAAGTTGTTGAGCAAACAAACATAAAAGAAACCACTAATAAGGCCTTACCTAGTTGGCTACTTGCATGAGGTCATAATATCCCATTCAACAATCGACTTATACTTTGATAAAGAGTTTGAAGAAGATTAGTAACAACTAATATTGTTGCAGAACTCAAGGAAGGTAAATCATTTGAGATTGTTGCGTTAAAAAAAATCTTAAGAGGCTAACATGCCTAGTAACAAAGAAACAAAGGCTACCAAAATAGTTGATGAGAGAAACAATACTTTTTTGATATCAAAAGAGCTGAAAAAATCTCAACTAGTTAATGTATAAGGGGAAAATCAAGCTATTTGGCGTATCAGAGGGGGAAAATATTGTAAGTGACATGACACCAACAATTATGTTGTCATCAAGAATAAATCCAGAAAGCATTAGAATCCAATCGTATTTTCTTTCTAAAAAAAAGATGAAGGTAGATAAAGACTCATTCCTCAAGGTGACAACATCAATATCTACTCCCAAGCTAGAGCACTCCTTAATGAAAAAGAATTATATAAAATAAGTTTTGATTGACCATGATAGATTTTAACATTAATTATGAATACTATTAATAGAAAAATGTACATCAATTATGGCATAATCAAAGAATTTGCACATAATGTTAGGGAAATACCTTCTTATAAGGTATATAGGTGCTCAATTTATCATACCATCCTTTCTAAAGGAGATAGCCTTAGGAGCAAAGTTGAATAAGTTATAACTCAGCGACATGCCAAGATCTTTAATCCTAAAATATTGGGTTTCTCAACACTCTTAGACGTAGTGAAAACAATAATTTTAAATTTTTTTTGGAGTCCAAATAATTTTGTTAGACAATTTAGGATTGTTTATGGTTTATTTGAAGAATACCTTAAGATTGGATCTTATTTTTAAGGTTTAATCAACTTTTTCAAGTCTAGGTTATCACAAATCATAAGTCATCTACATGTTCAGCCTCTAACAGTAATCCACATGAACCACAACTGAGAAATCTTCTAAAAACCCTTTTAGGAGAGATGGATTGTTGTGCCTTTAAATGTTAACTCTTTCTTTTATGTTTTTAAGTGCTTATGTATCGTATGTTCTATAAAATGGATTGTACAACTCTCACACAAAAATATAAATCATAGCATTCTATTTATAGTAAGAACCTAATAACCCTATAAATAAAAAATAAATCAATTTACCCCTTAAATAATATCACATATATTATTTCAAGATAATTTTAAATTTTTTTTCAATCAAGTCTCTTCTTGATTTTTCTAAGTTTAGAATTATAATCCCCTGTATTAATTACATTCTAGTCCTTAATTTCTAAAATTTATTTACAATCAAGTCACACTTGATTAATCATTCCAATTTAATTTCTCACAAATGGGTTTTTAATATGTGTGACCCGTTATGTTTCTAATAAGTTGACCCCAATATAAATCATAATCCTAACAAAATAGGATTGGATAAATTAAATATTTTAATTTATTATCATTTAATAATTGATTGATTTACATTTGAAAATCAAGTGCACTGTCAAACAATATGCCATGATCCCCCAAATATTTGAAAAGTCATATATGGTTTAACTTAACCTTTTAGTGACTAATTTTTTAGTGTAATTGTTTTCTCTTCATCAAGAATATTATGATTTAAATATTATAACATGGAGTGTGTCTATTTTATCAATTCATGTTTGTTATCAATACCATAACAATTAATTATACGAATACAATTTGAAATTCTTTTAAAATCTTATTCTGCTATACGCAAGGATTTCACAATCAATACTATTTAAGAACAAATGAGATATTTTTTCTAATTTATCTAGGGTGATAAATCCTTTCTTGATCTCTCAAATACTTTCATATAGTTCATTGTTATACCTAATATCTGATTGTTTGTTACTATTTAGTAGGACAACATATAATCAAGATCGAAACATAACATCACTTATATAAGATAACTTAATGATCTCAAGTCTAAAGATCACTTATAGAACTATCATATGAGTCTTTTTATAGACACATGTGATATTTTCATATGGAAGGTAAGTACTTACATATTAGTTTTAAATATCCCTCATACATTAGCTTATGAAAATAACTGCTTTATTTTATAAAAAGAAGAACATAATATGTATCAATATCAAGGGCTCCAATTAATGTCCAATCTTAATAGAGTATTAACTATGAACATTTAGAAATAATGCTTTGATGCAATAGAAATCTTATAATTATAACAACTTTATAATTTTCTTTGTAAAATATTTTTGTCCCAATGATTTTAACTTTACTCTAGACTCATGAATAAAGCGTAAATTAATATTAAAGTTAAAGAATGCCTTTATTAATAATAAATATATTTTGCATGAATAAAATCACTGTCACGTGTAACCAGCTGATTGACTACAAGTCATATACACTAATATAAAAGACCCACCAACACTAGGTGGTATAAACATCAACTATAACAAGAACCAAACCTGGTAATGAGGATTATGATTTGGTTAGTGATCACCAACATCTTCTAAACCTAGAAACAAGGAGAAAATAAGGTCAATTATCTAAAATATTATTTAGAAAAATATAGTTGTTAAACACATAGCAAGGAAGGATGTACCTTACCATAAGAATATGTTTTAAGAGTATAAATTTTTTTTAATAGGGTCAAAGACTAACAATCTCAAACACCTTTTAGGTTGCTAACACTAGGCATACAAGATCACCCATGATCAAAGTTTGAATGGTTTGCTCTCTCTAAATTAAGGTTTCTTATTTCTATTTGGTTTGTGCCACATTTTCATTTTCTTTTCTTCATCTTTTATCCCTACCTTCCGTCTAAAATCTTCTGGTTCAAAATGAACCAACTGAAAAACCAACATCCTTTTCTTTTTCACTATTTAGGTTTTTATCATTTTGGGTTGGTTTTCTTTCTTCTTTTTTTCCTTTCTCTCCTCACTTCCTTTTACCCTCTAAACAAATTGGTTTAAGATCGAACCTTATTTTCCCACCATCTCTCTTTAATTTAGGTTTTTCCCTCTCTATGCCTGCTCTCTCTCCCTCTCTCTTTCTTCCCATGTCCATCTATTTATAGGCACATAGGTAGGTCTTAAAACCTTTATAGATGGATCAATCTTGTTGGTTGATCTTTTTGGGTTGATTTTGACCATTCACCATTGTTGTACACATTATAAAACATGTTTAGTTGGCTACTTTGACATGTATTTTTAGCCATCTTAAAAAGGCAATACAATAGGTCTTTGGTTGAAGATAAAGTACAAGTTCAGGTAAAGAGAAGGGTATATCTCGTAGGATTTAATGGTTGCACGAGAGAGAGAATTTTGTACCCAAAATCGCTCTAAAAACCATGAAAAAGAAGAAGAAGAAAAGGAAAACAGTTGATTATAACCTAAAAGTGTATTTTTATCAAGGTTTTATATCATCATATTGCACTTAAAGTATCATTAAATTCCCCAACTTAAGCATGTTTTATAATAACAAGTCTGATAATATAAGATATCTTTAATTTATGGTAAATGCTCATTTCAAATGCAGGTATGTTTCACAATTCAAAGGATTGATTGATTTGTTTAACTATTGAAAGTGAAAAGACAAAGAGAGGGCTAAGCTTAAAGAAGAGATGCTGATTCAATTCAAATTGGGACACTATTCGGCTATTAGATCATAACTGGAGCTGTAGAACTTGGATTTAGGTCTGGTTTATACGGATGGAAAGCTAAGACATAGGCCTAAAACTTTCATGAAGAGTCCAAGACTCAATTATGCCATTTGGAAGTCCAAATCTTAGCATCAAAATAGAAGTTAAGGACCATTATTTAAAGACACCGAACACACAATAGAATACACCTTTAGGTATTAAAGATACGAAGCGTAAAATAAATGCGACGCTAAAATTTAGACTTTAAAACAATTAGGATTTCACCTAGTGAGGTAGAGACTCTCACGAAGAGAGATCTGCCTTAGACCTTAGAAAAAAGACAAATGAATAGAAATTTGATCTAAAAAAACAATCAAACAACATTGCAGCTTACCTTAGGTAAGGTGCACTATGGGTGATGCATCTTCATCTTGCACAATGACACGACCAAATAGTTGATGTCTTCTTCCAAGCATAGGAGTGTCGAAGTAATAAATAACCTGGCAAGACCAGGGTCGAACCACATGGAGGTTAACTGTATAAACTATAAATAAAGAAATAGATAATAACAGAAAATGAATTGAAGAGAGCTTTGAGATGTGATATTGATATAAGGATTAAACAAGGATAAAATAATTGTTAAGGTTAGAGGATCCACTAATGGTATTTCAAACAAGTATAGTATAAACTCTTTTTATTACTCAATTGGAAACCACACACAAAGGAGGTTCCAATCGGATTATAAATTGTTAACATGATTACATTAGTTATCTTATTCGAATAATGCTAATACTTGTAAATGTTGTCAGGTATTCATGATTATAACTTATATTAACAACAAATCAAGTTCCTTTCATAACACAGGTGTCGATTATACCATACGGTTGAGCTATGAAAGTGCCAAGTATTTGTTATACCAAGGGTTATACAACATAAATCTAGATTAACCATTTAACAAACAAAGTATTAAGCGTGAACAAGATAACAAATACAAAACATGTTAGTATCAAACATTAAAGTCCATGTTGAGTTTATATTATACTTATTCTTACACCATTAGTATACCCTTTTCACCTTGACATGATAAACTTAGCTAAACATAATGAAGAAGAGAAACATAAATAAACAAGACGAGAACATGATTATATAAGTATAGTAAAGGAAATGAAAGGCATAAACAAGAGATTAATGAAAGCAAAACTTAAGCATTACAAAAATATAAAGAAAGAGAGCAAGAACATGATCTTGATCTAAAAACCAAGATCCCTAAATGCATGGAAAATGCCTCCTTTTATAGGCCAAAATTTGGAACTATTGATTTGATGACTAATTGTTGAGTGGGTGACCACATCTTGACTTGATGACAATCCTTATCTTCTTGTCTGAACAAAACGTCATTGCTAACGTCAGAATTTGAACAGATTGCCTGCATGAAAGTTCTAGGAAATTGTCTCAGCTTTCTGAAAAAAAAAGAATCGGTATATTTGGACTTTTAGAACTCGAGATATGAGCTGAACACTGAACAGTGTCTAGGCTGCAAGACAGATTCAGACTTCTCTTTTGATGCTAAGATTTGAACTTCCAAACAGCAGAATTGAGTCTTGGACTCTTCCTGAATGTTTTAGGCCTATGTCTTAGATTTCTAGCCATATAAACCAAACTGAAATCCAAGATCTACAGCTCAAAATATGACCCAATGACTGAACAGTGTGACAGTTTGGACTGAACCAGCATGGACTGAACCAGCATCTCTTTTCTAAGCTTAGCCCTCTCTGTCTTCTCAATTTCAGTAGTTAAACTCATCAATCAATCCCTTTATTTATGTGATAGGCCTGCATTTAAGATGAATATTTACCATAAATTAAATGTATCTTATAGTATTAGACATGATATTATAAAACATGCTCTAGTTAAGGAGTTATTGATACTTTAAGTGCAAAATGATGATATAAAACCTTGATAAAAATGCACTTTTAAGTACTAATCACATAACCAGTCCCTTACTTGGACTCTAGCAAATCATAGGTTTCTTAGTAACCTTAATACTTGGTGGCGACTCCTAAACTTGTTAATTATAATTTTATGATTAAACTTAAAATCCTTTCCTTTCCCAATAACATACCTCTCAGGAGGCTCATATAAAAGCGCGTCAACCCTAACATTGCTCCGATGACTTGATGACTACTCCACTGGGGAACACCTTATCTGGTTGGACTAAGCTTTGCTTGTTTGATTGTTTGCCTATTTGTTTTGGTCTGTTTAATTTTAACTCGTATTTTTATTACTTTAACATGCATTTTTACTTTATGTTCATGCATAAGTATACTAGGTATGAATTAATGCCCTAATGGATTTTAATTTCACAAATAAAGCCAATTCTAGATGAGGTAGGGAGTGGCAGTCTGCCTCATGACTTGTAGTCGGGGTTCAGATTCGTGAAACATGCAACTATGAACTGAGTGTTTACTCGGTAATGGTGGTCACACTGTGCCCTAACCATTCCTTGTAAACCCCTATATTGCCTTCACGTAAGGTAGTCACTAGGCAGTTCATAGACCTTTTGAGACCAGGTAGAAAACTTACGATCATATAATGGCCCATAACCTGTCTTTAGGTACGGACTCCCTAAATAATCCTGAACTCTGCAGGATTTTCTGAAAAGAGTCTGAGATGATCAGACTAGGGGTTTCCGCCATTCATGCCCAATATACATCCATACGCATATATCCATTCATTGTAAATAACATACATATATGCATCAAGTTGAGATATAGGTCCTTAAAGAGTCTACAACACCTGACTCCGACTAAAAAACATGGAATACGAAGAGCGTGCTCACCATAATGCTCATTTCTAAAAAGAGTTGGAGTTTCTAAAAGTTAGCAGGGCTTACTTCACTAGCTTACTCGAGGAAGCATTTAGAAATGCCTCTGGTAAAGGTCCTTCCAACTAACCCATCACCTTTGTTCAGACCCCAACAACAGCTCATCACGAAGAAAGAAAGAGCTAATATGATAATGAGCCTCAACGCAATCCAGTATTTGTGCAGTCAGGAGTGCTACCGCTAACCCCTGCAGTTATAGTTGCATTTGCCAACGAGTCCTACAAGATAAAGTTCTACCATAGTTTTCTACTCATATCATCAATGAAATCCATACAAGAGTACCAAAGTTGGAAAAAGAAGCCTTTGTGTTCAAAATAATTGCCTCTGTCTGATCGTGCTTGTAGAATTATTTTGATTTTATCATGTTTCAACTTGTTTTAGTCTTGTCGGCAATTTGACTCATAATGCCACAAGACTTTTTCTGTCAAATGAGCCTTTCTTGTTAATGAGATCATGTGTTTTCTTGTGTTCATGATGTGCCTTCATTTTTGTTGTTGTTTCATACAAATAACACAATTACACGGGCACGCCCTTTACTCACAAAACCATTGCACCAAGAATCCTTTGATGTGTTCCTCTTTCCCTAAAAAAACTATGCATGATCTCATGTTTTCACAAGGTTTTTTAGGAAATCAAAGTTTTAGTACAAAAAAAATCAAATTGGTGTTTGTTCTAACAAACAAGTTCTAGAAATTCAAGTGATATCTTAGAAAGGTGACCACACACCTAGAAAAACTTAAAGAGTAACCCAAACACCATAAAATAACTTTAAAGCTGAGTTTTAGCTGAATGAATAATTAGAAACCATTTTGCATATTCGCATGGGAGAAAACAAGGCTTACCGATCCTAAGTGCATGCATTTGAAATGAGAAAAAGCCATCTTTGATAGTCCTTTCATAATATTGAAAAAATCATATGCAGTCCCTTTTTTAGCCTAATAAGCTTTTCTTGAAAAAATAACATTGGCTAGGATCACACCCCTCACACTAGGAGGTAAGTATGAGAAACATAAAAATTCCTCAATGATTAAAGGTGCCCAAACAAAGCTTGGAGGGGGGACATGAAAGAATCTAAAGGATCCAAAAGATTTGAGCATACCCAAAAAATAACTAATATGATGATACTGAAAACTAACTGAAGAAAAAAAAAAAAAAAGCCCAAGCCCTACGCTAGGGGGCGATGGACCATTTTGCAAGGTCTACAAATCATTTCAAAGGAAAAAAAGGTTTAGAAAGAAGCACTAGTGATTTTTAGTCTTGAAATCCCTTAAACACATTTTGACCCTACAAATATTCTTTTTCTTCATAGCCAAAAGCTAAAGCCTATGTTACGTGCCCAATCAAGTCCTTTCTAATTAAAGACAAGCAAACTGGATTTGTAGGCAATGATTTCTCATGTGAAATAACTCCATTATTCATATAAATAAAATAAATGTTTTGAAGATTGGTCCTTTAAAACCCTCAAATTGAAGCTTGAACCCCTTTGACTGATAAAATGTCACTTCATATTTTCACCAAAAGCAAAAAAAAAAATTTCAACACTTATGGAGACTTGTCTATAGGAATCACTTGAATTTTTTCGAAACAAGTTTGTTTTAAACCAACATCAAAATGGTTTTTGTGTTTGGAATAACTTATTTCCTAAATGAAAACAACTCCTTGTAAATAACCAAATCTTCTTTCACACAGCTTATTTCCTAAAGAAAACCCAAATTAAACATTTAAGAGCATGATCAGGTTGAAGGGCAATCCAAAAAACAAATAATAAGGCTGACTCCATGATTTCTTTTCAAAGAAAACATAAATATAGGGCATAGCTGACGACCTTTGAGATAAAGGTTTGTGGGCAAAAAGGTACGTTGATGTCATGCCCTTCCTAGAGGTCAAGATCACATGATGTGTCTCGAGTAAGCAAGAGTGAAAAAACCATCAAAACTTACTACAAAGACTCGAACTTTCAAGAAACAAGAAAGTCAATGAAGAAAAAGAACATATATTTCTCTGGTATACATGTATATTGATTATAATGCATGACTTTAATCTTTGACAGACCAACGTCTCACCAACAAACCTTTTTTCAAACGCGCCTTTGTGCTCTCATCTCTTAAGTAGTGTGTTTTCTAACCCTGCCTCCTTTCAAGTGTGTCTTTGCGCCTTTATGTCTTGAGCTGTGCATTTTCTAACCCAACTTTCCTTTAAAGCGCTTTTGAGCCCTCGTCTTTTGAGTAATCTGTTTCTAACCCTCCCTCCTTTCAAGTGCGCCTTTAAGCCCTTATCCCTAAGATAGTATGCCTTTAGGCCCTAACTTCTTTCTTTAGAATGCGCGTTTGAGCTCTCGTCTCTCGAGTAATGTGCTTTCTAACCCAACCTCCTTTCGAGTGCACTTTTAGGCCGTCATCTCCAAGGTAACGTGTTTTCTAACCCTACCTCCTTTTAAGTATGCCTTTAAGCCATTATCTCTCAGATAGTGCGCCTTGAGGACCAATCTTCTTCCTTTCAAGAATGTCTTTGAGCCCTTGTCTTTCGAGTAGTGTGTTTTCTAACCCTACCTCCTTTTGAGTGTGCCTTTGCATCCTTATCTCTCAAGTAGTGTGTTTTCTAACCCTACCTCCTTTCGAGTGCGCCTTTAAGCCCTCATCCCTTAGATAGTACACCTTTAGGCCCTATCTTCTTCCTTTCGAGTGCTTCTTTAAGCCCTCATCCTCATATACTGCACCTTCAGGCCCTATCTTCTTCATTTCAAGTGCGTCTTTATGCCCTCATCTCTCGAGTAGTGTATTTTCTAACCCAACCTCTTTTTTAGTGCACTTATAGGCCCTCATCTCCTAAGTAGTGTATTTCTAACCCTACATCCTTTCAAGTGTGCCTTTGAGCCCTCATCTCCCAAGTATTGTGTTTTCTAACCCTACCTCCTTTTGAGCATGCCTTTGAACCCTTGCTTCTCAGATAGTACGCTAACCCTATCTTTATATCATATCTCTTCTTAAGTGCACCTTGGAGCCCCCATCTCTCAGATAGTACGTCTTTATGCCCTATCTTCTTCTTTTAAACATGTCTTTGAGCCCTCATCCCTTAGATAGTGCACCTTCGACCTTTATTTCTTTTCCCTTTAAGTGCTCATTTGAGCTCTCATCTCCTAGATAGTATACCTTCGAGCCCTATCTTGTCATCTCTTCAAGGCATCTCTGACCAAATCCTTTCGCCATGAGAGTCGTATTTTTCACCATTCAAAAAATCTTTGCATTTTCCTTCTGGGAAGGTTGCCCGTTACAATAAGATCACTTTGAAAAATCTTCGTATTTTTCACCATTTTGAAAAATCTTCGCTTTTTTCACCACTTGAAAATCTTTGCATTTTTCACCGGGTAGGTCGCCCATTTCATCATTTTGAAAAAAAAACCGTTGTATATTTTACCTAGGCAAGTCACCTACGATAATTTAACCATTTCAAAAAATTTTAAATTCTACTAAGAGGGAGGTTGTGTGGTACAACCTAACCACTTTAAAAGGTCTTTCAAAAAGATAATATTTTTCTTTGCAAACCCTATCTCTTTTTTTTTTTAGTGCGCTCTTTAGCCCTTGTCCTTCAGATAATGCGCTTTCTAACCTTATCATTTTTTCCTCTGAGTGCACTTTTGAGCCCTCACTTCAAACATTTCCAGAAGGTCATAATCCATTTCTGGGTTATTTCTCAAATTCACTTTATCCGTTCTTCATCTGAGTGCACTTTTGAGCCCTCACTTCAAACATTTCTAGAAGGATTGACCATTTCTTGATCTAGTGAATCCAATAACTCTCTTTTCTTTTTCTTCTTTATAAAGCTTACTATCTAAAGTCTCTTACACGACTTTCTATCATAAACATTGTAAAGAGGGGGCAACTGTCATAATCCATTTCTGGGTTATTCCCCAAATTCATCTTTTTTCTTTCCAAAATAATAAAATCAAAATCAAAAAATCAAAAAATAGAATAAAGACTAACATTTTGGTAAAAGCAAGCTGAAAGGATTTCAAATGTAGAAAAAATCAAGCTGCAATTTTGGATGGAATTGAGAACCTAATAGTACCTTATTTTACCAAAAACTAGAGAAACAATACAGATTCAAGGGAAAATTAAATCATTATTGGATGAATCTATATAAAAATTAAGCCTGAGGATATAATTAGATTTTTAATAGGCCAATTTGATTTAATCATGGGCCAAATTAAAGTTTAATTATGTTTAAGAATTAATTTGGGTTCAATTGAAGGATTTAATTAGATACAATGACTTAATTAAACTTTAAACGAGTCAAATTTATTTTATTAGGGGCTTAATTGGTGAACAAAATAAGTTTGGGAACCCAATTTGGGCTTAATGGAGAAGATTGAAATTTTAGGAGACCAAATTTATTTTTTACCAAGTTAATTGATTAAAATCAGGGGTAAAATTGCAAGAAAATCAAAGTTTTTGGGTGAATTAAGGGTTAAATTAAAGAAATTTACAGCGAATGACCATTTCGTAAAAGGCACTGAACTCTGGTGACTCAATTGATTGAAATCATGGGTGAAATTAAAGAGATTTGAAAGTTTAATGGCCAATTAGGAGTTAAATTGAAAAAATCCAAAATCAGGGACCAAAATGAGAAGGTGTTGAAATCCGGGGCTGAATTGAAGTTTATGAGTGGAAAAAATGAATAAAATTGAAAGTTTGAAGCCAATCAAAGGTGTAATTGAGAGAAATCATAATTCAATGGACTAAAATGCACTTTGCCAAAATAGAGCCGCCTTGGTGTTAACTGTTCATCTTTTACTCTAGAGAAATTGCTCGAGTTGCCTCATTCCTCATGCGTTTTATGCTTCATCTCTCCATCAAATTGGACAAAACTTACATAAAAATGATCACCTAACTACACGTAGTGTGATCCATTTTGGCTGATTGACACCATAACGGTGGTAGCACCACCCTAAATTGGCCAACCCGACCAGCCCTTTTCCTGCAACAAATCTAACAGCTCATGATAGCTACTTTAAGACAACGGTTGACATCCTTCTATATCGAATCAAGGGCCAAGATTTGGCACCAGTAAAGAAGAAACGTCCCTCTTCCACCCCTTATAAATAAGGGTGGATTTCATAGCCCGAGTGAGGAGAAAATTAGGTCTAAAATCAACAAAAAATTAGTCCCCCTATTCCTACTACCAACCGAACTTTTCTCTCCTTTCTCTCTATCTTCACCATCGATCTAACCACCACCATCTCCACCATAAACAGCCGCCTGACCACCTCATGTGGTGAGTGTGCCGCCGAGCTCTTCTCTCTTTCCACTATAAACCTTCTTTTTCATCCGTCAACGACCAACCGCGACCGTCAACTACTCCACCAGCGCCACCACCAGCCGCATGTTAGACAAGCCATCAGCAGCTCCTCATGCTAGGTAATCCTTTCCTCCTTTCTTCCTCTTCTGCTTCGTCCCCCTAGCATCGTCTTGTATGCAGAATGATAATTTGTTCTGCATGCAGGGCGTCAGGTTGAACATGTGCCGACCCAGCCCAAATAGTTGGGTCGAGTTCGGCCTAGACAAAAAAAAAAGAGACAGGACCATTGGGTCGATGTCGGCCCAACCCGTTTGGGCCGCCAATCAGCCCAACTCAGCGGTGTTCGGCTTGGATGACTAGGCCAGCCTAGCCCGATATGTTTAATAATAATATAATTATAATAATAATAATATAATAATAATAATATATTATAATATTATATATATTAAAAAAATTAAAAAAAACTTCCAAGGGTCATTTCAAAATATTTCTGATTCTCACGTATTTTTCTACCAATTTTGCATAGTATTGGGTTGTATTTATACAGTGTGAGATGCATATTTGGTATTAAAATACCTGTTTTCTCCGAAATATTTCTTCAATTTTTAAAAAAAAATTCAAAAAAAAAACTCAAAACTTTTAAATTAATTTTCCCCTTTAAAAAAAATAAAAAATAAAAAATATTTTGTTTTTGTGCATACTATGAGATCCTAAGAAGACAAACAAATAGAAACTTGACCTAGAAAAACAATCAAACAACAATACAACTTATCTTAGGTGGGGTGCACTGTGGGTGATGCGTCTTCCCATTGCACAACCAGTCCCTTACCCAGACTCTCGTAGACCATGGCTTTCCTAGTAACCTTAATATTAAGTAGCGACTCCTTAACTCTTTAATCATAATTTTATGATTAAACTTAAAACCATTTCATTTCCTAACAACATACCTCTTAGGAAGCTCACATAAAAGCGTGGCAGCCTTGACATTGCCCCGACAACAATTGCAACCCAAACTATATTTTATTTTTGAAACCTTCTTCATTGAAGATTTCTTAAATGACTTTTTTCCTCATAATGTTTTTTTTAAATGATTTTTAAAAATAATTATTTTGAAGATGTTTTTCTAAAGATTTTAAGAGGGTAAAAATTGGGTTATGATAATATGATCAATCATAATATAGAGGTATAGATTGATGATATTGTGATTAATTCAAAATATAAAGCTCATCACTTAGGTCATTTACGATATCCCTTTGAACATAAGAGAATACATAATCCCAAAATAAATTATTAAAATTTGTCTTTGGTGTATAGGTAGGAGACTTCTTAGGATTTTTTATGCATCGATATGGAATAGAGGTGGAAAAAACTTAAAGTAAGGCCCAATATGGAAGCTCAACCGTTATAAAATAAAAAGGAGTTACAACATCTCTTTGGAAAAATCAAGTTTCTTAATAGGTTTATATCAAATACTGTAAAAAAACATCATACCATTTACCAAGCTCTTGAAAAGAAATAATATAAATAAGTTTTAATTTACTGAAAAGCAACAAACTACTTTTAAAGAAATATGAACTTATCTAGCTAAACCTTTAATATTGGCCCTACCTAAACTAGGAAATTCTTTAAATCTATACATTTATACTTTGAAAAGATTAATTGGTAGCATTTAGCATAAAAGAATGAAGCTAGGAAATTCTTTAAATCTATACATTTATACTTTGAAAAGATTAATTGGTAGCATTTAGTATAAAAGAATGAAGTTGGACATAAACAGGTTGTTTATTATCTTAGTTTTATTCTTATAAATATGTTGAAAAATATTATACTTTAATGGAAAAACTTTGTTTGTCCTTATATGTTACTCGTGTAAAGCTTAATTGGTATATATCGCTAGTTTTTATGTATGTAATTTGCAAAATAGACTTGATAAGGGACACGTTGTTTAGACATTTCTTACAAGGTCTAATTGGTAAGTGGATTTTAGCATTGCCTAAATTTAATTTATATTACATACCATAAAGATAGTTAAAGATCAATTTTTAATTGTATTTTTAAAAGATCACCCCTTCCTTGATAACAACCATGAGTTGGAATAGAATATGATTATTATGGTTATAAAAACTATGTCATGATAGTTATTGTGTGATAGGTAAAAACAAAGAAGAAAGATAAAAATAGGGGTGGTAATAAAGTCTCTAGTCAATTATAAAGTGATCTTATCATATTGACTTGATTTTCATGTACTAATAAGAATATAAGGCCTTGATTATCTAGAAATACTCTTAGAGTTAGGAGCTTAGTTAGAAAAAGCGACAAGAGATTGATTACTTATCATAAACTAGTTGACTAGTGAATAGAAGTGTAAATATTCTACTCTAACTTCATATTATACGGTAGCCAAAAACCTTATTGAACTGTTTTCTGATTTAATTTTTTGTTTTAAATGAGATAAAACAATACAAAAAGCAATGACTTGGCTCAATATGGACTAGGAAAGAAAATTACCTTTGATCATAATGGCATCATCCATGTGAGGATTATTGATTGATCAAATATAGCTGATATATAACAAAACAACAAAGAATTAGATTACAAGATCCAAAAGACTTAAGACAATGTAGAAAATTATTCAAAGAAATTTTCCACCATGTATAAATAGAATGTCTTGATAGGTTAACTTGCCTTAATCCACATATATATAAAAAAAACTAGATGGATGAAGTTAAAACTTATCTGCAAGACACTTTATAAAAAATTTCAAGATCCTTTATATTATGAGCATTCAATTATGTTTTCATCGTACAAGAGGTATAAAACTAGACTTTTGCTTAGATTTTTAGTACAAAAAAAAAAAAAGCTTTAGTGGTCATGGATGAGGTTCATAAAGGATTATATGGAGATCATAAATCTAAAATTAAAATAAAATGATTAATCATGAACAATGACTATTGTTGACCAGGTATTACTAAAGATTGTCTTAATTGTGCAAAAGGGTGTCAGACATGTCAATAATTTAGTCCAATCCAACATATGCCATCAACTAAACTCAGTATAATGGTTAAGTTATGGCTATCAAAGGGTTGGGAAATGAACATTATTGGAAGACTATTCTCACCTTCATTAAGAAAGCATGAATACATCTTAGTAGCTATATTACTTCGTCAAGTGGGTTGAAGTTATTCTTTATCAATTTATCAATCAAGAAATGGTGATCAAATTCATTGAAGAACACTTTATCCATAGGTTTAGACTCTAAAAGATAATCATAATTAGTCAAGGATTAATTTTTAGTGGTGAAGATATGAAACAAATCGTACAAGAGTATGCATTCAAATTAGTTAAATCCATTCCTTATTATGCCCAAGCCAATAAAAAAGTTTAATCGACCAATAAAACTTTGATCCTTAACATGCATAAATTACAATCCTAAGATTTGACATAATACATTATCAAAAGTATTGTGGGTATATATGATTTCTTAAAAAACTTTCATAAGAACTTCAACATTTACTCTAACTTAAGACAATAATGATATGATACCTATATAACTTACATTTTAGTCACTTAGAAGAGTTATACAATGTGATATGAATAGTACAAATTATTAATCAACTATACTAATAGAGTTATAAGATTTGAATAAAATAAAACTTGCTATATTAGGTCACTTACTAGCACATACAAAAAAGATTAATAAAGAATATAATAAACAAATTTGATCAAAAAACTTTTCAATGGGTGATCTAGTGTGGAAGGCTATAGTACCAATTAATAAATGTGGAAGGCTATAGTACCAATTAATAAAGATACAAAATTTGGCAAATGATTCCTAAATTAATAAGGATTGTATGTTATTGCATAAGTAATTAAATGAGATGCTTATCATCTAGATAATCAAAATGAGGAGTTGCATTTTCAATTAATGATCAATACTTAAAGAAATATCACCTTTATTTGAGAATTCTGATGAAAACACAGATTCTTAAGAAAACCATGGAATTAACCTAAAGATCATAAGTCTGTAAATACGCAATTATTCATATTTAGAGTGTTATAGATATGTTATTCTTATTACATGACTTGAATTTTTATTGTTGATTCTTAATAATAGTAAAAATTGAGTTAGTTGTTAAGAACAAATGGTTTTAAAACTTATATAGCTATGAAATGTTTTTGTTCAAAGTTATAGAGAGTGATGAAAGAAAGCAAGAATAATTTTATTTAAGGATTAACATACTTGTAATTGATAAGCTAGATTTTATTAAATAAACTCAAGAACATAATATTGAAAGAATTAAATTGCATTATTGGAGTTCTCAAAAGTACATAGGGAACAAGAATTATTTATTATAATGGCAGAGGATCCTAACAAAAATTTATTTCTAAAACTAGTCATAATTATATTTATATGAATTATAGCTTTTTTCATTATTTGATTTGCAAAGTTTCTAGTCTTAATAAGGTAGGAAGTTTTCATACTTGTAATGACTCATTAAGAGTCACTAGAGTCAAAAGTTAATGAGATCAAAGCAATTGTGAAGTTTTAATTAAAGAAAGATCTTCATATGGATGTTGTTATTGGTAACTATAACATGAAAGATAAGAAGATCTTCTACAATGTTTAAATTTTTATGAACTTCATTGGCTCCTTATTGAAAAAAAACTAGTGAAATGTCAAGTCATTGCACATTAACATAAAACAATAAGATGACAACCAACAATTCTTTGTTTAGATTAGTGGGAATTCTAAGTAGTTGAATCATATTAAAGATCTTTTAGCATTTTTATTTTTCATCAAGGTGTTATTGTATTATGTTTAGCCAACCACCATAGTCCTTAGTTGCTATATTAGACCATATAGAAATGAAATTCTTCTAAATATTGAGATTCTTGTGACAATATTATAAGGGAAGCCTTTCTTTTTCAATATCTAAGGTGAAAAAATTATCTCCTTTCTTGGAGATTTTTTATAGTATAGATTGATGCATTGTCCAGATGTATTGCTGATAATACACAATTTCATATAAGGGATACCATCAATGTAATTTAAAAAATGTTTTTGTTGAACAGAACTTGAACATACCATTATAGAGATTGGAAAGAGAAGGAAAGCTAAGGTTCTTGATTCATTTATTTTTGCTAATCTTTGGTTTCTGCTATAAGAGATTTAGATATTTAATGGAAGAGATGACAAGTTGGATACTAAGTGATTAATTAATTATGGTTTGAGCATTGCAATTTGTGGAATCTGATGTGTCACACCTAATGGCCATAGCACACTTCATGTTAAAATGATTTATTCAACTACTATGTTAGATAGAAAAACATGGTCGATATTTTAAGTAATGATTTTATTTACATATCATTTGTGGTTGGTTTGAATTTTAGCATTAAAATGATAAGGGATGTTCTTTTATTTGCTCTAAAATAAAGGAATATACATTGAATTTTCAACTAAAAATAAACAACCATGTATTTATTAAATAAAAAAGTATATGTTCACTATCCAATAAAAATATAAGGCTAAACGCCATCAATAACATGTTGATAGGAATACTATTCATAGTGAGCTTTTAATTTACTATAAAGAGTGAGTTTGTATAGGGCTAATAATTATATTTTATATAGAATTTCATCTTTGTAACAATATAAAAAGGTCAATCAGTTATTCAAAACAATAATATGCTCACATGCACAATTTATATGTACACTTTATTTATTTATTTGCAATTTATTTTTCTTTACAACTTTTAGTACTTTTATTTTCTTTTGTATTTCTTTGTGTTTTCATCTAGATTAGTTTATTTTGTATTATTTTTTATATATATTAAATCCAAGTAGAGAACCCTACAGTCTATTTGATTTGTGAGGCTACTATCCTCCTCCATCAAAATTAAGTTTTTAACTATAATTTCTCTTACTGGAAGGAAAAAAAATAATATATTAATTAAGGAATATTGATCAAGGAATCAATGATCGATTAATAAATTAGCATGTGATCGATCATCAAAATTATTTATCAAATATAACCTTTTTACTTTTACAATAATTTTAACCCATTAGGACCAATCAATTTTTTTTTAATTAACATGTATAGATAGTTAATGTAAAAGGTTTCAATGTTTCTAGCAACATTACTTGTATTGAGGAAAACCCGAAACCAATCCATTGAAACAAATTCAGTGGATGAATGGTTTGGTGGCTCATGAAATTTACTCTGAACCTTATGCTCCTTTAAGTTTTAATATTTAAGACCAAATTAAGCAATATCATATCTTATTAGGAAACATGAGTAATATTTTAATAATTCACTTTGTTCAATCCCTACTTTAACTATATATATTACCGAAAATAAAAGGCAACAATTTGGGACTTCAATACTTTGAAAGGATATGTATGGTTAAGACCTAAAACCTTAGTGGAGGCTTCAAATTATTGTTTGAATACAATTATTGAACTAACTATTATTAACAATTAAATATTAGTCATAGAAAAAGTTGTTTGTATACAATACAGACCATGAAAAGTGCTTATTTGTTCGAGATCATGTCATCTATATTTTTCATTTTCGGAGTATTCTTCCCTATAGCCTGTTGAAAAATAACCAAGGAAAAAAAAGTATTAATAATTTGGAATTTCATATTGCATATGCTTGATTCGTTTATAAAAGATAATTTAGTTTTATTAAATTATATATTAATTTACACTATTTTTCTTGATTTTACATGGTTCCGAGATTAAAAAAAAATAGATTTGACTAATTATCATAACCTATTTTTAAAGCTCATTTTATTAACATTTAAAAAAACAAAAAAAAGAGTAAAAAACAACAAAAAATCAAAATCATTGATTTTATTATATTTTTGAAGTATCTGTATCATTTTTGGTATTTTCAGTGTCTTTTTAAAAGAATTTAAAAATTAAAAATTTATTTTTTACATTTTTAATTTTTAACGTGTTTATTTCAAAATCATTAATTAAATTTCTCAACGAGTCAAAGTTAACATTGTTTTTTTAAAAAATAATCAAAATACAATAAAATAAAAAATTATAAAAATATAAAAATAGACAGGAAACCAGGAATGCAAATGAGAAAATAAGGGGTCAAAGTGAATTTGAGTTGTCTGATTACCAAGTTTGCTTGTGAACCAAGTAATTAAAAAAAAACAAAATTATCATATCTATAAATAGTGAAAAAATCTCATAAAAAAGAAAAGAAAAGGAATTAGTTAAAAGAAAAAAAAGCCAAACAAAATTACTCTCTCTCCCATATAAAAAAAACAATAAAAAACCTTCTCTTCAAAAAAAAAAAAAAAAACACTCACCCTCGTATTCTCCCAGACACATAGACTCATAAACATGTGTAAAACACAAAAAGAGAAAAATGGCCACTCTCTCACACCTAATAAAACTTGGCACACCTCCCTCACTATTGAAAAAGCAACAAAACTTGTGACCCCCACGACCCTCTCTCTTTGAAAGAAAAGAAAAGAAAACCCATCATCTCCCATATGCAAAAATACCAACTACTTATCTTCCGCCATCGAAGAACCCAGCAACACAGCATAACCCCCAATCAGCCTTCATGATCGTGTAAAACCTCCTCCTTAATTTAACCTCACCGACTGTCCATTGTTTTTTCCCTCATTACTCCTTAAGAAAACAACTTGTGAGCTCCTCTAGCTCAGAAGCCTCTCCATCTCCAGGCACCCTTTTTGTTTTTCTCTCATCACTAGAAACGATAGTCTTTCTCTCCACTATGAGAAGACCCGAACCGAGACCCATTTCCTCCGCTTCACTCAGCCTTTCGATGCCAGCCACATATCCTTTCTTCTTCTCCTTCTACCATCACAACAACCCATAAAACCTCAAACCAACACACCAGCCATCATGAGTCACCATCTCATGACCAACAGTCCCGCTCCACTACGGGGTTCCAAGCTTCTTCGACCTCATCAGTGGTCCAACAACCATCAGCTGTCAACCAACCACACTGAGAACCAGCACCGAAACCATCATAAGATAGCCTCCAAACAACCCTCAAATCCAGATTTGAAAACCCTTTTCTCTCATTAAGCCAGCTTCGACCAAGACACCCACCATAAATTTATCTTTTTCACCAACGATAGTACGTCCCTCCACCATGACTCATAGCCATAACCACCAGTACCTCGAACAACCATGACTCATAGCCATAACCACCAGTACCTCGAACAACCATGCCTCTTCTTCTTTTCAGTTCCTTCATTAAGATAACAACGACACCATAAGGCTAAGAGTGGTAAAGAGAGAAGCATATATGTAGACAAAAGAAAGAAAAAACTGAAGCTTTATTGCGTGAGATTTTGTTTTTACAGGTGACAGTGACTTTCACCACTAATATTGTAGTGAAGAGGAAAAGATCTTCTTGATTGACTAAGTTTCAGCCTTCAACGAGCGGCGGCATGTGAATCCATGCGCCGGCAATGGTGGGGACACGTAAAGACCATAGGCCGTCATTGTTCCTTCATGTCTGGTATTGTTCCTTTGTTGCAACAGCCTCTCCAATCTATTCCAGTTCTTGAAAGGTAGATCCAGATCTTAAATTTTTTTTTGACGAATTACTAAAATGTTGTAAAATTTAGAACAAAATGTGTTTTGATTTGAGATGATTTTATGATTTGTGTTGGGTTGTGAGTTTATTTTTTAGAGTTGTGATTATTAATTAAATATTAAATGTTGGTTCATGAATTATGATTGAGTTTATGTTGATTTGAACATTAAATATTAATTTATAGGTTATGCATGTTTGAGTTTGTGTTTATTTGTTTGAGTTGGTATGTAATTTGAATGAAATTCATAAAATTAATAAGATTTGAGTTAATTTTTGGTATTGTAGGATTATTAAGTTGGTGAATGATGAATAAACAATTTGTTTTGAGTTGATATTTTGATTATAATAGTTTGATTAAAACACATTATTGTGTTTTGTCAAACACAATCTTAGTCTAATTTTAACAAAATTTAAAATTTTTGGAAGACCATTTTGCAATTATTTTGGGTCTATCATACCTTTTTTATCTTCTCATATTTAATATTTTGAATTGTAACCTACATGTGAGGTGCTTTTTTAGTATTAAAATAGACTAGTTTCCCTCATAAAAACAACAAAAAAATTCCTTTCAAAAAAATACATTTAAATATTTTAATTGTATATGATCAAGTTTCTTAAATAAAAATCACATTTTCATTTTAAATAAAAAAATACAAAAAAAAATGCATGGCATGATCTAGCATTTCTTGAAAATACAAAAAAAAAATAATAGTTTGTATATTTTTGCATGCATTTTAGATTTAATAACAGGTTTATTAAAGCAATGATACTTGGTCTAAATTCCAAAAACACCTAAAAAATCAATTTGTTTATTTTAATACAATGAATTATAAACTTATATGTAAGATTTATACCAAATATTAAATGAGACAAAACAAAGATATGATCAATTCTTGTTTTGCATTTAGAATAGCTAGGATTAACCCATTAAGCAATGATTCACTCTTCTAGGATGAACTTGCTTTGACTATTAGACAGACCAATGGTTAAAAAAAATCACCTAAAAAAATGAAAGTCTATGTAATGTTTTGAAAATAAAATAGAAAGAATTAATAGAAAAAGACAACAAAGCCCTTGGGGGTTTAGACAATAGGTATAAATGAATGAAGGGTATTGTAGTAATTGAACAAAGAGTAGATAAATATAATAAATAGGAAGATAACAAAAAAAAGAGGGATCTGAAATTAAGAGAGAATCAGGAGGAGAGAAAGAAAAGAGAGAATGAGAGGAGAAGAAGGAAGAGAAAATGGAAGAGAATTAGAAGAAATAAGTTGTTAAGATAAGATTTACACTTTGGTTATGTATAATTATATTATTTAGCTTTGATTTTCTATTTTATTGAAGATTAGGATTTTGAAAATTTTATTTTGGGTCTGATTGATGAATTGATTGGAATATTATGGGTTAATTGTTATGGATAATGGTTTATTTAGTTGATTTTGTAAGTTTTTAGGTAAGGATGATGATTTTGAGTTATAGTTTGTTTAAATGATGAATTTGAGTTAGAGATTTTGGTATATCAATGGTTGATCTGTGTAAAAATCTGGGTTTGAGGTTGAAGATGATGAAATTTCATTTTGGTCCCTCAATTTATAAAAATTACAGTTTAGTCCTCGAACTTTGGTAAATGACAAGTTGGTCCCTGAAGCATAATTCGAGATTCTGTATAGAATTGAGGATGAATTATGGGAAAAATTCTAATATAGTTATGAATTCATGATATTTTCAGTTTGGTCCTCCAATTTGACCCCTAAAAATCTGATAAAATTCCATATTGGTCCCTAGTTGCAATCTTAGTTTTTTTTCATATTGGTTTGATGAATAATTTATGGTTATTTGGTGAATTACTATCAAGTTTTATGATTTGTTTTCTTTTGAATTAAATTTTGGGAAAACCATTTAATTTTTGGGATTTTGAAAAAAATAACTAGTTTGGTTTATAAACATATAGGTTTATGAGTTAGACCTTTAGTTAAATATATTAAATAGGTTGTACGTTCTTTTCAAGTTGTTTTTTAGTATGTCTCTTTTTATATTCAGATAATCTTGATATTATACCTGCGGGGACATCAATAGGATTTCCTTCAATATCTACTTTCGAGTTCTGTTTGCTTTTGAGTCAGGTGAGTGGATAATCTTTCATATGCATGAGAAATAATATAAATATTTGAATTGTTAATACGAATTAAATTATGCTTCTTGATATACTAATGTCCCGCTCTATATATATATATATATATCATTGTTACAATAAAGCATGATCAATTGTTGAATTTGAATTCTTGATATGAGTTGATATATACTTTAAAATTGACTTCTGAATTGATAGCTTTTTATTTTATTGATATCATGAGTTGAGCCTTGAAATATGAATCTGTCTGTTTGATTATGATATAAACCTATAGCATATTAGTCAGAATACCAATATTAACAAGATAGTATTAGTCTTTGTGCACATTGTATCTAAAAACCTAGTTGATAAGGGAAGTCACCAACTTGTGTGAACTGATCATCCTAAAGTACGGAGGCTCATACTTATTGCATTTTGATTTTTTGACGAACTTTATCTTATCATATTTTTGTTATGGTTTATTTGAGAAACTTTCCTTTAAGAACCTAAAGTCATATATATATATATATATATATATATATATATATATATATATATATATATATATATATTCTTTATTGTTGTATTATCTCGTGTATGTATATTGAACATTATCTACTCACTGAGTTGTTGAACTTATCCTCTCATTATTTATCTTTTTCAGGCTTATAGCTTGTTAGCAAGTCACTTTTGTTGGACCTTTAGAACCTACTCTTTTGTAATTAGTATTTTTTTTCTTTATGTATAATTAGTGCTCTACAACTATGAATTTGTATTAAAATAATCAAATTATATTATGAAGTTAGTTTTGATATTACTTTTGCATTGAACTCTGATTGAGTTATTTAAAGGATAAGTTTGTATGTGAGTTTAAGTTCGTATATGTATGGAACTCTGAATGAGAGATCTTGCCTATGTGCCGGTCATGGATTTAGGAATAGGGTTGTGATAGTCTCAGAGTTGAATGTTTGTCTAATCGCTAGATAGACACAATACAATTTCTCACTCTTAGAGTGGCCCTTGAGTTCATATGCTTTTTGATTTAATGTATGTTTGATATTGTGGTATATAATACTTTTTAAAAGTGTTTTTCGTTTAAATATATATTAAAATAATCTTTTTTAAGATTTATTTTTAGTTTTTGACATAAGTACATCAAAACTATTAAAAAATACTAAAAAAAATTAATTTGATTTTTTTTCTCATGCTAAACACACTTTTAAAATATATTTAAACACATGTAGAAGAACAATGCTAAACATTCTCTTAATAGTATCGATAACAATAACTATTTTCCTAGTTTATCAGTCCTCAATTATAAGTTCTAGTTGACCATGACCTAGAGGAACCAAGCTATCTACCACTCTTAACCCTATTTGCACTTTGCATAGGCTCGAGCTCATAAACTTGCACATTTAATAATCCCAAGGACTTTCACTTTGACACGTTTTCTCTTGTGATTACTTAGGTCATGCTTGTTTCATGTAAAGTTGTTTTCTAGAAATTATTTTCCAAACTTTTATGTGTTTGTTTAGTATTTAAAAACTTGGTTAACGGAAAATACTTTTCAGTTAAAGAAAAATTTAGCTTAATTTTCAAGAAAGTGTTTTCCTTTTATTTTGGACGGAAAACACTTTTTAAAAGTTGCAAAAAACTCAAAAATATCTTGTTATTTATTGATTCTATCAAATTTAGTCTTCGATCCTTTAGTGTGTGTGTGTGTGTATTATTTTGAATATTTTTTTATTTCATCCCTTAAATTTGATTTAATTTGATTTTTATATCAATTTTGATACTAATTCTTTTGACTGTCATTTGCTTCTCTCTTATCATTTTTTTAATTAAAATATTTTATCTATTAAATATAGTCATTAATTTTTTAGTTGTTATTTTCTTTTCTCTTTTCTTTTTCTTGATTGAAATTTTTTTAATTATCAGATTTGATTCTCATTTTTTTTTTCAATGACATTAACATACATCTCAAAAAAATATACTTTCTAGAAATTGATTTTTTTTTTAAAAATTACTTTCTACCTAATAAACAAAATCTTAGAGCTCCTTTTTCATTAATAGATACACTAAAATATATTTAAACCAGCAATCACGAAGATCAATGTTTCTTCACCTTATATTTTCAAAACTTTGCCAAACTATTTAAATTTAGTGTAATTCAACATGTTCCATTTAGGAATTTGTTGGTAGAAGAATTCTTTTTATAAAATTCTAAAAACTCTTTTTCATCAATTGGGTGGTGGAATTTGATAAAAAAATAAAAACTCATTCTATCCCTCTTTTCCCCCTCGAAATAGAAAGATCATACAATTAAGAAAATGAAATTTTAGCTGAAATCCAAAATTTCTCAAATTGAATCAAAGGGCCGATATCCCAAATTCTTGAAAACAAGAGAATTCGAACTTTTTCAAGATCAATAGAAAAATAAAAGAGAGAAAGGGAAGCTAACCTTCTTTGGATAATCTCTTGCTGCATCTTCTAGATTTTCAAAACCCACACCAAAACAATAAACACAAACAAGAAAAGACCTTCTTCTCTTTTTATCTCTTGTTTCCTCCACTTATTTTCCCGCTGCTTCACCTCTCCACCTCCACCACCACTACTTGAGGAGTGCTACAGTGCTCACTGTATGTAGCGAGCATTGTTTCTTTTGTCAGAATAGAGAAGAGAGCCCTTTAACTAGTAAAAATGCTGTAGAAAAAAAATCACAGACTAATTATTATAGCTAAGGATTCTCTTTAGAGAGCAAGAATGTGGATGCTCTGCTGTTGTTAAAATACCGATACTTTCATTATCATCCGGGTATTTATAATTTGGATTTTGGATTTTGAATTTATAATAGTTTTTTTTTTATTTT
This sequence comes from Populus trichocarpa, assembly GCF_000002775.5. Classification (NCBI taxonomy): domain Eukaryota; kingdom Viridiplantae; phylum Streptophyta; class Magnoliopsida; order Malpighiales; family Salicaceae; genus Populus; species Populus trichocarpa. The sequence continues at coordinate 13,302,217 of NC_037290.2, read as the reverse complement.
CATTTCGTCCATCAACATCAATTTAATTATTAGAAAAAATTTCAACATATTTTACAAGATTGGAAGTCATTATTACAAAATTTTAAAATATTAAGTATTTATTAAAATTAATTTTTCAGTAATTAAATATTGGAATTTGCATAATAAATATTAAAAAATTATATTTCATAATTATTTATCAATCTCTTACAATTAGTAATTTTATCTAATCACAATATTTATTATATTAATGTTTAAAGCATGGGTATTTTAGTAAGATAAAAAAACTGATTCTTATATAATATTTGCATTATTCTGACTTAATCGATTAAAGTTAAATATTATAGATATTATATACAATAATAAATAAAAAATTTAAGAAATTAATATTATATTTGATAACAGGTCAAGATTTTTAAAATTTGATCAACCTGATACAACTAGTATAGTGTATAATAACAAACTTAATTTGTTGTTATATGTTTTTTTTTTTTTTTTTCAATTAATTTTTTTTAATCAATTGATTCAATTAATATTTTAATCATAAATTGTTGTTTTAGCTTATAAAAAGTTTTTAGCTAATTTATTAAGTCAAAATCATAATTCTGATTGAACTTAACTTACGAAAACTAGTAATATAAATCCAATCTGTTCGGGTTAAAAAAAATAAATGGATTAGATTTATAATTTATAAAATATTAAAAATTAAAATGAATACAAACCGACCCAAAAGTTACACACCTACATTTTAGGATCAGTTCATTGAAAAAAAAAACTTCGGTTGGCAAAGCAATAAAAGGATAGCCTAGCTGGTTCTAGTCTTTATACTAGGTAGACAGGACACCGACAGACCCTCCCTCCTCTCAGGGTTTTAGCTCTCACACTCATACTAGAAGAGAGAAAGAAAGTCGTTTTTTCTTTGAAATGGAAGCTGCTGCTGCTGCTCCTCATGTGCCAAAGAAGAGAGGCCGAAAACCCAAGCCCAAAGAAGATCAGCAACAGCAACAGCAAAGTGCTGGTCCCAAAATGAAAGAGGGAAAGAAGGCACACCAACACTCTGTTGATGACAAGTACACTCAGTGGAAGTCTTTGGTTCCTGTTCTTTATGACTGGCTTGCTAATCACAACCTCGTTTGGCCTTCTCTCTCTTGCCGGTATTTTTTCTCTCTCTCTATTTTCTACTAGGGTTAATACTTTCCTTTCAGTTCTTGATTGATTGATGCTTTTCTTTCTGGTATGTATGTTTAAATGTTCTTTCTTGTCTAGCGTCTTTATTTTCGGATCTTTAATGCGTTGCATCTTTTTATTGAAGACGAAACCCCTGCTTGCGGACACATTATTTATCAATGCTTCATTTCCTTTTGGGTTAAGAGAGAGTGAGATATTTTAGAGTATTATTTCTTGGGGATGTTTTATCTCTTTGTGAACCAAAGCCATGGTTTTTCAGTTTGGTTACCTTGGTGCTCCATTTCTATGGCTGTACAATGATTAAAGTTCAATGATTTTATTTTTTCTTTTCTTATTGATTGATTATTCTGTGATTAGGTGGGGTCCGCAGCTTGAGCAAGCTACTTACAAGAATCGCCAGCGCCTCTATCTTTCCGAGCAGGCTAGTTTTTTGTTTATATTATATGAGTTTTTTTTCCCTAGTCGAACATCTGAAACTTCTATAATCTTATTGGACAAAATGCTCTCATTTTTGTTTTGGCAATAAAGAAATTGCCAAAGAGAATCATTCCGAACAAAATGGCTTAAATCTTACTGCTCAAATGGGTATTGAAGGCTGAAGAAATCAGCCAAAACAACATCCTTACACTGAAACAACATTGAAACTTCCAAGGTTTTACTGGTGATAAGTGGAGCCTATGGGTTTGGTGTGAAATTGGTCAGTCTTTTAGCTTGGGAGGGGCATTTGTTATATACCCTTTGAAATCTCTTTCTGGTTGATCCTATGTGAAATTGTGGGCGAAATGTCTTAGAGATTTTGGTACTCTGTTGATGGAGTATGACTTGTGGTGCTGGGTTTATTTTGCTAATATCTTTCATGCAAGACTTTTTTTTCATGTCGAGATTCCTGTTTTTGTGTCCTGCATTTTACCTTTTCCCTTCTTGAGATTCATTCCCCTGTTACCTTGCCAATGAATATTACCTTCTGTGATAATTTAGAAATTCATTTTTCTCATAAAAAATGTTGTGCTTTATAATGGTTATTTTTCTTTATTCAACTTCTTTTTTGTGGTCAGACTGATGGTAGTGTTCCAAATACTCTGGTCATTGCAAATTGTGAAGTTGTCAAGTCTAGGGTTGCTGCCGCGGAACACATATCTCAGGTAATTCATCATTGTTTGTTGTATTCTACTTTCTTCTTCCTGCTCTTAACTCTTATTCTGTGTTTGGGAACCGAGTATGAAGGGAAGGAAAGTGAAATAATTGAAAATGAAGGGAAAGAAAGTTACAGGAGAGAAATAATTTCCTCTCTTGTTGTTTTGATGGAAGGAATTTGGAGGGGAATTGATCTGTAGAGAAAGTTTATAAAATCCTTTTTTACCCTTTATTTTGTGGAAAACAAAATTTATTATAAGGGTGAATGAGCAACTTTTTTTCATTATCTTTCCATTGTCTCTCCAAATTGGAAAGATTGAAAGGTGGGCCCAAGGAAAATCTTCACTCCACTTTCCTCTCCCCTCATTTTCTCTCTTCCATCCAAACAATTTTAAGTAACTGTCTGCCATCATATTTCTCCCCCCTAAATTCTTTCCTCACTTTCTATCATCCAAATACACTGTTAGGTTCCTCAATTGTTCCTAGAACTTAAATTTATTCAGTTAACATCCATTTGCTTTTTTTTTTTTTTCAGTTTAATGAAGAAGCACGCTCTCCATTTGTTAAGAAGTACAAGACCATCATACACCCTGGAGAGGTATAAATCTCATGTAGAAAATGTACACAACCATAGTGTATGTAGTTATTTACAATTTCATGCAGTGATGCAGATATATACGCTGATTATAAACTTTTGGGACTTCTTGTTTTTTTCTGTATGAATTAGATTTCTACTTGATCTCTCTATTCTTGAGTTTGTTGTAAATTTTTACTTTTGCATTTCCTGTTATAAAAGAAATTCTTCTTACGTGAACTTAATCTTTGCCTCAATGGCTCTTTACTACATGTTCTCCCTGATCTTAATTTTTTTCCCTTCTTTCTAAAAGGTGGGAAATCCCACTTGAACTTGTTCTTCATAGTTGTACTTAATATACTTTTTCAGGTAAATAGAATCAGAGAACTCCCACAGAATAGTAAGATAGTGGCCACTCATACTGACAGCCCTGATGTGAGTGTCTTAAGAACCTATTGATTTCTTTATTTAGGTTGATGTTATGCTGTCTTTGGTTTTACTTAAGTTTTGTTAGTTTCCATTGTTTAATTTTTCCTGGACTGGACTTGTAAAACTTCAGGTTCTTATATGGGATGTTGAAGCACAGCCTAACCGCCATGCTGTTCTTGGAGCTACAAACTCTCGTCCAGATTTGGTATAATTTGATTTTGAAATGCAGCATTTTTTTATCTTTTATTTACTTATTTATTTAGACTATGTTTTTTATATTAATAAATCGGCAATCCTAGTAGTTATTGTTCATTGGTTTCACTATAATGGAAAGTCGGGTCATGTTGATATTTTCCTTAAAGAGTGTTGTAAATTGTGAGCAGGCACATCCCAATGCGATTGTGTTCAAGTGGTTCTCACATCAAACATTTTCTTGCATCGCTGTAGCATTCCAGGCATTTCCATATCATTCATGCATTTGCAGACCTTTTTTGATATTACCAGGGATTGATAATTTGTTACCAAAGTGACCCATTTTTGCATGGGGCACTAAATCATATTAACTTGGAACTCTTTCTTGCAGATTTTGACTGGACATCTAGACAATGCTGAATTTGCTCTTGCAATGTGCCCAACTGAACCCTATGTGCTTTCTGGAGGTTAGAAAATCACTTTTCAAATTTGTTCTATTATGTGCTGCTTCTTTTTGATATTTTTTTTTGAATACATATCATAGTGTATACTTGTTGAAAAGTAACTTTCTTAAAGTTAGGGTTGTGATTACTATTTGCACCAAACAACATATTTGTCTTATTATGTGTTTTTTTCCTTTTGGTTGAGCTATGCATCGTGGTGTGTGCTGTTATGCAGTGGCTCTGGAGTTTTGTTGGATGTTCATTATTCTTATGTACATGTCTAGATTGCTTGGATAGGGACTAGGACTAGATTTGTCTTGATGAAAATTTTCTTCTAAATAGGGGGTGTTAATTGCAGGGAAGGACAAGTCAGTAGTTTTGTGGAGTATTCAGGATCATATAACATCATCTGCCACTGACCCAGCAACAAAGTCTCCAGGATCTGGTGGATCAATCATTAAAAAGGCTGGGGATGGCAATGATAAAGCCACTGATGGCCCTTCTGTTGGACCACGAGGTATATATCAGGGGCATGAGGATACAGTTGAAGATGTGGCATTCTGTCCATCCAGGTATCTCCTGTGGCCCTGGCTAAATGCATATGTAGTCATTTGGTTGGTTGTTGTTTTAGTATTCAATGTATAATATCTTTCATGAAAATTCTGAGTTTTTATATTTTAGTTATCATTAATGATATGTTATTTTATTCATTGTATAATGTGTATAATTGAAGATGTAGCCATAAAATTGATCTCATTAATATGCTGTTGCATTTATCTTTAATTATAGTGTTGGAAACCATGTAAGTTGATGTTTCTGATGTGGCTTTTTATTTCTGATTACGTTTATATTTTTCTGAAGTGCGCAGGAGTTTTGTAGTGTAGGAGATGACTCTTGCCTTATATTATGGGATGCTCGAGATGGCACTAACCCAGCTATCAAGGTTATGCGCCTCTGGTTTATATTCTTGGTCTTATTAGTACCTGGTATCTATTTTTGCTATTTTTTCTTGGACTATGGTTGACAAATCATGCAATATTTATGAATGCATTCCCAGCATTGATGAACTGAAAACCTGATCTGATTGTTCTGAATGGTGAGGAACTAGGTTATTATTCATTACTTTCCGCTCCAGAATATATTGACTTTTTCTTGTTTTGACAATCTGTTCACATTGATTGGATGTAGTGTTTTTATCTTAGAAACTGAGTAATAACTTGTATTTTATTTATTTTGTGTTTCTTTTAATATCTACTTCATTGAATCAAATTATCATTCATGTTTTGCATGCCTTATTACTTTTTAACATTCAGTGGTATTCTGTGAATCGTGCTTGTTCAATTTTAAACTAAAGAGCTCAGCTCTGACTATCTATGTTTTTGTGTCCTCACCCTATTTTGGTTTCTGGTCAACAGGTTGAAAAGGCACATAATGCTGATCTTCACTGTGTTGATTGGAACCCTCATGATGATAACCTCATTTTAACTGGGTATGTTTCAATTTTATGCTTCCTCCAGTTATGTTATGCTGCCAAGATGTGAACAAGATAATCATTTTTAGTTTGGTTGATTTTTTTTTTGTGATTGTAAGGAAAAAAAATTAAATGATATAGATCTTTTCTTAACTCTCCTTGATTTTTCTTCAGGTCAGCAGATACTTCTGTTTGCATGTTTGATCGACGGAACCTCACTTCTAATGGAGTTGGTTCACCTGTCTATAAATTTGAGGGTCACAATGCTGCTGTTCTCTGTGTACAGGTACTAATCAACCTCTTCCTTTTATTCTTCTCATCCCCAGGACCTTTTCTTCTTAATTTTAATTGGAAGTAGTCACTTGTTGTCCCTGAAGTGCTAGCTGTACAAGTTTATTTTATTAATCTCTCATTCTTTTTCAGTGGTCTCCAGATAAGGCTTCTGTGTTTGGGAGTTCTGCGGAGGATGGTCTCTTAAACATTTGGGATTATGAGAAGGTCTGTGTGTCCAATCTCTTCACACATAATTGAATATAAAACAGATGGCTCTTGGCAATGTAGACCTATTTGACAAATCATTCAAAAGTCAACAAATCCTCAAGAGAAGGGGAAAACGAAAAGGATTGCATACACTTTTTTTCTAGTTTGAAATGTTTTTAAGAAATATTTGATTTCCTTATTGTTTCGTAAGAAGCTGGAGCAAGGACCAAACTGTTCGTCTATTAATTATTGCATGCAGTAAAGATAAAATTATATAGAGAGGAGCTTCTCTGCAAGAATGCGTAATTTTGAATGTGTACATGCATGTAACTTGTCTATTAGAAGTCCTATTTGGGTTGCTGGTTCTTCACTTTGAGATAAATGAAATATTTGGTGTATGAGGATGCTTCTAGGAAGTTAAAAAACTACAGCTGATAAAACTGAATGTAATTAGACTCCCACCTAGTTTGTTACATGGATGAGGGATTTCTTAACACAGTTGTTCTTGAGCTCGACCCAACATTCTTTATGGTGCTTTTAAGCTAAACCTCTCCCTTATTGAGGAAAAGCTTTCCCCCCAGCTCTACTTCAGATTTCAAAAGTTCTAATTAAAGCTGCTTTGCTTGTTTGGTTCCAATGGTGCCTGCTTTCCTGTTTGATTGGAACCTTGGTGATGTTTTACTAGCATGCATCCTCAATGATGTTTTCTATTCTTACAGGTTGGCAAAAGGTCTGAGCGTCTGACTAGAGCCCTGAATTCCCCTGCAGGATTGTTTTTCCAGCATGCTGGGCACAGGTTTGTAAGATTGTTTTTCTCCTTGAAAACAGTTCTGTAGTTGCAAGAAATTCTCAATGGTTTGTGATTCTTTGTTAACTCATATTAAGGATTCCCTTTTACGTGTTTGTTGTACCTGGAATATATGTTTATCAAACTAGACATTTATCACTGGATTGACAAATGAAAATCTTATCATTCAAGATGATTCCTTAACATTTGTCATTGTATGGTTGCCTTTATCATTTTCTTGTTCATGCAGTTAATGCAACCATCTTGTCTGATTGTCCCTTAGCCTTGATTGTCTGCTACCATGTCTATGTGAAAAACATTAATTTTTTCTAGTTTCAGAATTTGGCCTTTAGTAATTAGAGGCAACCCAACACTTGTTTGTGGTCCTCTAGATTACATACAATGTTAAACATGCTGTGAAAGGCTGTCAAATCAGGGAAAACTCAAATGGTTTTTACCTGTTTGTGTTCAAGAGCTCGTTAAGGTCATATCTACCTTGGTATAAAGATTTTTTTGGTTTAACAAAATCAACTGGGACATTTCAAGCACAGATGCAGGATGTCAACATAAAAGTTCTAAATTCACTGTAAATAAGCATTCATCTTATCTTTTGTTCTGGTCTTCACATGTTTAATGTGTTTTTCTTAGCCATATTTAATCCTACTTTATATGTTTGATTGATAATAAAGCACATCTTCAATATTTGAATGCCCCGTTCTTTTTTGAAATTCTTTTGTATTTTCTGTGGCCAGAAAAGTCTCATAAATTTGCTTCATTCTGTTCGTTCAGGGACAAGGTTGTTGACTTCCATTGGAATGCATCTGATCCTTGGACATTGGTTAGTGTGTCTGATGACTGTGATACAACTGGGGGAGGAGGGACATTGCAGGTAATAATTTCTTTCCGAGGAAGTCTCTTACTTAGTGATTGTGCAAGTGTATGGATAATTTGGTAAAACCTACTGTGTTCATGAAGATGGGAATGGAGTTTTAAATGTATTCTAGAGATACTTCTACATTGGGTCATTTGGATAATGCTTAAATTTGATTTAATAAAAATATGTGCAGATATGGCGCATGAGTGATTTGATCTACAGGCCAGAAGATGAGGTTTTGGCAGAGCTTGAGAAGTTCAAGTCACATGTGGTTTCCTGTGCTTCGAAGCCTTGACATGGACGTCAAACAAATAAACTTGTATGATGATGGGAATCGGCATGAAGTGCTAGTTTATCGTATGGATTTAGCTGTATTCTGTTTTCTTTACGAAGACTGATAGCAATTAGAGGGGATGAATGCCTATTTATTTGCTTCATTAGAGTTTGTAGCTTTTTAGAGATGAGACTTTCAAGTTGAAGGTTTGGACACATGCTCTGCCCTTTTCAGGTTAAAGTCGCACTAAATCTTACTCTTGACAAAATCAAGGTAGATCGTTTCTGGATTTAGACTCATTAGTAAAGAATTTAGCATGGATGATGAGACAAGGAAAAGAGGGACCCAGACAAGTTTGCATGGGTTGATAATTGTGTTTTTTTTTGAAAAAAAAAACTAGCATAGTAAGTTAAATCTTTTGATAGAATAATACCATTTAAAATGTGGATTAACGAGGGAATAAATAAATTTAGGCGAGATATTATAAAAAGGGGAAATAAAGAAGGAAATTGCATATTTTTTTAGAATGGTTGAGTGGTCTACATATAATGAGATTTACTTTTTTATTTGAATCGATAGAAAATTATTTATGTGATAAGGAAATAATTAAGTTACGATAAATGAAAAGAGGAAATTGGTGTATGGAAAATCCTACAGTATCGCTAAAGAAATTGAAATAATATGGTGTGGAGGAAGTAGAATTGTGAATGGAATTATCCTTTGCCAAATATTGATGTTAGAAAATAATTTCGGAAATTTATGTGTGACCAATGGAAAATTGAGATATGTTACGGAACTTTGTTTGAAATTAAAATAAACGGATGTATGCAATGCAAAAGACCCGGTAGCTGGACCGGTCTGGGCAAGACAAAAGACCGGCACAAGGAAAAAACCGGCCTGACCCGGGTGAGACCCGGTATATATATATTAACTCACCTGACTTGGGGAATTTGGGAAACTTGGGGAATTTGGGAAAGTAAAAGGAAAGCTTAAGTTTTTGCCATAATTTCTTTCTTTGAATTTTGAACAATCAAGAGATTTTCTTCTGCTGATTGAATCTTCTAGCCCCTTACTGGATCTCCGATTTCACTACTCACATCATTCCCTTTCTGTTATTTTTTTTCTTATCATGATCTTGTAGAACTCTGCACCAATGGTCCGAAAAAGAAGCTGGATTCCACTGTAATAAGCCAGGTACTTCCTTTTTTTGCTTAGCAATGTTTTATTTTGGGTTTAATTGCGCTGACAATAATCAATAATCTACCATTACTCATGCCATAAGGAGACAAGCTCACCTGATGATGTATGGTTGAAGAGAGACTACTTTTTTGAAAGATATCAACATCTTCTTTTTAATTAGCAGCCTTGTTCCTATATGATTGGTTTATTAAATTACCAGTTGGATTGGTCCCTTGATTTTTTTTTTTAACTTGGGATAAACATTATGTCACTGATTTACATCCTTCTCTATTTTCCTTCTATTTAGTTGTTTTAATATTCATTTATAGTTTGACTTATGGAAGCCACTTTTTTAAACTTTTTTTTTTCTAAATAGCTACATTAATTTCTGGTGAAATTGATGCTTAGCCACCATGCATCTGGTGTTGTTATTGCATGAGATTTCCAAGTGATGGTTAATAGTAAGCATCTGATTTTGTCATTGGAGCCTGCCATTTATGTCACAAGCTCATGTTCCTCTTTTTTTTTTCCTGTTTTTCTAAATACTATCACCTACATTGCTGTTGCTACCAATTTTGTTTTTCTTGTTGGTTCTCAGTTGGTTTATGTGGTCTTCCAGAACAGGGCATTCCATTTGCAATACCTTTTTAGTGAAGCCAACTTTGATTTATGAGAGTTAATGATCTTTTAGTGGATTCACAAAGAACATCAAAAGAAGGTGTAAGAATTTTAAATTCAAGCCAACAGATTAAATGTTTATGTTTGGAATTTTGGACAGAGAAATTAAAACTGTTATCCTTAAATCCGGGTTGACCCGGGTTGACCCACAAGACCCGTGACCCGGTCATTTTACCAGGTCAACTACCGGGTTGGGTTTTATAATTATGGTATGCATTCGGGTGGAAAGAAATTCGGATATGTAAAGGAAAAGAAATAAATTGTGGACTAACCTATTAATGGTAATATGAGAGAAAATTATTAATGGGATTGTTGATTTCTTGAGAAAATGAAAATTGGTAGAGTTTATTTTTAAAAAAAACTGTGGTGAGGTAGGTATTAAATAGATTAAGCTCGGTGTCAAGCCTGAAAAAGAGTCTAAATTTCGGGGATGAAATTTTTAAAGGTGGGAAGAATCTAAACCCCCAGTCAAAAAGAAAAGAATAGTATGAAAAGTGTTGGTGTAAACACCGACGAGAAATCGGTAATGTTGTCGTGGCAGGGGAATAAGTAAATGACTAAAATGGAAAATAAATATAGTAAAGTGGCTTTGATGAGACAGTAAAATGATTGGGTGCTTTACGCAAGGATGAAATAAGGAGATTTTGATTTTAGGGCGAAAAATCATAAATCGACTAGTCTTACGTTAAAAATTCATAACTCTCTATCGAGTTGTCAGAAAATATGAAAATTTGCGTGGAGAGTTCTAATATATTTTCTTAGCTTTGGTTAAAATTTCAGAATTTTTGGAGAAATTGAGATTTTTTTAAGAAAATTGCAATTTGACCAGTTTTGTCCTATCGCGCATAACTTTTAATATGATTGACAAATTGAGTTGAAACTTTGTGTGGAGCATTATAATATATTATTTTACCATGGGGTAAAGTTTCAGAATTTTTAGAATATTATGTGGTGATTTTTAAAATTTGCACGAAAAAGTACCGGTAACCGAGTAAAAAATAATATACTAGAGACACATGGTAATATAATTAAAAGAAAGATGGTATTAATTAGTTGAAATATCAGCCTTCAAAGGGCTGTTTCCAGCCGACCAAAAGAAGAAAAGAAAGATGGTATTAATTAGTTGAAATATCAGCCTTCAAAGGGCTGTTTCCAGCCGACCAAAAGAAGAAAAGAAAATGACTCATGGGGACTAGATAAATTTAAATATGAAAGGTAAGGGTTTAAATGTAAATAATGAAAATTTTACTATATAAACCTCAATTTGCATGGGGTGTCCAATGGGTTATAGGGAGAGAAAGGGGAGTTAGGGATTTTTTTACATCTTCTCTACAATTCTCTCATCAATTCTTGAAAATAATGCATGATTATGGAGAGTTAAGATGATTAAAAAGGTTTATGGTGAGCTACACTAAATATTTGAGTGATGTAAGGGTTTTAAAGCTTGTGGAGGAAGAATGAAGTGTTGAGAAAGGAAGAAGAAGGAGGGAGATAAATGATGGTTTCACCTTGAGGTTTCTTCTATTTAAATTCCTTATTATCTTAGTAGTAAGTATGATTCTATTATGTTGATTGTAGAAATTTCATACATGCATGCTCGGGTGATGATGTGCTTGATTATGGAATTTTGTGATTAGCATATTGGTTGTAGTAATTTGTGATATTGTTATGAAATTTTGTTTGTTGGCATGAGAATTGAATGGGTTAGTGTGTAATTGAGTAAAAAGTTGAAGAAATTTCATGCTACCTTTACTTGAAATTTTGGCATTGGTAGAAAAATATAGGGAATGTATGTGATTGATGAAATGGAAAATTACCATGCTCAATGAATAAAATTAACCTTAGATGAGGTTTTGAAAACTAGAATCAAAGAAGAATTGATCCCTCATTGGATGTAAAAAAAAATAAAAATTCGCAAGGCTAAATGGAAGAAGAGGAAAATTGTATTTGACTAAGTTAGGATTTTAGTTTGGATGGAAATATATTTAATGGGGTTAATTAATGCATAAACAAGTAGGATGTAAAAAAAAAATAAAAAAATGACATCCTTACTAAACTAAGAAATTTGGCAAAGTGATGAAAGAAATAAAAGGATGGAATGCGGATGTGGGTAATGATAAAATTAGTGTTGAAATACATTAAGAAACATGGTGAGAGGGATTGAATTGCAAATTGATGGAAGAAAAATCTTAATTTTTCATCTTATAAAGGTTTGGCCAAGTTCATGAAAATAAATGAAATGGGTTGTTAAAGTTGGTTGTTAAATTGTGACAAAATTCTTGTTTAATCTTATTGTTGTAATATATAAAGATTAGGGAAATGGTGGAATTGAAGTCATGGAATGGATAATACAACTAATTTATTAGTTGGATAAATCATGGTGATAAATGTATTATAAATAAAATAATTTATTATGGGTATATGGATTGGAAGTATTTATTAGTGATTTATGAATGTGAAGTTTAAATTTAATTTCACGATGGCAAAATAAATTTAAATAATTTCAGAAAGAAATAATTGTATAAGTGATTTAGCAATTCATGTTGGTACATGAGAGTTGCCTATGGGAGAACAACATCGGGGTTGTGCATTTAGTGACCAAACTACGGGTAGGTGTTCGACACCTAATCTATTTAGGAAATTTTATGAATGTTAAGATATTGTAATTTTTCTTATAATGCCATTGTATATATGAACATTGATGTGATATTATTATTAAGAAAATTGAAAAGTTCTAGTTAATTACATAGGCGATAATGGGTAATCTATTATAAGATGTGATTTATTGTAACGACATAAAAACCTTGTATATATTACTTTTGACTGCAACGATAGAATTGCTATGCAAGAATTATTATCGACCGCATTGGCGTGATTCGATGTATGATCTATTACCGATTAAAACGGTGAAAATCGTGTGTAATTTGTGTTAGACCGCCATGTAATAATAATAATAATAATAACAATAATAAGGTAATATATATAATAGTAATTTGTGTGTGTGTGTGTGTGAGAGAGAGAGAGAGAGAGAGAGAGAGAGAGAGATGAGAACTTCAAAATAACTGACGTGTGCGATAGCCGGCAGATAAATAGATATTGTGTGGAAACTAGTTCCATGGTTAATTGGACTAGTGCCCTGGTTAATGGGCAAATGGAGAAACCAATACCCTAGTTAATGAGTAATTAGAGAAACTAGTGTCCTGATTAATGAGACTAAGTGCTCTGGTTAATGGGTTATTGAAGAAACTAGTTTCTTGGTTAATGAGATTAGTACTTTGATTAATGGGCAATTGAAGAAGCCAATAATTTGGTAATTGAACAAATGTCCGGTTTGGACTACAAAGGACATTAGTATGTTCTTAATTTGTGCTAACTGTATTGATTTGTAAAGTTAAGGATAAAATAAAAAATTAATTGTTTAGTAATTGATAGGGTAAATATATAGAAGAGATAATAGTAAATAATCATTGTGTATAAAGCTGATTGTATTTGGAATTAAATAAAATATTAGGTACCTCGTAGCATTGTGCCGAGTAGTAAATTATGTTTGTAGTATTGGATTAAGATATTGATGAAGATGTCGATAAATTGGTATAGTTCAAGTATGAGGAAAACTCCACCGGAATTTTAGTAGAGTGTATATTAAATTATTTTAAAAAGACAGTTATGCATAATGGTTTCCGAATGGTTAGGGTTGTCATATTAAGGGATTAATAAGTTATTCGGTTGACCAATTGACCACAACAATAACATGTAATGAAGTAAGGTGTACGTGAGTTTGACTGTGCTGACAGGTTAAGGTTTGGGTATTAAATTATCCCTACGGACAAAGTTTAATGGAAAAGAAAAATAATATGAGCACGTCTTTTAAGTATAAAAGTGATGAAAGTTTATGTGATGAATTATAAATAATAGAAATGGACATGAAATAAGTGGAATGAATAACGAATCGAGGAAATTTCTCGATATAACAAGGATGTTGTATGGACTAATGTACAATGTATAATAGATATAATAAATGCTAGGGAAACAAAAGGGCGACTTGAATTACATATGTTGTGAATTAAATTACGATGTGAATTAGACATAATTACGCAATGATTTATGATATGGATTAAAGATGGTTGTGAGAGGAAAAGATCATATGATTTATATGTGTTGAGGAAATAAATTGTGGTGTAAATTCCATGTGATATGAAATAATAACATAAATTGAATATATTCATGAAATGGAAAGAGTTATGAAATAAATCCAAGGTGAAAAGAAACACTGTATGAAAGTGTTTGAATGATTCTGATCAATTTTAAAGTTGTGAGGAATAAATTGTATATTGATGTGTTAAACTAGATTAAGGAAAAAGAAAATGAAAAGGAAAGTTATCATGATATAAGAATGATAATGTGATGAATAAGATGTTGGAAATAAAACTTATCAAAGAACGATGAATATGTATAATGTTGGAAATTAATGTAAGATCAATGTTCTTAAAGAAATATCTATGAAATTAGTTTTGATCATATAGTTATTAAACGTTAATAACTAGGATGATGCAAATGTTTATTATGAATTAATTTTTTTAATTTTTTGTATGTCACAGGTAAATTCTTTTGAGGACATCAGTTTCTTAGGGTCACTGAGTTATCTAGTTTTATGCAGAAATAATATATGTATTTTAAGAGAGATAAACTTATAAATAATTTATGTGAATATGATTTCAACAAGAGTTGTGATAAACTGTGTTTTTTAATAAATAAAAATTGTTGAAAGGTTGTTGAGACTTTTCTTATATATATAAAAAAACAATTTACTCATATTGTTTACATACTTGATCAATGAAAATAAGTATAAACGCATGTGAATGTGCTAGGCGTTACAAGGTCACTTAGGCAAGGGCAGGAAGTTGGATCTAGTTATGCTATTGATGAACTCAGATCATTCAATAAACGATGTAGATGTAGATATATAGATGAGTTATATTGATATAATTTGGGATTTCAATTACTAGAATGTTAAATTATTAAAGTATATGAGATTTATTTTGCATGTATATATGTCTTTTTTTATTTGTTTTCCTGAGGCTATTTGTGATTATGAAATGTAAAAATTTATTGAGTTTGATTATTGTGGTTCTTTGCAGGTATTTTTAAGAAGAATAAAATGTTGGGTATAGTTTCTATATAACCCTGCCTCATTTGTTAAAATTGGAAAAGAATTAACTCTCTAGAATCATCAACTAAATTAAATGATAGATTAACAAACTAAATAATAAATCTCATAAGAAGTATTTTTTTTTAGATTTAGATTTATTTTTTCTAGAATTTAATTGATGTGGCGGTTTAGAACCATGATATTAAATTAATGTCGATGTTCAGAAATGCGATATTAATTAAATGTCGTGGTTCTGAACCATGGCATTTAAAAATATGATATTTCATCAAAACTTTTTATTATTGTGTTAAATTGCCATTTCTTTTGATTTTGTATGCTAATTGCCAATTTGCCTTGATATTTATCACTCTTCTCATTGTTGATCTCAAACTAATTTTGTGTAGGTATATAACCTGTCTAGGACCTAATTGAGGAGGGATTAAAACTCATTATATGGTTTGAGAATATTCCGACTATTAAAGAAAAAAAAAAGTTGAAGTATTTTTTGTTTGCCCTAAATAACATTTTTTTGCTTTTCCATTCAATAAAAGAGAAGTAGGTGCTTCATCTTGAATTTGGAATTTACTAGAAGTTAAAGAATGCATGCAATCTCTATAAGTGGTGTGGATTCATGATTTATTTTATTTAAGATTATCACTTTCATCTATAATAATCTATTTCACTAAAACAAAAACCCAACATGAAAATAAATAGAATCCTAGTTATCATTTACAAAAAAAATAAAAAATTACAGACTTGCACATATAATACACAATCTAATGCAAACTCATTAACCTAAACACAAAAAAAACTTTTAATACTTACCCACAAACTAACCTAGCCCATATAACACATCTAAATGAACATCCTTTAAGGTTTTCCCCTATCTAGTAGTTTACATAGGCATCTTATTAAACACCAAGCACCAAAACCCATAACACCATTCATTTCACACATATATCTAAAAACAATAAATTATAAGCAAGATTCAAAGAGGGAAAAACAAGCATAAACCCACAAGTAGAGAATGCTTCTGCATCCTCACATGTGTGAAGAAATGGTGGAGGAAATTTAGCTAAACACCAAATCAAATAAAAAAAACTTGAGATTTTTATTGAAAATGTGAAGAAATAAAGGATGGATAGTCTTTTTCCCTCTTTTCTCTTTCCTGCAAGCATTATTCTTCTCATTATTGCATCCCAGTTAAATAAAAATTGCTACAGTACTTATTATATATAGCGAGTACGATTCACAAAGGTATAATAATGAGTATTTAGCTAGCAACAATGCTCTGAAAAAATCTATACATTCTATTTTAGCTAAAAAGATAGGATAGCAAGCAAAAATATGAAAGATCTAAGAGCATCCACACCATTGCTTTTTAAAGAGAGTCCTTAACTATAATAGCTAATTAGTGTGGTTTTCTCCCATAGCATCCATGCTCTCTAAAAGGTTCTCTACTCTAGCTTTGTGAACAATGCTTACTACATATAATGAACACTATAGTAATCCTCAATTGGTGATGAGGGATAAGGTGTGAAGGGAAAAGGAAGTGAGGTGGTCACAAGTAAAGGAAAAGGTTTGGTTTGAAGATGGATAATCCACTATAATTGGATTTTGATTCTCTTTTATAAGGTGATTCTAGTATTGAAAAATCCACTATTGGTGTGGATTTTGATTCTCAATTGGTGATGAGGGATAAGGTGTGATTCTCTTTTATAAGGTGATTCTCTTTTATCAAGATTTATAAAAAGTAAATTCAATTCTGAATTTAAATCCACTATTGGTGTTGGATTTTCCTATCGTAGTATCCATGTTGATGATAAAGTTGTCAAGGCTAGGATTTGGGACATTGCTAGCCAAGAAATGTATAATTTATTTTATCTCTAAATCATGGATCTTTGTAGTTTTCTATACATGGGTTTTATATTATCTTATAAGATTTTTATTTAGGTCCATTATATCAAGGATGATTCCTTGAATCATGCTGCAGATCCCATAAGTCACAAACTGCCAACAATCAAGCATGTAACAACTAGGAAATAAAAGGAAAATTGTCTGTGTATGTTAACTTTGCTTATTCAACTCTGTAACCGTTAGGCAGCATATCCCTAACTTTAGCTTCCCTTGTTAAGAATAGATTGTGCAGGCTTTGTATATATATAGAATACTAATCTCTGTATTAGGTGTGTTCTTGAATGATCAATATAATATTCTTCTGTAAGCAAAAGCCAAAACAATCTGTGCAATAGTCAATATTCAATATGGTATCAAAGCATCACTCCACCGAGAATTTGATCCCCAACCCTGAAAATTTTCTTCCACCCATCACAAACCCACATTCCACCACAGAAGCTCCACTCATTGCCTTGAATATTGCAACCCAAATCAATGAGAAACTTACACCCTCAACCTTCCCTCAATGGCGTGCACAGTTTGAAGCTCTTTTAATTGGCTACAATCTCATTGACTATGTTACTGATGATAAACCATGTCCTCTCCAAGATAATTCCTCTGTTTCCTCTCTTCAAAAATCTCATTGGGTCAAGCAAGACAAGCTGATTCTAAGTGCTATCTTAGCCTCCACTACACCCACCATAACTCCATTTATCTTCGTTGCAGCAACATCCCAAGCTGCTTGGTGTAAATTAAACACCATGTATGCCAGCAAATCACGCAGTCGTGCCATGCAATTAAAAGAGGAACTTACTTTAATCAAGAAAGCCAATCGGTCGATTCCAGACTACATGCACACTGTCAAGGCTCTTGCTGATGAGATTGCACTCATCGATCATCCCATTTCAGAGGATGACCTTACTCTTTACATTCTAAATGGTTTGGGACCCGATTACAGAGAAATTGCAGCACCAATCCGGGCACGGGAACGCCCACTGTCTTTTGAAGAACTTCATGACTTACTTGTTAGTCATGAATGTTATCTGTGTCGTCTTGATGCTTCTACACAGCAGCTCACTGCTACAGCCAATTTCTCCAATCGTCGCTCGACCTCTGGCTCTTCAAATGGAGGTAATATTTACAGGAGTTTCAACAAACCAGCAAAAGAAGGCTACTTTAAATATGATGGTTCTCCTACCCCGTCTTGTTATAATGGTAACTCACGTGACCATAAGAAGCACAACCAATTTAATGGTCAACGCAGGTATTCACCAAAATGCCAAATATGTGATCAATTTGGTCACACTGCTAAGCATTGCCCACAGTTCAACTCCTATAATGCTACAGTTAATTGTGCCTCTACATCACAAGTCAAGAATACTAAATGGCTTATTGACTCTGCTGCTTCTCACAATATCACCGGTGATCTTGCAAAATTATATGTTCATTCCGAATATGATGGTACTGATAAGGTTGTCATTGGTGATGGATCAGGTTTGCGTGTTTCACATACTGGATCATTAGCATTTCATTCACCCACTCGTACCTTTTATATCACTAATACTCTTTGTGTTCCAAGTATACACAAAAATCTTATTTCTGTTCATCATTTTACTCTCCGAAACAATGTTCTCATTGAATTTCACCATTTCTTTTTTCTTGTCAAGGATCAGATCACGGGGGCGGTCCTATTCAAAGGTGTATGTGAAAATGGTGTTTACACACTCCCAGACTCACTGTTATCCTCTCCAAAAATGGTTGCAAATGTGCATGAACGGATGTCACTTGATGGGTGGCACAAACGTCTAGGACATCCGTCTCAAAAACTTGTCACACAAATTATCAAGTCTTTTTCACTTCCAATAAAACACAAAGATCACGTATCTTCTTTTTGTACCTCTTGTTCAATCAATAAAGCTCATAAGCAACCATTTCGTCTAATTAGTCTTGTAAGTCATGCACCACTTGATCTCATTTATACCGATGTTTGGGGACCCTCTAATACAGTTGGCCTTGATGGTTCATGATTTTACTTGATTTTGGTTGATCATTTTACCAAATATATATGGTTTTATCCCATGTCAAATAAATCTTATGTTAGCCGTATTTTTCCTCAATTTAAACACCTTGTTGAAAAAAAATTTCATACCAAAATCAAAAGCATTTATTTGGATAATGGTGGTGAATTTGTTGCCCTCAAACAATATTTTTCTATACATGGAATTAGTCACTACATCACTGCCCCTCATACACCTCAACAAAATGATGTATCGGAATGTCATCATCGTCACTTAGTAGAAACTGGTCTTACCCTACTACATGATGCCTCTTCCTCTATCTTATTGGCCTCATGCATTTTCCACAGCTGCATATCTCATTAATAGGCAACCAACTCCCCTGCTCCAAAACAAAACCCCATTTGAAATCTTATTTTGTCAACCCACTAATTATCTCAAATTAAAAAAATTTGGATGCCGCTATTTTCCCCTCACAAAACCATACAATACAAATAAACTTCAACCAAAAGCCACCACGTGTTTGTTTCTAGGATATTCTACAACTCAGAATGCTTACAAATGTTTAGATTTATCCACCAACAAACTCTATCTCTCTCGTCATGTCCTATTTGATGAAAGTCACAGCCCATTTCAGGCACTCTCTCTTGCATCCAGCTCATCTACTCCCTCCTCTTCGACGACTGTGCCATTCATCAGTGTACCTGCTCCACTACAACCTTCACCAGTGATCTTGGATCTTGCTACCATTTCTGCATCACCTTCAGGTACCGTCTCTGCTCTTCCCTTTTCTGTTGAGGACCATTTGCCATTTAATTCTCCATGTTATAGTCCTACTATTGTTCATCATAGTGAGGATATCACTTCCTCACCAGTTTTTCCATTAACACCGGCTTCTCCTTCACCACTCACCACTGATGTTGCTCCCCCTGCTCATCTTTCTCCCACTATGATTGATGTTGTTCCTAATCCTCTGCCCAGCGAACCCATTCCATGATTACTAGGTCCTTGAATAAAATTTACAAACCCAAGCAATTTCATTCTATTGCCAAACATCCCCTCCCTAATGCTATTGAACCCAGTTGTGTGAGCCAGACATTAGGTGATTAACGGTGGCGCCAAGCCATGTCTGCAGAGCTCACGGCTCTAATGCGACACAACACATGGACCTTAGTACCTCCCCCGAAACATTGTTTTCCCATCGGCTGTAAATGGGTGTTTCGGGTTAACAGGAACGCTGATGGGATGATTGATCGCTTTAAAGCGAGACTTGTTGCCAAAGGATTCAATCAACGTCCTGGGTTAGACTACAAGGAAACATTTAGTCCGGTTGTGAAACCGGCAACTATTCGGTCTGTATTAACCATTGCTGTCACCCAAGGCTGGCAATTGAGACAACTTGATGTTAATAATGCTTTTTGCATGGTCTGTTAAATGAAGATGTGTATATGGTTCAGCCTCCGGGTTTCAAAGATGATACCCATCCTCACTATGTTGTCGCCTGAACAAAGCCATTTATGGCCTTAAACAAGCCCCACGGGCTTGGTATTCCACTCTCAGGGGTGCCATTTTAGAATTTGGTTTCATGAACTCCAGAGTTGATTCCTCCTTGTTCATTTATAAGACAACATCTGTAACTTGTTACTTCTTGGTGTATGTGGATGATTTGGTTATTACAGGAAATGATCCCATCTTTGTCTCATCCATCATTGACCAACTAAGCAATCGGTTCTTTGTAAAAGACATGGGTCAGCTACATTTTTTTCTTGGGCATGGAGGTTATTCCTACTACCACAAGTCTTTTTTTTGTCTCAGCACAAATACATCAGGGACTTGTTAACCAAGCTGAATATGCATGGCGCCAAAGAAGTTATCACTCCATTATCCACTACTATTGTGCTCAAGCTTCTTGATAGCACATCCTCGGTTGATAGCACTGAATACAAGAGTATTATTGGTGCCCTGCAATACTTATCTCTCACTCGACCTGACATTTCTTTTGCAGTTAACAAGCTGTCCCAATTTATGCATAAGCCAACAACAATACATTTGACAGCTGCTAAACGATTGCTTCGTTACTTGAAGCATACCATCTTCTATGGCATTCATATTCGCAGAGACATGAACCCCAAATTCATTACATATTCTGATGCTAATTGGGCAGGTAATTGTGACGATCGAAAATCCACTTCAGCATACATATGTTTTCTTGGTTCTAATCCTATTTCCTGGAGCTCAAAAAAACAACGAGCTGTGGCATGGTCGTCCACTGAGGCTGAGTATCGCGCCCTTGCCTCTGAAACGCTATGGCTGTTAACACTTTTTACTGAACTTGGCTATTCCACCTTAGCTCCTCCACATCTTCTCTGTGACAATTTGGGTGCCACACATTTGAGTTTCAATCCGGTTCAACATTCTAGGATGAAGCACATTCAGATTGATTTGCATTTTGTTCGTGATATTATCTAGAAGGGTACTCTTCATGTTCATCATGTCAATACACAAGATCAAATGGCTGACCTCTTGACGACACCTCTGTCTCGTCAACGGACAGAATTTCTTCGAGCCAAGATTGGAGTAACCGATGGTAACTCCATCTTGCGGGGGCGTATCAATGATGATTCCTTGAATCATGCTGCAGATCCCATAAGTCACAAACTGCCAACAATCAAGCATGTAACAACTAGGAAATAAAAGGAAAATTGTCTGTGTATGTTAACTTTGCCTTTTCAACTCTGTAACCGTTAGGCAGCATATCCCTAACTTTAGCTTCCCTTGTTAAGAATAGATTGTGCAGGCTTTGTATATATATAGAATACTAATCTCTGTATTAGGTGTGTTCTTGAATGATCAATATAATATTCTTATGTAAGCAAAAGCCAAAACAATCTGTGCAATAGTCAATATTCAATACATTAGATATATATGCCTTTAGTTCTCTAAAGAATTTCTAGTCAAGATATTAGAAAATATTTTGATGGTTTCATTGATGTTAGCTTTGAGATGTAGGTGGGGTTATATAAAGAGATAAGATCGTGTCAATGTAAATATATCATAAAACTATATGTGTTGATTTGGGTCTATTTGATTTGTTTCTGTATGGCAACATCTTGATTAGGGTTCTTGCAAAAAAAGCATGTATCATTGCCATGTTTATATGGATGGAAGTTATAGGTTCAAAGTTTGATTCTCTTCTTAATCACAAATTTATACATACATGAAAAAAAGAAACCATCAATTATTTCTCTTAAAAAAAAAACTGCTAGTGATTCATAGAGAAACTATAAAGTACTTTCCATACAACTTTGTTTCTATCAACATATATATAGCCTTTTTGGAAAGCAATTGAAGTTAATATCAGAGGTGATTATTGATGGGTTCTCGATGTAAGAGAAATAATGGAAGCTTCATGTTTAATGTAAACAAACCATTAATTGTTTTGCATTTCATGTTGTTAGATTTAATTTTTTAAATTTTATGAAGGAATTCCAAAGAAGTTTGCTAGATTGTGTGGAAAAGGTTTGTCAAATAAGGTAGTCCTTGAGGTCCCTAATATTACAGTGTTGGAAGTAGGATTGTGGATGGAGGCTAGAGGATTGTTTAATTAAATGAAGGGGAAGAATTTGGTTTCTTGGAATACCATGATTAGTAGGCAAGTGAGTTTGGGTCTAATAAAGGATGCGGAATGATTTTTTGATAAGATATTGTGGAAAATAAAGGATGTAATTACTTTTAACTTCATGATTGATGGGTATGCAAGAAGGGGTAGATTTACATAGATATTAGAGATATTTGAAGAGGTGTGTATGAGTTTTAAATTTGATATGTCTTGTTTCATGTCATTAGTTTTGTGTGTTTATAATGAATTAAAGATTTTTAGCTCAAAGACCATTGCCTTAATTTTTTTTAATTTAGTTATGTATAACTTGAAATGAGTCATGCTTTGAATTGAGTGCTTAATGATTGAAATTAAACTATAAGCTTTCATACTTTTTCAAGCCAACGTCCTACCCTTTCTTGAGTATAATGGTTTATGTGATAAATAATAGGAATTGTGATGTGGAAGAACATGCATTTTGAATTCCTTTTTAATTTGATTCCTTCTTTTTTTTTACTCGAGCTTTTATAAACATTACCTATTCTTGTTGTAAATATACATAAGGTCACCATTTAGGATGCTCAAGGTTGCAATTAAAACTTAAGTCAATATTATGCAATGTGGAATAGTTTTCTTGAATTGTTTTGTATTTTAACAATTATATTTTATGATGAAGTCTTTTGGCAACATTGAAACTTAGTATTTTATATATATCAAATATGAAATTACCCCTCTTCCAACTTAATAATAACAAAAAAAGTTAAAAAAATATGAAAACACCCCCCACATATTAGTTTATTAATTTTCAATCATGTCATTTTTCTGTGCTTAAAAAAAGAGAGGAAAAAGATGAATAAGCCCCCAAATGTCAGTTTAATATTATTTGCTTTTAAGGATATTTAAGTAATTTTACCATGCTAAAAAAATATGAAAAGACAACATTGTCATAATCGATTTGATAATGACCAATATGTCATGTGGAAAATAAGACACTATCTCTACTAGCAAGGCCATTACTTTTTGTTGAAAAGGAAAAAAAAAATATAAAAACATTGTTTCAATCCATAATGTTGTGTGTTTTGGGCTATATTGGATTCCTAAAGTCTTTTAGGTTTTTTTGATAATGTAGAGAGCTTGGGTGTGAAAACTCTAATATTATTTTTTTAGTTAGGTGAATAAACATGACTATTTAAAATTAAAAACTAAAGAAAGCCCATATGTTTTTGAGTTATTTTTTTGGTACCTTAGCATAGTTAAACAAAATTATCAAATAATATAGTCTATAAAATATTTAGGAAAGTAGTATACTTGAGAGCTGACATCTACGAATCACAAGTCGCGTGTGCCACATGCAAGTCTCTAAAAATATAAAATGATTTACAAAAAAATAAATTAAGGAGAGAGAAAAAGAAAAGCAAGAAAGAAAAGACCTTAGGTACACAATGAAGCTCTGATGATAACACTACTAGTACTATCAAAAAAATCTTGACGAGATAAATTCAATGATACAAAAAAATTCACTAATGGAGATCGGAATGTGCCTCATGAGCTACCCAAAGATGGTGGGACTAACTTGCATTTGGACGGCTCGTGTGGCCCACTTCACCGTTGGTGACCTTCTCTAGTGTTGTTTGATTTGTCTCGTTGAGATCTTTTTGAAGGTAGTGATGGTGCCATCATTGAAACTTTGATGTGCCTTCGAGATCCCTTTTCTCTCTCACTTTCTCTTTCTTTCTCAAGTTTCTTCACAAATTATGAGGAGAGGAAAGAGAAAATACAAAGAAAGAAAGAAAAAAAGAAACCCTGGAGGCACATCAAAACTTTAATGATGACACTATCGGTATCATAAAAAATCTCGACGAGATGAATCCAACAACATTAGAAAAGATCACCAACGATGACCATAGTGAGCCATACGTGCTTCTAAATACAAGTTAGCTCTGCCACCTTTGAGCAGTTCGTGTGACCCTATCTAGTCTCTATTAGTTACCTTTATTGATGTCGTTGGATTTGTCTTGTTGATATTTTTCTAAAGGTATCAGTCAAGGTTGTTAAAATCGTGATTTTAACACGGCACGGAAAGCCGCACGCAAACTCGGATCGTAAAATCGTAAGGAATTTTAAAATACATTAAAAAAAAATTCATGCTTCAAATAAAAATTCATACATAGTTCAAGCACCTTAAAAATAATGTTTCAAATAAAAATTCATACATAGTTCAAACATCTTAAAATACATGGTTCAAATAAAAGTCATCCTGATACATAATTTAAAATAACTTTTCATTAACAAATAATTAACAAACTTAAAATAAACAATCTGCTGGTGTGTCATGTAAACTAAAATCAGCTTCATTCCCTTCATCTTCCTCATTATTCCTCAAGCATTCATCAATATCATTAGCATCAAGAGGATTATTAGTATCACTACTAGTACCAACACCAATATTATGAACATTAGTGCTACTACTAGTACCAACACCAATATAATGAACATTAGTGCTACTACTAGTACCAACACCAATATCATCAATTTGAATATCCAAATCATCTTCAATACCATGACTCTCCATTTCAACATTATTAGGAATTTCTTCTTCATCACTTTCATCCTCATTACCATTTTGTCTTCATGTTGCACTAATAATAGTACCAAGAAAATCAAAGTTTGGATGTTTTTCTCCCTCAGTTATCCAATCATCATCAGATGAAAGATCATCTTCCATACCAAAATCATCAGCTTGCCTTCTGACTTGGTTATCATTCAATTTCAGATTGCACATTACAAATACCAAGTCATTCATTTTTTTCTGGTGCAAACGATTTCTTCGTTTTGTATGAACCTAAATAAACAATTCAAATTTATAAGATTTTTATCAAATATTTCAATATTTAAAATAAAAAACAAAAAAAACTCACCATTTCAAATGCACTCCAATTACGCTCACATCCAGATGAAGTACAAGTCAAGCTTAGAACTCGGATTGCAAACCTTTGTAATTCTGGACATTCATCCCCATAAGAATCCCACCATTGAGCTGGAGTTTTTTTTATCTCTTGCTGTCTTGGCAGCGTCAATGCCAAACAACCCTTTTGCATCCTTGAATGATTCAAGTTGTAAGTCAATTTTGCACCTTTCATTTGCATTAGGCACCATCCTTTCTAAGCATTGATATAATCCAATTTTAATGTTGGCATTAACCTTAAAATTAGGATTATAATGATAATGAGGATTCAAATAATAAGCTGCTGCATGTAAAGGTCTATGGAGTTGAAGTTCCCATCTTGCATCAACAATATTCCATACAGGTATATAACTATATAAAAAAAAAACAATAAAAACGTCATTACAATATAGGAATATCTCAATTGAAAAACATTCATATTAATAGATGACAACATTTGAAATATAAATTAGCAAGATATATACCTTTTTTTCACAGAATCAAAATTCACTTGTATCTTCTCTTTTGCTTCATCCATTGCTTTATATATAAAACTCATAGCTGGTTTCTCATCAGAATCAACTAATCGAAGAACTTTAATTAGAGGAAACGCTGCCTTAATACATATAGTAACATCATACCAAAATCTGCTGTCCAAAACACAATTTTGAATTCGTTTCCCTTCTTCTATTCTTGCAAACCTACATGAATTCCACTGGTTGGAAGTAAACATAGTCATCAGCTGTATTTTATGATCATTCAAACATCCTAGAGTCAAATATGCAGTAGCAAATCGAGTGGCAGCAGGCCTAATCAAATCCCTTCCTTTCGTAAAGTGCCTTAGCATAGAAATAAGAATGGTTCTTGAATAAATATATGAGGTGATTCTCCTCCCCTTTGCAATAGTTACTTGATGAACCTCTAACTTCTTCTCAAAATCTTCTAATATCAAGTCAATACAATGGGCAGCACATGGTGTCCAAAACAAACTCTTTCTTTTTTTCATTAATAATTGTCCCGCTGCCTTATAATTTGCAGCATTATCGGTGACTACTTGGACAACATTTTCCTCCCCAATCCTCTCCACAATGGCATCTAACATCTCAAATACCTTATCAGCAGTCTTGGACATATTAGAAGTATCCACCGATGACAAAAAAACTGTCCCTTTAGGACTATTAACCAAAAAGTTACAAATACAACGTCTTTTTTTATCTGTCCATCCATCAGACATTATTGAACAACCTGTTTTTTTTCCATTCTAGCTTGTACTCCTCAAGCAATTTCATTGTTTGATCCACTTCTTACTTCAAATACTTCTCTCTAATATCATAGTAGGATGGAGGCTTGAAACCTGGCCCATGCTTTGCAACCATTTCAAGTGCTTTAATAAACTCAGGGTTTTTTACACAATTAAATGGAATTGCACTAGTGTAGAAAAACCTAGCAATTTGTCGACATGCTTCTTCTCTAATATCCTTTTTTAGCAATTGATTTAGAGTTGTTTGTGTACTTCCACTCCCACTAGCTACTCTCTTTCCTTTGTCCTTGGAGCTAATTTCTTTTATTTCATCATCATCAACATCATTTCCACTATATTGAAGGGCCTTTCTTTTCTTTTCAGTTGCCTCTAGATTTTTCACCAAAACACCTAAAATCATCTGCTTAACATTTTCTGGCACTTGCTGACATGACTCAACATCCTTACGAGTGCAAGCCAAATGTTGTTTGAAACGAAATATACCTCCACTAATAATTTTTTGACAATACTTGCACAATACTTTTCTAGAATTTTTATCAACATCTATCCCATGCTGCCATCCAACATCAAGCCTATTACCAGAAGCATTTTTTCTAGATGCCATAAGTTCAACAATTCAAGAATCAATTCAAATCAGCCCTGTAATCAATCCAAACATTTTATAACAGGTTACAAACTTGATTTTAATACACACTACAACCCATCTTCTATATTATTATCCATTACAGGTTACAAACTTACAAGTTACAACCCTTTACTACTCAGCAAAGGCAGCATAAAAACAGTCAATCAGCACTCTAAATTACAATTTACAACCCAAATCCATTCATCACAAGTTACAACCCAAATCACGGTAAAATGACAATAAATCCATGCATCACAACTCAGCAGCAGCAGCATCATTCTAAATTATAATAAATCCATTCATCACAATTCACAACTCATTCACAACTCAGCAGCAGCAGCACTCTAAAATAAATTACAATAAATCCATTATCACAACTCAGCAGCAACATCATCAATCATCAATCATCACTCTAAATTCCAAATTCAAGGTAAGAAAAAACAGAGTCTCTCCATTTAGACACTGTCACACACACATACTGTCACACACACACACACACACTGTCACCGGTTATATTTCAATCCAAAATTCGCAGGCATACTCTCAAATTGATGGACACTTGAATATTAACATGTCTCAATAACAGATTAGACATCATTAAACTGTAAAGAAACGGAATGGTAAGAAACTAAGAAGCTTACCTTTGTTCTGAGCAGTGAGCACCGACGCTGAGAAGAGAAACAGAGTAACGGACTAAGCAACAAGACTCACAGTGAATGTTTGCAGTCAAAGTTGGAGCATCTGAATTCAATCAAACTAACATTAACATCAGTGATGAGATTAATAAACGGACAGGGACGAAAAAATAACCCACTTGAAGACTACAGAAACAAGATAAATGGACACTGTAACTTACCTCGTGAAGACTGGAGAGACGTCGTTGACCGTTGTTGTTGTGTGGACTGTGATTCTCACAGTGGCCGGTGGAAAGAACAGTCGGCGATGATGGAAATAATGCAGATGAGGGACGAGCGAGGGCTGTGACAGGTGGTTGATTGTTGGCTGAGAGGAAGACTGCAAGAGATTAAGAGAAGACTGAAGAGAGAAGACTGATTCGGTGAAGAGAAGACTGAAGAGAGAAGACTGTTGGTTGTTAAATTTGGGATTTTCAATTTAGGGATTTCGTGAATTACTGAATGTCTGAAATTCTGAATTGTGAATGTCAAGAGAGAAGACTGATTCGGTGAGTCACAGACTCACAGTTACTTTGCCTTCGATATGTTCAAGCCAATAGGCGGGTGACACGTGGCAACTACACTGAATTTTGTTCTCCTGCGGGCAAACTCGTTCAATCGGTGGTGAAATCGCGATTTTAGGCGATTTCACCCGATTTTAACGATTTTAACTGTTTTTGATGCGATTTTACTCATTTCCGATTTTTATGAACGATTTAGCACGTAAAGTCTATATTAACTCGTAAAAACGTACGATTTTACGACTTGAATCGCAATTTTAACAACCATGCTCTCACCTACACTAGTTTTTAAAATATTTTATGAATTATATTATTTTTTAAAAAAGAATTAACCATGCTAAAATTAAAAAAAAGCTCAATTTTCTTGCGGTGGCATGGTCTGTTTGCATGAAAACCAAGATGTTAGGTAATGTATATCCCTCTCTCAAAAAAAAAAAAAAAAAAAAGGAAAAAATAAGATCAATAATGGGCAGTTTCGGAAGTCTCCTCTCTCTCTCTCTCTATCTCTCTCTAGACAAGTTGCAGAGGGGGACAAAGGCCAGCATGCGACGACTACAGCAGCACACAGATAAAATGGCCCATTGGAGACCTATGAGATCGCATCTTATAATTTCGCCTCCGTTGTTTGCACTGCCCACAGATTTGCTAAAACAAATGAATGATTGATTCTAATCAAAGTAACTTTCTTTCCTCAATATATATATATATATATATATATATATATATATATATATACATTAGCTGACATGTTAATTCAAGAGAAAAAAGTATACAGGAAATGGGGATCCATGGCTCTTGCAATATAAATCTTCTTTCACTTTACGATCAAAATACTTTGACGGGAGACATCATTGGATATAAAATGTGTTTCTCAATTAAATTCAATAATATTATTGGCAAACAATTTACAAATACGACTAATATATTTTCATAAAATGAAATAATATCAGTAAATATCACATAGACCAATTATGTCGATTTCTTGATAACTAAAAAAAAAGTTGCCACCGCCATGCGTAGTCTACAAGTGACTGAGCGTCAATATCTGACTGTATCACATGGTGGCGATGAATTGAATTTAGACTTCGACTGGATTATTTGATTAGTCTTGGAGATACCAACTCTTTTCTTTTTTTATAGATTTGAACCTTGAAATTAAAAATTATTTTTTAAAATTTTGTGTGTGTGGATGTCTTAGATCATCGAGAAGATAATAATATTTTTAAAAAATATATTTATAAGTTTGTGTATAAAATTACATGCTTCAAATTAATCAGTAAACACTGTTGCTCCAAATCTGACTGCCTTTACTGTAATATATATGTATATAGTAATTATTTAATTTATAGCTGCTCGCACCCTTTTCTCTGAGCTGAGCCTATATTTATGAGACTTGTCATCTATTTTTTTACGGTATTCTGAGGTTAGAAAGAAAGAAAGAAAGAAGATGGAGATTCCTGTGATAGATTTGAGCCAACTCGAGGGCGAGAACAGAAGCAAAACTATGGCTCTTCTGCACCAAGCTTGTGAGAAATGGGGCTTCTTTCAGGTACAGGGATTTTTCATCCTTCGAAAAAACACTTGATATAACACCTATCTATCTTAATACATATTTGATTTTTACAGGTTGAGAACCATGGACTCGAGAAGAAGCTGATGGACAAGGTAAAGCAATTGGTGAATGCACACTACGAGGAAAACTTGAAAGAAAGCTTTTACGAGTCAGAGATAGCTAAAGGCTTGATGAATAAAGGTGATGTCGACTGGGAAAGCAGTTTCTTTATTTGGCATCGCCCAACATCCAACATCAATGAAATCCACAACCTCTCGGAGAATCTTCGGTATGATTTGATTATATATAATTATAACTAGCAATTTGTACAGACATTATTCTTCTGAAATAAGGACATGGTCTCTGTGTTATGTGCAGCCAAATAATGGATGAGTACATCGCCCAACTGATTCAGTTAGCAGAGAAGCTTTCTCAACTCATGTCTGAGAATCTTGGACTGGACAAGGATTACATAAAGGAATCGTTTTCAGGAGCTAAAGGTCCTTCTGTGGGAACAAAGGTGGCAAAATACCCTGAATGTCCTCGGCCAGAGCTTGTGAGAGGACTTCGAGAGCACACCGACGCCGGCGGAATCATACTCTTGCTCCAAGATGAACATGTCCCAGGTCTTGAATTCTCAAACGATGGAGGATGGATAAAGATCCCCCCATCCAAGAACAATACTATATTTGTCAACACAGGTGATCAAGTGGAAGTGTTGAGTAATGGAAGGTACAAAAGTACTCTGCACCGTGTCATGGCTGGCAAGGATGGGAGCAGACTCTCCATTGCCACATTCTACAACCCAGCTGGTGATGCCATTATCTCCCCAGCTCCCAAACTCTCATACCCCCATAATTATACATTTCAAGATTACTTGAAGCTTTATGCCACCACAAAGTTCTCAGATAAGGGTCCCAGATTTGAAGCCATGAAGAAAATAGCCAATGGACACAGCAGTCATGGTGTCTGAAACTGCCTCGTGTAATTCCCAGTACTGGTGTTTATTTGTCAGTTTGAACCACTTGTTTTCTTGATACAAGGAGATGCTCGTTTATCTTGTCTAGTTAGCAGGAGCACCATTGGATCCGGAAAAATTATCCACTTTACAATTCACTGTTCATTTTCTCAAACATAGCAAACACGAGACCTAAATTTATCACATATACCTCGTCCGGTAGCAAAATCAACTCTCTTGATGGAACCGCACGCATTAAGACTGATCATATCTCACAGCACGAAAGCGGAAAAACACAAAGGCATTAAAAAAAATCATTACATAGCTAGAAGCTAGCCAATTTTGATAATATGGATTTAGTGACAAGAGTATTGGTCTTCGCTACTGCTTCAACCAATAAAAGTTTATGAGACTTCAATAATAAAGAACATCTGGTGATGAAACACAACAGAAAATTCCCGAATTTCAGAGATTTGGAGAAACTTGGGGCCAACTCCCTAATAAGCAATACAAGTTGATCAACTGAATCCTGAGTTAGCTGAACGTTATGATTTAAGATATTTTGAAACAGATTAAACAATGATTCCGTCCAAACCAGTTGACTGGATACAAGGCATTGGTGGCAAGGAAGAATGATGGATCGTTTCTCAACTTCTTGTCCACAAAGCAGCTTCCGGCAAAAAGCTGAAACATGAGCTGGGTGCAAGGATTCCTTGACGATCCTGGTGATCACATCACACATGTGGTTGTTGATGCCACTCCTTTTCATTATCAGCGGAAGCAATAGTGCACATTCAGCAGCTCTCTGGTGAAGCTTGCAGTACTCTACCATTGAAATCACCAGTACACGTGATGCTGGCTCTTCAAGCACCAACATCTTTGGAAGCATAATTGAACACAAAACTTTGCTAGGCCAAGCGATCTCTTCTTCTTCTTCTCTTCCATTTGAGAGATGAAAAACCAGAATTGAAGCAGTCTCATCATCAGCTTTCCAAGGTTCAAGCAAACCCAAAATCACAAAAGGATCGGCTTCTCTCTCAAAACTAAGTCTGCGAATTTCATTTGCTAACTCAACAGTTTTAGAACTAGACTCAAAAGTCATAATCCTCTCTTTCAAACTTGTTGCCATGTTTTGAATTTCCTCATCTAAAGGAGCAACCATGACCAAATCAATCTCCATTTCCTCCGCAACATCTTTCGAATTATCACCAGAACCCTCTCCAACTTGACTCAAGAAATCTTCTGGGCTTTCATAACCAGCAAACAATTCTCTGGAGTTCAATGTATCATGCGAGAGAGGCAACCAAGGTAGAAACAGTTCATTTGCACTTGAAGCAGCATCTTTAAGGTAATCTGGGATTGAACCAAACTCCTCATCAACTCTCTCTTCTCCAGAGTCTAAGCTTAAACCAGAAATCCATTGGTAATTTGAGTCAGACACTTTATCAAGCAGATTGCGGGCAGCCCTCTTAACCCAGAAATCAATCCCCTCGGTATCTGTCAACAAAGTCCTGGCCAACTTAGATAAGTCCCGCTTGCAAAACCTTTGATGCTCAAAACCAAGAAAGGACAAAA
This sequence comes from Populus trichocarpa, assembly GCF_000002775.5. Classification (NCBI taxonomy): domain Eukaryota; kingdom Viridiplantae; phylum Streptophyta; class Magnoliopsida; order Malpighiales; family Salicaceae; genus Populus; species Populus trichocarpa. Next base: position 13,269,767 of record NC_037290.2, on the reverse strand, counting down.
TTCTGGACTGGACAAGAAAAGGCAGTGTTTGTAGAAACATGACCCTCCTGTCACACATGCTGTTAACAGGGAGAAAAAAAAGTGAGAATCGTAGAAAAAGCAAGAGATAACATGAAATGGAAAATGGGTTTTACTCCACCTGTTTGTGGATGAGTTGTTTATAATGGGTTCGGCGAGTAAAGAGAGAAAAGAGGTTGTGGTGATTGGAACTGATGATGATGAAGAAGATTGTTCTAACCAGAGGGATGCTTCATTTTCTGGTGTTGGGGAGTTAAGGAATATGTTAAAGAGAGGAACCCATGCCTCCATTTCTGTCTGCTTCCTTCCTTGGATTTGTTTTTTTTAAAAAAAATTAAGCAGCAAAGGAAAGTCTCTGTTATTATTTTGAAGTGAAGAAGAATAAATAAGACAAATTAAGGACGGGAGGTTTGTGCGCGGGGAAATGGTTTTTAGCTTTTTTTTTTCTTTTTAAAAAAAAACAAAACTCCTAAAATAAGAGTAAATTACAGTGTGAAGCCCCCAGGATTCTGGTCGGATCAGTTCCAAAGTGCTTGGGTGTCAGAATGAGACCTGGTTTGAGAGATTTTATGATACAGATCAGGAGGGTTGGGGTCGGGACCAAGTCCAAGTCACACGAGATTCAAGTCAAGATTGGGTCTGGGAAGTCTAGGAGCCAGGTTCAGGGAGTCCACGATTCGTGCTAGAACTAGGATTGAAGTGCCCGAAGATAGATCTAGGACTTGGATCGCGACCATATTCAAGCCAAGGCGGAGTCTCGATCACCTAAGATTCAAGCCGAAGTCAGGTTCTAGTTGCTTGAGAGTTGGGCCTAGGTCACTCGAGGTTTAGGCTAAGATCGGGTATAGGCTATCTAGTGTTTGGGTCGCACCCAAGTCTGTAGCACCCATGGTGCGATGGAGTTCAGGGCATTTAAGGTCGAGTTTGAGGGTTAAGTTCAGAACACCAAGGATCAAGTCGAGGCCAGCTATAAGGCTCCAAGGTGTATAGTTGAGATTAGGTTCATAACACTTCGAGGTTAGATTAGAGGCACCTGAATTTTGAGTCTAGAGAGTCTAGGGATCAATTCTAATAACTCGAGCTTCTTGTTGAAACTAAGTACTTTTCCAGAAAAAATTATCAATTAAATAATTTTTCAATTTTTTAAAAAACCAAGTTTAAAAATTGAAGGAAAAAAAAAAGAAATTAATTGAAAATAATTCTCCATTTTCTCTATAGCTCACTTTACTAATTGAAAATAATCTAATATCTCTCTCTTTATTAATTGAAAAAAGACATCTTTTTTTTTAAATTTAACCCTTTTCAATTTTAGTTTTGTTCAATGTCAATGTGATACGAACTAAGTCAGGTCCGAATCAGGTCCGAATTTAACTTTAAAAATGTCTGCTAATAAGTTTTGCGAGATCAAAAATATTTTCCAAACTGTATATTGGAACAAGTTAAAATTTTACAGGAAGATACTAGACACATAAAAATATATTTTGGTAAACGTTCAGGTCCAATAGAGTTCGGGAACATATTAGTTTGGAGAGTCGAAGTTACTAGACAAATCTTGTTAAATTTGTCAAACTAGACCTTTGTGTACTGTTTGGGACATATCTGGAACTACATGGAGAATTTGTTCTGATTCAAGTTGGGCTGAAAACTAGACATCTCAAGTTTTCCAACTATATATGGTAGACCCAGTAATTCATCCAAATAAGAAAGAACAACGTATTTGAAGTCAAGACTGAAAATCTGCCAAGAATGTGTAAAAATTGGAGATTCGGGCTATATGGGGGAATTTCAGCGTGAAGATTTTGTTTTTATTATTCTATTTCATTTATTTATTTAATTTTGAATGATTATTTTTAATTTGGGTTTATTCTAGCCTATTAGATATTGTTTAGGAGTTTATTCATTATTGAACTTATTTTAGTTTATTACTAGTTTAGGCCTTTTGTTTGTTTGTGGAAAAACAACCTTTCTTTGCAGGGACAAAGGTTGTACACTGACTTATTGAAGATTAACTGACTTCATGACATCATTCACATACTTAGCGTTCTTAGATATAAGGTTATATCTGGATCCAAGTTTTTTTTTTCCAATACCTTTGGTTCTTATATACAGGGTTATATTTAGATCAAGGTTTTATCAAACTTGATTTTCAACTTTTTAGGTTATTATCTACTTCGTTAGGGGTTCCTCGACCACGTAATCAAAAGGTCTGCATCATAATGTTTAGGAAGAGCTACTTACAATGGACTTGGATCTAGATGATTTTAATTTATACCATGACAATATATTTTTGCACCGAGTCCATGAGAAAATTTATTTTCATTATTAAAATATATGACCAAAATATTTAGATTTTATGTCAGGAAAATAACTAGACTATGAATCTGATGATGCTCCAAATCCAATATGTTTAAGAATAAAGTACTTTGGTGGTTGAATTATGAATCAATCAAAGGTTATTGTTCAAAAGTTTCTATTCTCCACCTTTATAGAAATTATCCAACGATGAGTGCCTTCTAGTACCTATAAAAAGTCTTCTTTTGAGAGATTCGAGGACCATCCGATAGTAAAGTCAATAACTTTTAAGAGAAAAATAAATAATAACTACAAGTGTTTGTTCTTGTTTTGATGTAATAAATATTCTAGTACTCAGAAAATTTATCTATTTTGAATAGACATTATAAACCCTCAACCTGAATAGCATAAGAGGTATTTATATCCTTTAGATCCAATAATCCTCTCTATCATGGGAGGGTAAAGGCATATATTTCAACCATAACATTAATAGGGATTAGACGTCCCTAACATAGCTAGTTAATGGAGTATAAATATCCATGTCATTATCATTAATGAGAGACAAATATCTTTGACGTTAATGTCAATGAGAGACAAATATACCTGACATTAACTTCCATGATGGTCTATCAAGAGAAAAGATATTATGATTTCTTCTCGTCCTTTGAGGATCTCTAAATATAAAAATGAATCCTTGCTAGCTGGTGCATGTCAAGGGCCTCCCATGACACTTGGGTACAGAATTTGGCCGAATCCATGCCAATATGGGTTCGCCCCAAGACAAGTCATTTTGGTACTTGGACTTAGTTCTTGGTCGAGTCCATGCCAAGTTGGGTCTGCCCAGGGGCAAGTCCCTTTGGAATTTGGGCTCAGCGATTAGCTAAACCCATGCCAAGTTGGGTCTGCCCCTGCGACATTTCCCTTTGGCACTTGGGCTCGGTGCTTGGTCGAACCCATGCCAAGCTGGGTTCGCCCCAACCGTTTTCTTTCAAGGAGAGGTTTAACCCTAGCCTTCTCTACGAGGAATAAACTCTTTGGTTCATCAGAATCCATTTTTCTCGCGGAATTTTTAGTGAATTAAGGTTTTTTTATTGGGTTGCCAAATTGCAAAAGTTTTTTGAAATTGACTTTAACTTGAGAATTACTTTATTATCGAAACACTCTGAAAGAACTAGGATTCCTTATAGTACTTTACTATTTATATGAAAAATAAATCAATTTAATATATATGTACGTGTGTGTGTGTGTGTGTGTGTGTGTGTCATTTTATAAGAAATATGTGTCATAGCTTAGTCAGTTAGTGTGTATTTTTCAAGCACTAAAAGACACCTATTTTCTAAAATATGACAGATGATATGTTGTTTGTCACCTTTTCACTTTTAAAAAATAATCATCTACCCCTTAATAAGAAAATAATAAAGTGGGGTTAGGCTAGGCTAGGCTCGCGAGCCCTTGGCTGGACTTTATTCCATATCATTTCAACCACAAGTCAATCCCAAACTTTTATATATATATATATATATATATATATATATATATATATATATATATATATATATTTCATTGTTTCAATAATTACATCACGTCCATTCCATATGAACATAACTATAAACAAATGCTAAGAGAGAAATATACACCATCTCATATACATATTAACTTGAATTACATAAAAAGAGAAAGAAAAATCTAAACACATGTCTTAAGCTTTTCTTTCATTCATATACATGATATGCCACCTTACGAGGTCTCTAATTAAATCACTTTACTACTTATATATGCATTTTATTTTATTTGAATTTATTTAATGTCTAGTATAAAACATGAGTATTTAATCTATACACACCATGAGAAATTATGTGAAGATATACGTCAACTTGCATAATAATATTTTACTTAAGAATTCCATACATAAATCCAAATATAGATAGAACAATGTCATTAGAGAATGAGAGATAATAGAAGAGAGCTTTTAGTCTAGTTTACAAAACTACTTACATGTACAATAAAAGTTTTGAATCCTGAAGTTTGACTACAACCTAACTACTTATCCTGCTGATTAGTACTTAAAAATGCATTTTTATCAAGGTTTTATATTATCATATTGCATTTAAAATATCATTAAATTCCCTAACTTAAACATGTTTTATAATAACAAGTCTGATAATATAAGATATCTTTAATTTACAGTAAATGCTCATTTTGAATGCAGGCATATCTCATAATTAAAAGGATTGATTAATGTGTTTAACTATTGAAAGTGAAAAGACAAAGAGAGGGCTAAGCTTAAAGAAGAGATGCTGGTTCAATTCAAACTGGAACATCATTCAATTATTGGATTATAACTGGAGTTGTAGAACATGGATTTAAATCTGGTTTATATGGATGGAAAGCTAAGACATAGGCCTAAAACTTTCATGAGAGTCCGAGATTCAAAACGACCGTTTTCAAGTTCAAATTGTAGCAACAAAAGGGAAGTCAGAATATGTCCTGCAGCCGAGACACTGTTCAGTGTTCAACCAATATCTCGAGTTCTAAAAGTCCAAATGAGCTCATTCTTTCTTTGTATTTTTGTAAGGTTTAAGTTTTGCTTTCATTAATCTCTTGTTTATGCTTTTCATCATAACTATACTCTTATCTAGTTTATTTATGTTTCTCTTATTCACAATGTTTAGCTAAGTTTATTATGTGAAGGTGAAAAGGTTTCACTAAATGGTGTTAGAATAGGTATAATATAAACTCAACATGAACTTCAATGTTTATATCCAAGAAAATTTGTTATTAACATGTCTTATCTTTTTATCTTACTAATTCTTAATACCTTACTTGTTAAATGATTAATCTAAATTTGTGTTGTACAACAAATACTTGGCACATTCATAGCTACTGTATGGTATAACTGACACCTGTGCTATGAAAGGAACTTGATTTGTTGTTAACATAAGTTAACATCATGAATTTCTGACAATATTTAAAAGTATGGTGTTACTAAAATAAGATAATTAATATGATCATGTTAAAAATTTATAATGAATTATTAAGGATAAATCATCCGATTTGAACCTCCTTTGTGTGTGGTTTCCAGTTGATTAATAAAAAGAGTTTATACGATACTTATTTTTAATACTATTAGTGGATCCTCCAACATTGACAATTACTTTTATCTTTAATTAATACTCACATCAATATCACATCTCAAAAGTTCTCTTCAACTCCTTTTCATTTGTTGTTTATAATTTTATATAGTTCACCTCCCTGTGGTTCGACCCCGGTCCTGCCGGGTTATTTATTACTTCGACACTCCTGCACTTGAGATAAGACATCAATCTTTTGATTGTTCATCTGCCAATACGTGAAGGTCCTACAACAAAGATTTATTAAGCATAAGTTTATATTTCAAACACAATTTGTCTTCTAAATATGTATGATGATGAGAGCACTCATCCTTTTATCCAATCCTATAAAAGATTTCACGAACAATAGTTACACTTCCACAGTAACACAACATTAAGGTATTCGTACTTGACATGAATACAACACACTCTCAATTTTAAGTTGGTTAGTGTACTTCAACCCACATAGTTATCAAATATTTCGTAACAACTTATCATTGACCCTAAAAATATCCTACAATTTGATTTATTATAATTCTTAAGGTAACTTGGGCAATAACACATCATTTAAGTACGCATTTATAAAACAACCAAAACATACTTAATCTTTAAGACTTCACAACATTGGCTTTGTCTCGGCAAAAGCATCCCAATCCCATTGATTTTCACACAATTTGGGAAAAACACTTTCTACATTCATAAAACAACCAAAACATACTTAATCTTTAAGACTTCACAACATTGGCTTTGTCTCGGCAAAAGCATCCCAATCCCATTGATTTTCACACAATTTGGGAAAAACACTTTCTACATTCATAAAACAACCAAAACATACTTAATCTTTAAGACTTCACAACATTGGCTTTGTCTCGGTAAAAACATCCCAATCCCATTGATTTTCACACAATTTGGGAAAAACACTTTCTACATTGAACTTTCACATACTGTGAAGGCAACCCCAACACATTGGTTTTAAAAAATCTTCAGAAATATTCACAACATTGACTATCATACGTTACGAAAACGACTCAACTACATTAGCTCCTGAAGGACTTTGGAAACAATCATTACATTGGCTTTGGTATATTGTGAAAGCAACCCAAACATATTGGTTTCTAAAAACTTTATAAACAATCACAACATTGATTTTCATACTTTGCAAAAGCAACTCAATCACATTGGTTTCTGAAAACTTCAGAAAGAGGGATTTTGGCTAAAATTATAGGTTTGCTGTTACTTCTCTCTTTTGTTCTTTTCCAGTATTTTACCTCACCATCGATTTTTTCTACGCACTGCTTTATCACTCCCTTTGATGATATTTTTCAACTAATTTATTGTGCTCAAAATATAGTTTTCCTTATAATTTCCACAATTTTCAGTTAAAAATTGTGCGATTATACACAAGGTTTAAACCGGCAGTTAACACTATTTGCGCATAAAATCATATATTAATTTATTCAATGTTTCATTCTATTTTTTTCTCTAAATATTCTCTCCCTAATTTACAAAAATTATTCCTTAAAAAATTCATTTTACCTGACCGGAGAGTTTATGTGATTTATAAGTACTAGGCTACTGTTTAGCGTACTGATTTATTATTTTGTTCTATCTGAGATCTAAGTAAATTCACTGGGAATTTTTCATTCGAGTCTTAATAATTTATTTTCTTTTTAATTAATCATTTTTAAAAAAAATTAAGGATGACCTTATTTAACACTAATTTATCAATTTTTATGGCTGGAGGTTTACATTTTCCTACCTTATAAAACTTCATACGTGAAATTTTGATTAGTGCTCAAGTCTAAAAATAAACTCAAGCGCTTGTTTTTCATATCTTTCTTGTAACCAATTTAGATATCATTCCATTTATTTCTTCGTTCACATATTTATCATTTCTATATTGGTTACCAACTTGCCTATAATTAGACATATATAATTATAAATTCTACCCCTTAATGCGTCAATTATAATTAGACATATGTTTCAAGGATGTAATTGTAATTCAAACCCTAAAACTTTAGAATTGATTGTAGGAGCAAAATCATAATTCTGCTATCTTTTTCTTTACTACCGATAGTGGCCACACTGCCCATGTTGATGGAAACAAAAGCAGTTGCAGCAAAGATTGCCATTCTTAGAGGCGAAGCTTTTGCTCTGCATCGTCTGCAGTGCGTGGCAACAACCTTGCGCTGAGTGTTAGACTATCAGAATATTCAGCAGGAAATCCAGGAGCATCTGCACCAGTTCTTGATCCTATCCATTCTGTTGTCAATTCAAAATAGTCCTGCTCTGTTTACTTCTTTATGATGCTCAGATTAGTTTCATTGTTATACGCATTACAGTTTCATTGTACAACTATAAATATAATAGAAACTGCATGGCTTAAGTGTGTTAGCCATTACAAAGACATATTGTGTATTCTTCCTTCTGTGTTTATCTTACATGGTATCAGACTGACTACAAGCTTACGATTTTCTACCCGATCCTTCCTTTTGCTTCCGCATCATCCATATGGCCAGCACCAATATCTCCCCCACCCCTGCCCTTATTCTTCCACCATCTACAACCACTGTTTTCGTTAAGCTAGATGGCTCTCACAATTATTTGGCTTGGAAAATGCAATTCCTTAATCTCCTCCGAGGACACGATTTAGTTGGCTTCATTGACGGCACTGAAACCTGTCCTCCCAAAAATCTTGACTCTGGTTTATTAAATTCTGCCTATATTGTTTGGCAGAAGAAAGATGTTTATCTCCTTAGATGGATCCTTGCATCTCTTTTTGAAAAACTTGTTTCTACTGTTTATGGAATGGAAACATCTCAGCAGGTCTGGTCTGCCCTCCAGACTCGTTTTTCTTCTCAATCTCGCTCTCGCATTTCTCATCTTAAACGTCAACTCCAGGCATTGACTCAAGGTACCAAATCTTGTTCTGAGTATCTTGAAAATGCCAAACATCTTACCGATCAATTAGCAGCGCCTGGTAAGCCTGTAGACGATCAAGACTTGATCTCTTTTCTTCTGAGTGGCCTGCCATCTACTTACACACCATTTGTCACTTCCTTTAATTTTGCATCCCGTGACATTGATTTCACTTTTGAAGACTTTCAAGCTGAATTATTGGGCTATGAAATTCTTTTGGATTTCAATCACTCTTCTCGTAACACGGATCATAATCATTTTGCCTTTGCTGCCCACAAATCTAAAGCTCCTATCTATGGCAGAAAGAAAGGCCCTCCTCTACATTCCACAAAACTGCAGTCTCCAGTTTCATCTACTTCTCGGCCACACCAGCAGACTAGATCACCTACTCCTCAACTTTCATCCACCCGCCCGGTTTGTCAAATTTATGGTAAAATTGGCCATACTGCTATTGATTGTTTTCACAGATCTCGCAGCTATGGTGGCTGAAGATAATGCCACACTTGATCATCAAGTTTGGTATATGGATAGTGGTGCCAATGCCCATATTACATCCAGTGCAACAAATCTCACTCATCAGACCTCCTCTCATAACTCCGGCACTGTAACTGTAGGAAATGGTTCAGGTCTACAAATTCTAAATACTGGTTCTACCACCTTTAACCTTGGCAAATCCAATTTTCATCTAAACAACATTCTTCATTGCCCACGAGCAGCCACCAATCTTATCTCTATCAATCGTTTTTGTTTAGATAATAATTGTTACTTTATATTAACTGCTACTGATTTTCTCGTGAAGGAGAACCTGACAGGAAAAATCCTACTTCGAGGTGTGGTTGACAATGGGCTGTATCCATTAGCTGGGTGCCAAAATTCCCTTCAAAATCTCACATGTCTTTCGTCAACAGTTGGAGTTCGATCTATTGCAAACACTTGGCACTCCAGACTAGGACATCATGCTACTTTTGTTTTTGATAATTTATTCCATTCTAATAAACTCTATGTCAGTGGTCCTTCAAATAAAGTAGACTTTTGCTCTGCTTGTCAACTTGGCAAAGCTAAGAAACTACCGTTCCCAGCATCTAGTCGTCAATCTTCTGTTCCTCTTGCTTTAATCCACTCTGATGTATGGGTTTCCCCTTTACAATCCACAGGTGGTTGTTCCTTCTATGTTATATTTGTTGATGATTATTCAAGATATTCCTGGTTATATCCTTTGCAAAGAAAATCTGATGTGTTCGCCACTTTTGTTAAGTGTAAAACCATTGCTGAAAAAATTTTCTCCACCTCAATCAAACAAATCCAAACTGATAATGGTGGCGAATTTACTTCCAACCAGTTTAAACATTTTCTAACTACACAAGGGATATACCATAGATTGACTTGCCCACACACTTCTCAACAAAATGGAATTGCCGAAAGGAAACATCGGCACATCCAGGAAATGGGACTCACTCTTCTAGCCCAGTCAAGTTTATCTCCCCAATATTGGGTTGATGCGTTTCTCACTTCAGTGTTCTTAATAAATAGATTACCTTCAAAAGTCTTAGATAATAAAACGCCTTATTTTTTACTTTATAAAACTGAGGCACTTTATAAGGACTTACGTGTTTTTAGATGCGCTTGCTATCCACTTCTCCGGCCTTATACTGAACATAAGGTGGCCTTTCGAAGTAAAAAGTGTCTTTTCCTAGGTTATTCTAACTGTCAAAAAGGACATTAGTGTCTTGACTTGAAAACTAAATGGGTATACATTTCCCGACATGTCATCTTTGATGAGCAGTCTTTTCCAGCTCAGGAACTCGCCAACCAAACCACATCTCGAAGTACGACTCCTGCTGCAGGTACCCCTTTGATAATTCCCAGTTCAGTTGTATCTAGTCCTTTATTATCTAACATTTCTACAGTTGTGGCTTCTCAAGATAATCCTTCTTTACCCTCAACTGAAAGTTCAAATCTTGAGGCAACAGATTCTGCCCATTCCTCCTCAGATACTACATCCAATTATAGTTCTCCTCCTTCTCCCATTTTAAATTCTCAAAATCCCATTGACGTTGATATTGACACTTCATCAATATCTCCTTCTCCAGACCCCGAAAATACCTACCCCACTGACGTAGATATTGACACTTCATCAATATCTCCTTCTCCAGACCCCGATTCCTTACGATGCTCAGATTAGTTTCATTGTTATACGCATTATAGTTTCATTGTACAACTATAAATATAATAGAAACTGCATGGCTTAAGTGTGTTAGCTATTACAAAGACATATTGTGTATTCTTCCTTCTGTGTTTATCTTACACTGAGCTCCTAGTAGAGCCAGACAATCTGGCATTACAATGGCAAGGCATCCGTCGTTAGATGCTACCCAGTCCACAACATTGAACTGGCCCTGTGCGTGTAACACAAGCTAGGTGTGGCAACCTCCTTGGCACCATTGTTCTTGTCATTCGTAACCATATCAGCAATAGCCAAGGTCGCTGCTGTGTGCAACCATTGTTCTTGTCATTCGTAACCATTGTTCTTGTCATTCATAACCATATCAGCAATAGCCAAGGTCGCTGCTGCGTGCAACCAGCGTAGGGCAGTAGCCTCCTGCTACATCACATCCCTTGGTTGCTACCTCTTTGATCACTAGCAAGCCTGCCTGTGCACGCAAGATAGGCAAAGTGCGCCAGCAACGCTTGTATCGTCGATGGCGGAGGCACATCCTCAAAATGCCATTTTTTACTTTAAAACTTCTAGCTAGATTTAAAAATTCCAGCCAAAATTTGGTGGATCAGTAACCAGGAAAAATCTCTTTTTGTTTTTGAAAAATACATGAAGGAAATATTTTTGAAAAATTTAATTTGAACATAAATTTAATTTATAATTAATTTCAATAACAATTATAATATGTAATCAACCAACTTAATTATTTAAAGATAAATTCATAACCATTATTGATTTTCCTAAAACATATATAAGACCTAGTGGAAATGATAATTTTTAAAGTTTTCTAAAATTCTAAGAATGTGGACAATCTCGGGTCATTGAAGATTTCAATAAAGATTATTTAAAGAATAACTTTTTTTTTTGAGTTAGATGAACTATGTCTAATTGTTTAGCATCTAATAGTAATCTATATAGATTACTAGATCAAAAACTCCTAAAAACTTTTTAAATGAGAATGATTGTTATGTCATCAATGCTAGTTTTTTTTTCCTCTATGATTTGAGGTGTATCTCTATCCATTCACATCAAATCTTCTATATAAAAAAAAGTATAACATTCTATTTATAAAAAAAACCTTGTAACCTTATTAATGAAAAAATAGCACTTTATCTTTTGAAAAATATCACATATATTATTTTAGAATAATTTTATAAATTTATGCAATCAACCGCTTACTTGATTTTTTCTAGGTCTAAAATCTTAATTCCTTGTATAAATTACATTCTCTCATCATATTTTTTAGTGTAGGTGAAAATGTTACCTTTGTAACCTAGGTCCATCATACTATATGCATCAATTCTTTGTTTAAAAAGAATAGCACAACAGGATAAAAAAAATTTCACCTAGTTTCTCACTAACATCTAGATTAATAATCATTAAAATACCTAAGTAAAGCCAAGGTTCATAAATATTTTGAATTAAATACTCGTATAACTTCAGAGATAAAGCTAGTATAAATAGCTAACAGAATCCACTGCTTTTCTATAGATTTAGAATTTCAAATAAAGACACACTAAAAGTGTATGGATTATGAGAGCAGTTCCATAAAGTCTAGGTACTACCTAGTAGGCCTCTAGTATGAGCTCTAACTACCATGTCAAAGCCAGGAAAAGAAGAAACATATAACTCTATCACTAGAAATATGAGTTTGTACAAGAATTAGTACATAAGGCTTTCTCTCCTTCCTATATTTTTGTTGGTCTAGCATAAAATGTGTTGTCAATTAAATTCAATTAGGATTGAACCCAATGATGAGAAAACAACTACTTGTTTTAAGAAGCATCGTCATGTATAAAAAAGACATGATTTTTAAGAAAGAATGAGACTACGTGAATCATAAAGTGAGGGGAAAAAGGAAATGTTGTAAATAAAGCAATAAAAACTTTAAAGGAAAAAGATAAATAAATTTTAGAAATTTGTAAAGGATGAACTATGTTTATAGTAGGATCTGACTTTATTTATATTGTTATAGAGTTTGAGTCCAATGTATATAGGTAATTTTATTCCTAGACATACAATGTTATTGAATTACGTGGTTTATTAAATCCTAATACAAGCTACATTCCTCATTTATTGATACACATGTGAATTCTAGGCTATGTTGTGGTTTCTAATTAATTATTTTGTTAAGGACTCTTGTTTTGAATAAGACTACATCTTTTAGTTATGCACACATTATAACTTTGTTGGTCGATCACTTAATTTCATTCGATCATGGCTTTTAGTCACTTAGTATATTAGTCGACTACTCTTTCAAGTCTTCTGGTCGATTAAAGACTCATATAGCTTGATTGATTCTTTTAATTTATGATGAATTTCAACTCTCTTTCTCTATTTTATAGTGAACAACTAATATTCTCTGTTATTGGGACGTGTGTATTTATTTTAGGTGTAAGTAATGCCTTATATATTGTTTTTTTTTTTAAGATGAAGGATTATTAAGTCCATCATATTTGTACCAAAATTGATGGATTAAATCAACCAAATATGATGTGAAAAATAATGATATTCACCTAAAATAAATCTGACATATCAAACATTTCAGCCAATCAGTTTAACTAACTCCATCATATTATGCATGCTTTCACTTTTAAGTATAATGTTTAAGTTTGTCAATTTACTCCCAATTCTTCATTTATTGTAAAAATCCTTAAATCTCATTCACATACTCAATAAATCTCTTTATAAAGATTGAATCCATGAAATCTACATGATCTTCTTTCTTTCTAAGATGAAAATGGTATCTTAAAATTCCACTCCAAAATCATCCATGTTAGTCTACTACTACTATTTTGCAGACTTTCTTCCTCATGTTGAATGGTCTAATATGAGTAATTCTTAAAGCATGAAAGTAGAATGTCTTGATCCATTTTACTTTATGGTGAATAAAAGTTTCATATCACCTCTAATATTGAAAGAGGAAGAATCCTTCTTTAAAATAAACATATCGATTCAAATGTTTGGAAGAAGAATATCTTATTATGGCCAAGTTTTGCTCACATAGATTAAATTAGATAGTTAGATTGAATGCAACACCATTTTGCCATCCAATTAAGGGAACCAAAGATTTTTTTTATGTTATTCAAATGTTAAGGATCACATCAAAACCTTACAAAGGGTTTTTGGCAGCCTTTCCTTATTTTGATCTAAATATAACAATGTTTTTATATTTAGTTATGGATTCGTCCATAATAAGCCTTTATATAGCTAGTGAAAATATCTATGAAACTTTAAAATTTCATACAAATCCTTTTGATAACTTAGTAAAAGGTGAGTCTGAATTTATAGGACTAATAAAGGGGGGAAATAAGACAAATTACCCCTTTTATAGAAAAAATATAGGCTTTATTTTATACTGGATAGACAATTACCTAATTTGTTCCAAATAAAAAAACCCACCAAATTCTACTTGAAAATAGTAGTAGCTTTAACAAAGGTTAAAGCTTTAGGTCTCTTCATTTTAGTCCATATCTATAAGGTTTTGTGGTATTCTCAAGCCAATTATAAAGAAAAACCATTTATGATAAAAGAAAATAGTCATGGGGTGATCTTGTGGGTTCAAGCATTGGCAACTAACTATTTTCCTAGGTTAAGCAATATAAGAGTGAACTCGACCCCATTTTTTTTATATATATGTTCCTCCTTTCTCGAGCATTCTTTTGGAGAATATGTGAAATTCTTCTTGAACATCATCGATAAAAGTGAAATAACAACATTTCTTTTAGCATCAACTAGGAAATGGCTCTCTATAGATATTACTACCATGAAACCAAAAGTCAAATGTAAAAAAAGCTTGAAAACATTGTAGTTTGGAAAAAATCCTAACCTACGAAGATTTATATTTTAGACTAGTAATAGACTTTATCCTAAGAAATATTTCTTATTTTTATGAGCCTTACTACCCCTACTTAGTGGCTATATAATTAAGATTCCTCAGAGGCATACCCTTTCTTATACTATTTAGTGTGGATAAAGGTGATCTAGATAGACTTTTTTTGATAGTTTAAACCAAGTAATGGAAGTAATAGTGGCATTAAAATATCACTTCAATCATTGCCAAATAATGGACTTCTCATTTAATGGGGGTCATTAATTAAGATTTTTTTTACGTGTTTAGAAAAACCCTAGAACTTTTGTACAATTCTCTCTTAGAAGGCATAATAGAAAAGTTTTTTCTTTGTCAACCAACCATTATAGAATGGAAAATAAGAATCCCAACAATCCTTCGTACTATATTGAGAAAAAAGGTATGCTTATGAATGTTCTGGTAAGAGCACTTATTTTGAATTGATTTTTTATTACAATTTATTGTTTTTTTTTATGATTTTATGCTTGAATCTAAAATAGTGGTATATAAAGAAAAGAGCAGATAGAAACTAAATGTGATCCTAAATCAACTGTCAATCATAAAAGAACCTCAAAATCCTCTACCATTTAATGAAAAAGAAAATAAAGCCCTGATTGTTGAGTTATGGACCATACCTAAAATAAGTTATATTAATCATTTTTTATAGTGTTTTATATGTCATTTTTAAACTTAAGTCCACCCTTATTATTATTTTTTATAAGAACTAATGACTTCACCTTCTCTAGAAATTGTGTTTTCTATTGTTACTACTGAAAACTAGAAAGCCTTATTAGCCAAAATTGTTGAAGTTCTTTCCTTATCTATTTTTGAAGTGACACTAGCTCCAAGGTCTTATACATAACAAATTGATGCTACTAAAGTACTAGATAAAACTCGTTTTTTCAAGTACTACTATAAGTTTTCTATAGTGATGGAGCCTCTTACAGTAGCCCCTTTTCAAGTTGAAGTTATGGTCATACCTCTATAAGCTATTTTTATAAAAGCATGAGTCATACTTGAGAACATGGTTGCTCATATCATAAGTGAAAACAATACACTATAGGACACCAATATAGTCATCTAAGATGTGACAACAATTGCACCTTCTAGTGAAAAACTGGGTGTTATCCTAATTTTTCTTTCCTAACATGAGGTAAATGAACAATGAAAGTGAAAGATTAGCATTAGTGTTAATCTAATAGCTAACAACCTTTAGGAGTCCTTAAAGGCTAAAGCTCCTTCTTTTTTTCAAAGCACTAGAATACTACTACAATAGTGCTCTTACATCTCTTATTAAAGAGGAAAAGGTCATGATGCTAGATTAACCATATATGGTGACTCCCCCAAGTTAACATGCATGTATTTGTTGTTTTTTTTCCTCAAAAACACTTTTAATTTTCATGTTTTCAATGTTAATAAAAACCATTCTTTAGATTATAAGGCTTTGGATGTTGCATTTTATCAAAAATACAATCCTCTATTGATCATATCCTAAGAAAAAAAAACCAACTGAGAGAGTCTTTATTGGTTAATATCAAGGAGGTTATGGAAATTCTTGCCTTTAAGGATAATGTTTTAGGAAATAAAGCCTTTACTGATACTTGAAGTAACTCCTAGAAGACACTCTTTCCTATGACCTCAAATATTCATTGGACCATAGTGTAAGGGAAGCCTTGGTACAATTGCATAAGTATATTGATCCCTTTATTAATATCAGGGAAACTACAACAAAAGTGTTATATAATTGTAAGGTTGTCCAAGAATGTTTTAGAGCCTATAGAGAATTATAAGAAGTTGAGTATTCAATTGTCGAATAGGCTAACTAATCCTATAAAGATGGCTCCCTACAAGTCTGGTTTTAATAAGCTAAGGTGGCTTGTATGAGAGAGAACTTAATGTATATGTCTTGTAATCAATCAGTTAGTTACATGCATGATTGACTTTGTTCATGTAAGAACATATTTATTAATAATAAAGATATTTTTTATCTTTAATATTGAATAATATTTGAATAATGAGTCTAGAGTAAAGATAAAGTCATTGGGATACCTAAAACTAATAAGTTGGTGCTTGTCAGATGACATGTACATTAAATTCATCCGTATGAGGATTTAATATAGAGATCACTTATGTCCATGAAAAGATTTATGTGATAGTTGTGTAAGTGATCCTTAGACTTAAGATCACTAAGTTATCTTATATAAGGAATGTTATGCTTTGATCTTGACTTCATATTGTCCCAATCAAGGTTAAAAAATCAATAGATATTTAGTATAACATGAACTATATAAATGTATTTTAGTGTTCAATAGAGGATTCATCTCTCTAAGTGAATTAGGGAAAATATTCCATCTATTCTCAAATAATATTGATTGTAAAATTCTTATGCAAGGTGAAATGAGATTTGAAAAGAGTTTCAAATCTTATTTAAATAATAATTGATTATGGTGTTGAGAACAAACATGATTTGATAAAGCGTCTAAGAATTGATGAAGTATAAATCAAAATATTCTACATAAATGGATAATAATTACACTAAAAACTGGTCACTAAAAGGTTAAGTCAAATAAAGTATAACTTTTCTAATATTTAGGGGATCATTGCATATTGCTAGACATTGTACTTGATATTAAAATATAAATCAATCAATATATTGAATTGATGATAAGTTTATTTGTTTAATTTATTTAACCCTATTTTATTTAGGATTATGATTTATATTCAAGACAACACACTAGGAAACCTAATTAGAAAGATTAATAAAGTGTTGATTATAAAAAAAAAAAATTAAAGATTGAGGACTCTAATCTAATTAATATAAGGGATTATAATTTTATGCTTCAGAAAATCAAGAACTTGATTGAATAAATTTTAGAATCCTGAAATAAAATATGTGAAATTGTTTTAGGGAGAAAAGTAATATTTTTCTATTTATAGGGTAATCAGGTTTTTTCTATAAATCAAATTTATGCCTTATATTTTTAGCAAGTCATATAAAGCTACAAATGATAAAGAAACACCTTAAAACATAAAATAATAATAAAAAAACAGAGAGCTAACACTCAAAGATATAGTGACCCCTCTCTCTTAAAAAGGTTTTAGGAGATGTCATACTAATGGTTCATTAAATTACTATTAGAGGCCGAACGTTTGTCGACTTATGATTTGTGATAACTTAGCTTTGAAGAAGTTGTTCAAGTCTCAAAGAGAAGATGTAATCTTTGCGTAATCCTAAATGACCCTAGATTGTATAATGGAATCCTTGAGAGTTATGAAAAAAATTTAAATTTATTATTTTTGCTATGTTTATATATTTTGGGAAACCTAACAAAACTGGTTAAGGTTGAGAAGGAGCTAATTAAGGCTAAATCGAATTAGGCCTTTAGAGAGGTTAAAGTCATGAATCAATTTTAATGTTGGCAGTTTTCAAGAACGGTCTTCCAAACAAGATAGAGGTGTTGGTGTTTAAGGAATCACACCAAGTGGATAAACAAAATTACGATTTGCAAATTTTATTATAATAATAGTTTTAAGGAAAGGCTCAGGACTAAGAGAATCATATACATTTTATTCATAACATTAATAGATGCACCCAAATCACATAAAGCCCTTTTAAAGCTAACATTACCAATAACACATGGGATAGTAAACGCATCTAGGTCTTTTTTTTTTAAAGGTAAATTCTTTTGAACAACAACAGATACAACTTTACCCATACTTATCGTTTCGTAGCCTTTTAGCTTGTAAGCTCTTTTGGTAGTACACAGCTCCTTCAAGAATTTGGTATATTTGAAAATTTGCTTGATAGTATCAATTAAAGGAATGTTGAGTTTCACTTTCTTAAAAACCTCTAAAATCTCTTTTTCTTTGTCCTCTTTCTTAGACCAAGAAGAACTCAAAGGAAAGGGAGGGATTTTCTTGAAATTGGAATTTATTGAGTTAGGACTTACTTTTGAGTATTGGTGGTTGTTTCTTCTTTATGCTCAGTTCAGTTTCTATCTCCTCTTCTTCCTCTATCTCAATTTGTTTTGACCTTTGCTCTTCAAGTTCTTTTCCACTTCGCAGCGTGATCGCACTAACATTTTCTTTTGGATTCAATACTTGGGAGGGTAATTTTCCGTTGATTTGTGCTTCTAATTTCCCTACATTTAAAGTTACTTACCCCATTTGCTTTTTTAAGTTGTGAATACTTGACTTTGTTTCTTGTTGAAAAGACATGATATTTTATTGTAAAATCACTATGTTAGAAGCTAAAGTTTTCATCATCTCACGAAGATCATCACTCAATGACCCAATAACATTGGAATTTGTAAATGTAGAGGGTTGTTTCGCTTGATAATTCTGTTGGGGCTAAAATCCATGAAGGTGGAACTATTGGCCTTGATTGCATTGTTAAGCTAGGTTCTCATAGTGTAAGTTCGGGTGATCTCTTCATCTAGGATTGTACGTATTAGAAAAGGGATCATATTTACGCTGGGGTTGACGATTTAATGCTCCATCAACTACATTAGCTTGTTTAATGTAATCTTCTTACATTGTTGGGAACATATCCGAAGCATGGCCTTGTAACGAGCATATACTACAAACTTTCATTTGCTGTACATTTCCACAAGCCAAAGAACGCATAAAAAAAGTAAGATCATTAACTTTATTCTCAAGGTTAGCAATACTTACCTCATTTACTTGTTTGCTTGGGAACTCTCCATGCGTGCCAAATTGTTTCGAATTGGCTGCCATATTTGAGATTAATTAGCGTGCAACCTCTGATGTTTTAATTACTAATGCCTCTTCACTTGCCACATCAATGATACTACGGTCAATAGGTCCTTTGTAGAAGTATTAAATGAGTAGCTGATTAGTTATTTGATGATGTGGACATTAAATGCACAGCTGCTCAAATCTTTTCTAATATTCAGAGAGTGTTTCCCTATGAGATTGCTGAATCCCACATATTTTTTTCCTTATGTTGGCAACTCGAGATGATGATAAATACTTCTCCAGGAAAATCTTCTTCATGCCATTCCAAGTTCCAATAGACCCAGGAAGAATGGAGAAAAGCCATGCTTTTGCTACCCCTTTTAAAGAGAAAGGGAAAGCTTTCAACTTAACTTGTTCTTCATTAACTCCATTTGGTCTCATATCAACACAAACCATGTGGAACTCCTTGAAATGAGAATAAGGGTCTTCTCTAGCAAGTCTAGTGAATATTGGTAGTAGGTGTATAAACCCAGACTTGAGTTCGAAGTTGGTGTTGTTATCAATGTTTATGCACAATGGTTAATTCTCCATGTTAGGAGCAGCGAGCTCCTTGAGTGTCTGTTGTCGTGCAACAACTTGGTGTTGATGCGAGCTTCTTTTCGTAACCTGCGTAAAGTGTTTTCTATTTCGAGATCTACTTGCACTTGTCCTTGGTTAGTAGATCGAGTTGAAGGCATAATTAGTCAAGAAAACTCAAATAAACAAAAAACAAATCAATCACAAGAGAGATTTAAAGTAGTGAAAGAAAATGAAAATGCAACGATAAACACACAAAAATGCCTAAAACCCCAGAAAACAATGGAATTTGGCCTCGAGAGGGTGGGGCTAGTAGCTAAAGGCAACTAGTCTTGCTCAAAACGTTGTTTTCCTCAAGGAAACTAAATGCTGAAACCTAATTCCACCAAAAGTTCCATTTTAAACAGTACCACAACTCTATTTTTATTTTCTTTTTCTTTTTCTTTCTTTTGAACGAAATAAATAACAATCACAGCACAAGAATCAACTAGAATCACTTCCCCAGTAATGGCACCAAAATTTTGTCGCGATGTCGTGTTCATACAAATTAATTACTCTAGCTTAAATAAATAAGATAATATAGAGCAAGCAAGGGGTCGATCACTCAAGGAAGATCTAATTCAAATATTAAAACTTCGATTTTGATAGCAAACTTAACAGTATATTAGTTTAGAATAATAAATTAGAGTATGCTCTAACAATCAAACTAAACAATCATAGGAAATAAGCATAGGAAAACATTCATACTCATCATATAAATTGAAAAGAAAAGATAGAATAGATCTTATAGTTTTTGAAATTCAAAGGTTTTTGTATCATTTTAACCAAGAAAAATAACTTAGACTTGCATGTCTATCAAAAAACTAAGAAAGAGAAAAGATGAGAACATAATTTATAGTATAGAAAAACATTTTCTTCTTCTTTCTAGATGCCTCCTTCTATTTATTTCTCTTTTTTATTTATTTAATAGGAAACCCTAATCCCCACACCCCTCTAATTTGTTTGTATCATTCAAAAAATAAAAATAGTCTTTTTCAAAGTAGACAATTTACATTTAAGTCGTACAATAATTATTTTCCTAAAAAGAAGAAAAAATAGTCTTGCATAAAATCTTCAAGCTTTGAATTTGGACTCAGAGAATTTAAATTACCCAAATAAAGACCTTTTCCATACGCAGAAATAATTGTCGTGTTGGTTTGGATGCTTTGAAAGTAAGTAGGACTTGTTTCTTCACAAAACTTGTCTATTGACAGAATTTATAGGTTGTCTTACAAAAATCATATCTCTCTTATATGAGCTCCTTTTCTGCTGACATTTGGTACGTTGATAAGTCTTTGAGTTTGAAATCCAAAAAAATTGATTCTGCAACAAATAAACTTCTTTAACTCAAGATATTCAAGTCTGAATGGCCAAAGGTCAAAATTGGCAGAATGTGAGACTTATCTTTGAAGGTTGCGATTTTCATGCCCTTTATTTTTTTATTTTTCTTGCCATATATGTATAGAAAGCTATGAATGTTATCTTTCTAATTCCACTATAATTACTTCATTTCAACCTCTACAACTCAAGTCCTGCATAAAACATTGATCAGATGTCAAATCTATCAATATTCGACACAGGTTGGAACATGGTCTGAATTTTATCTCCAATTTACTTCTTTTTGAATCTTACATCTAAAAGTGCCTTAAAAACATAAAAACAAAGACTATTAAGGCATTTTATATAAAAGCACATGGACAAAATATTAAATAAATGTGGGTAAAACTATCGAATAATATAGTTGCATCACTTAATATATCTGCAAATTTACATATAAGTTCACATTCCAATAACATTGACTCATTGACCTTCTCTAAGTTATCCCAACTCGAGTTTTAAATCATTCTTTAGCTTTTTACCACTTCAATCAATTTGTCTTAACTTCTAAGCCCACATCATCATGTTCGGCTACTACCACTTCATAGCCCCTGCCTTTATGGTCAAGCAGTTTTCAAATCATAGTTCATATCATTATGATCGACTAGTTTACAAATCATAGTTCCTATCATTATGATCGACTAGTTTACAAATCATAGTCCCTAATGGTGACTAGTTTAGGAATCATAGTCCCTGCGTTTACAGGTAATTAGTTTACAAATCATGATCCTTGTCTTTGTTGCCGATTGGTTTTCAAATCATAGTCACTGCCATTGCAGTCAATTATCTTACAAATCATAGTCACTGCCATTGTGGTTGATTAGATTTCAAATCATATTCCCTACTTTTTTGGATGACTGGTTTTCAAATCACGGTCCCCAACATTATGGCCACTAGCTTACAAATAATAGTCCTTGCCATTATGGTTGACTAGTTTACAAATCAGAGTCCCCGCCATGAAGGCATATTCCTTTTCATATCATTTTTCTAAGACGTAGGCATAATTCATATAATATTGTTTTCTTGATGATGAACACTTGTATACAAGTATATATGTGTATGTAGACAGATCACATTCTAACATTTACAAGAATAACTTTTAAAAAAATAAATGAAGTAAGGGGCAACTATAACCTGGAGCTCTTATTGTGCATGCTTATGAAAAAATAGGTCCCACACTAAACATTTCTACTACAAATTCAAAACAATAACAAATCAACATCCCATTTGACCTTACACAAATACACACACTCATTCATTTAACAACCAATTTATCCTAAGCATATAAGTACATAAGTTACCATAAACATTTGCACAATCTTAGCTCATTTTAGCCATTACAAACATACCCAAAATCAATTCATTCTTTAACAATAACATAGGCATATTTGGCTATTTCTTTCCTTAAAATCTTTGGTAAACATCAATATTCATACACACCATTTAGCTTAGCAACCAAAACACATGCAAGCATTCTTTCAGCCATAACAACCTAAACTCATAACTATCATAACAGTCTATAAATACATGTATTTATGGTTGTCATAGATGCCTATACACATACATCTATGCTGTTGTAACAACCTATATTCTCACACATCTAGGTTGTTATAATAGCCTATATTTTTTATATTCGGGTTATTGTAACAACCTGCACTTTAATATGTTCGAGTTGCCGTAATAGCCCATATTTTCACTTTTAGGCTTATCATAACAACCCACAATCATATGCATTCTTGGTAGCTATAATAATCTAAATTCACAAATATAAACACTACCATGATAGCCCTTTAACTCGCCTTGTTGTGTTGTCATCCCTCAATTTGCACATAAACGCTGCCTAAATTAACTTAAACTCAAACACTTTTATATTGCTATAACAACCCTTAATTTCTCCACTTTCAAGTTGTCATAACAACCTATATTTTCATGAATCTGGGCTGTCATACTAGCCTATAAATACCCAATTCATGACTGTTATTCCAGCAACATTTGACCAAGGAGAAAGAGAAAACATACAACATATTTACTTACTTTCAGCTCAATTATCTACCATGCATACATGCACATTTAGATTACATAACAAGTCTATAATTGTTCACCCAAAACCAAGGTTTCCTCTTCCAGAATTTGTTTTTTATCGTTTTCACAACTACTCATACACATTATTTATCCATTTTTGTAATAAAGTTCATAGATAAGCCAATTTTGTTTATTAATTCATTCATTTCCATAATTCCATTTAATTTTTATGTTTTTTATCATCAATTTTTGTAATCCATTTCAATTCAATGTTCAAGCATTTCATCAATCATTTTCATATTCAAATTCACACTTTTCATCAAAAACATGGTGAGTATCTAATTCAAACCTTTAATTACATAGAAATTCTACATTAAGTGTGTGTGTCTATAAACGCTACAACACATCTCAATTCACTCTACAATCATTATAATCAAGATTATACATACAAATTCATCATTAATTCAAATTTTCAAATCAACAATACAAAACTATGCCCAAATTAACAATTCCATCATAATTTTATATTCTCAAAACAATAACACAAAACCATGCCCAAATTAACAATTCCATCATAAATTTATATTCTTAAATTAATAACAACAAAAAATCATGTCCTAATTAATTAACAATTTTACTTTCAATTCCCAACTAATCCTAACATACCCTTTTTTCTTGCTACTAACTATCATTTTAGGTAGTACCAAGAAAAAAAACTATCATTATAGGGCTTTTTTTTTTCTTTCACTAATTCAAGGAACAAATTAAGATGAAATCAAAGAATAACAAAGCCTTTTACCACATCCAATTAACTCAATTTAATGGGTATTTACAATGAAATTCAAGAACAAACCTCTTTCTTCATTTCCTTTAAAACTTTTCTCACCCAAACCGAAGATTTCTCCACCAAAAACCACTATAACTCTCAATTTCTCTCTAATCTCAAAAGATTATGTTGTTTCTTATAGAATTATAACCTTTTTACTACCAATCATGCATGAATTTGGAGAGAAAAATGAATTAATTGTAAGCTCTCTTCATTCCTAAATAGCATCGACCTATATAGAACAAGGAAAGGAATTTATTTTCGCTTCCCTATTTATAACTTTACATTTTTTGTTTTATACCTCTCATGCTTAATTTTTCCTAAATTACAAATTTACTCTTTATTTTTATACCGATCATGTCTAACTTTCATTAAATCTTTGACTGTAGATATTTTTTGTATAACTATTTATATTTTATTTTTGGTCAACGTTTTACACCATTAAACGTGGGGTTTACAAAGGCTTTCTTAAATATGTTTGAGGATCTCCCATATGTCCTGACCCATTAATTAATTCCTTAGACCCCTAAGACAAGATGTACCCTAGAAAGCTTTGAAGGTAATCTACTTTGGCCGGGTAACTTAGGATGTCATCTCCTTGTGCTAGCATAACCAGAATTCTCTGGCAATTATCAACAAATCTTTTATTTATTGATGATTTTCTCCATTTAATTCTACTTTAGATTTCCAAACCTCTCATACAGGTGGAGGAGATAACATAGCCAACAAATCCTCTAAAATTTTTCTATAAAACAACACCTCTATCAGGGGTGATTATTATTTAGAATCAAATAATAAAGTAATTTAACAAGTTTACTGTAACATTCCCATTTTCGGAAAAACCCCAAAACATCTAATGAAAGCGATATGAAAGCTCCTTGAATTTTCAATTCTGATTCAAATACACAGAGTTAAGTATTCAGAGTTTTCAGGAACGCGAGAGCAGTTAATATGTTCAGAAACCATCTTAAATTGAAAATTTTGAATTGCTAGGCCCGTGAGTAACTTCATCTATTGGATCGATTGCCATTTCGAGTTGCTGCATGAATGGTGGCCACTGAACCAGAACAGTTTTTCCTAGTATAACGAACTACCAAAACAGCAGTTCAAATGTTCAGTAGAGAGGGTTGTTCCACTAATGTCGCACTAGAGACAACTATGGTTGTATCCACTATTTTGTCTCTTGGCAATTGGCATTGCCCGGAGCAGTTTTTGAAGGGGCTCTTGATCCCAGGGAGACCCCTTTATTGTTTACGCTGCATGGCTCAAGAAAATATGGTCACGAGAGACGATGTGGAGTAATATTTGGGATTCGGGATTCGGGAATTAGCCTGTGGATTTGACTTGGCTTGATTATACTTTGATAATGATGCATCACCCTGGTTGTATAATTAATGTGTATTAATGAAGGGTTGAGTGATTGCAAAATCATTGCATGATAATAATGCAGCAGTTGACCATAACTGTCAATTTGACCAACCACTTAGTCAATCTTCCTACTGTATTAGTAGGGGTCATAATTTGCGTAGTAGTACGAATATATAAGTATAACAAACTTGCACACATGTTGAGGAGTACGATATAATAGTAGTTTGAGATTACACCAGTGACGGGTTTTGTCTCTTGTTTTGTTTCTCTCGCGAAATTGAATTTTTTTGAAAAAAAAATTAGAGTCATAAGAAAGTTACCGAGGAATGACTCGATTTGAAATTTTTTTTGAAAAATAATATAGTTTAACAAGATTGATATTCAAAATCATGTTTTTTTAAATATTATTGCTATTCTAAATTACGAGTTTAGATTACGTATTTTAGTTTTGCATTGAATTTTGGTAAAAAGTTGTCCAAACTTGGGATTTTGTTCCTTTGAGATTATTTAGTCTTTAATTGATCTAATTAGATATATTTTCATTGATATTATTAAGGTTAAAGTAATAACAATTAGAGTTTGCGTTGGATTGTGAGATAATTTGATTTTGATGAAATGAATATTCTTATTTTACAGAATATTCTTTAAATTTTTTATGTTGTATCATTATGGTAGTACTAGTATTTCTAATACGATTAATAATGTCACTTATAATGATGGATGTACTATGTTCTTGAATGCTACAGAGGCATGTCATTTAAAGATACCAAAAAAGTTACATGCGGAAGACTTGGTTTGAATTATAATGATGTTGAAATAGATATCACTTGAAGGTCTCATGTTAGGGAACATCAATATTTTTCGATATCGATTGCATGTGATATGGATTTTAAAAATATGATGGAATTATTCGTCCAAAGTGGAACAAACATGATGAAGTTGTATATGAGTAGTCAAACTAAACTTAAAAGCTCATATAATGTGGGTATGAAGATACTGATGTATCTATACCCATATCTACTCTGCCACTTGGACAATTATCACATTTAGCTAGTACTGGTACGTCTAGGACATTGAAAGATAGGGTTATGAGAATTTGTGATGAAAATAGAATTAAAACTGTATATTATGATCAGAGTGGGTAGACTCCTCCAAACCTAGTTATAATAAACATGAGGGTGTCATAGGTTTAGTTGAAATATCGTATGATAATGGTGATAAGGTAATGAGCCCTCCTATTTCATAATTTAGTCATGATACCAGAGTTGATAACATGATTTATAATGATTGGTTTGTTTATCGTAGAAAATCATCTGGTAGTGGTGATTTAGTAGTTGGAAAAATTATTGCATCAAAATAAACATACATGTAGCAATACATATAAACCTTTTCTTTTATTATGTAGAATTTGGGTAAGATATACTACAGATTCTATAAGTTGATATGGCTTCCAGATCTTGTGATCTTATACGTCATACATGCAGGTTTTTATTACATTACATGTCTTCAGCACATAAAGATGGATAATGACTTGTTCATGACACTTGTCGAGAGATGGAGACGGGAGCCTCACACATTCCACCTTCGTTTAGGGGAGATAACGCCTACATTACAAGACATTAATATTATGCTTAGCTTACCTATAGATGGGTGAGCACTTACTATCATGGTTATCAAAAATAAGATCACTCTATGTGAGCATGCATTCAGACGAGTGCCTTTTCCAGAAATGTTTTAGGGGAGTATAAGAATGCTTTGGAAAGAATTTTCTGCATTACCTGATGATTATGATGACGAGATCTTACGAAGTATGCTAGAATGTATATACTTTATATATTTGATAATATATTTTTCACGAATCTTAGTGGGATGCTTGTGTCATTGTTCTACCTACCACTGCTAGAGGATCTTGAATCCATTCCACTATATAGTTGGGGTTCATGCATCCTTGCATGTTTGTATAGGCATTTTATATCATGCTAGCTTGGAAAAAACAAAGCAAGTTAGAGGATGTTTATTGATTTTATATGTAAAATAAATGTAATAAGTTTTTTAATTTTGAATGATGCTTTTTATGTTATAGTTGATTACTAGTTATTGTATGCTTTTTGTTCATAAAGCTATGGCCATGGAAGCATTTACATTTAGAGCGACCACGAATTAAGTCCAGACGTGTTATGTTTATTCAGGTTGTAGAGGTTGAGCTACAACTTCCATTAGGATACAAGTAATAATGTTATTGATAATACAAATTATGTTATTTAGATTAAGAGTATTTTTCATGGAAACATTATTTAATAAGTTTCATTACTTATTTACTAGCAGATGGTATGGGAGTAGATATTTTGAAAATAATCCAAACCATGTTTTGTTATTTTATCACAGCAAGTTAGATAGACAACGATCAAATCAAATATGTTATAATAAATTGCAATGTTGATGTTAAAATTGATGTTGGAATTTTTTGATATTGATAAATGTTGGGAAATAATTGTATAGGTTGATGTTGGTAAATGATGAGAAATGATTGTTCATGTTGATTATGGTAAATGACGAGAAATAATTGCTTCCGTTGATGTTGAAATTTTTTGATATTGATAAATGTTGGGAAATAATTGCATAGGTTGATGTTAGTAAATGACGAGAAATAATTGTTTATGTTGATGATGGTAAATGACGAGAAATAATTGCTTGCGTTGATGTTGAAATTTTTTGATATTGATAAATGTTAGGAAATAATTTCATAGGTTGATGTTGGTAAATGATGAGAAATAATTGCATCGGTTGATGTTGGTAAATGAGAGAAATAATTACATTGTTGATGTTTTAATAAGTTGTGTGGAATCCTTATTCGGTAGATAATATGTCAGTTGTCTTGTTATATGCATATTGACCATGGACTTATGGACATCGGTTATCCCCCTCATATTTTTTGAGCTTATTAAGATGCGTAGCTTGTTACAGATTTGAGTGATCAGTTGTATTCCATTAGTCATTTGGGTAGGCACACTGATTATAATTGGATGATCCACCATCTCTAGTATATATCGATGTGGGATGCATGAAGAAATTTTATTTTTAAAGAGGTGCATCCTGTAATTTTCGAGGAGGAATACATGAGTTGGTACCTGAGCATAACACACCGAATCATTACACCAAACTCAGCGTAGGTTCCTCCACGTGAGGAGATGGAGTATGAGCCACATGAACATCGAGTTTAGAATGTTGTAAGTATTTGTTATTTTTTATAGGCTTGAACAAAGTCGTTGCATTTATTTATCGATTAATAATTTATATTTGTTTAATATTACGTTGGACAATTGTTACATGGTGGTCGACATGTTGCGGCTGATCTTTGTGATCTTGATGATGATGATGGACTTGGTCATTATTATGCATCTCTTTGGTTCGAGACATGCCATACTATATTTGACTTGTTATGAGAGACATTGAGCCTAAATGATATTGTCTTAGAGGATGAGATCATACAGATAGATGGAAGTCGTGCTATTAATGAAGTCGACCTATTCACTCATCGTCGCAGAAGATATAGACAGGCTTAGATGTATTATTATGTTGTATTATTTTTTTAGTTAAGAGTTATTTTTATTTTTATTACTTTTGTAATATTATTTTAGCTAATTATCATATTGATTTTAATGTTGTCTTACATATTATGTATTTTCATACTTATTTTAAATAAGCATGATTTAAAATCATTAATTAACAGGTGAACATCGTGACCATGTTGTTTAAAATTTCAAATCATTCATTTACAAGTTAAAAAAAATGCACATTGTTATATTTTGTTATTGCCATTATCAATTATCTTTATAACTAATAAATAAAAACAATATTTAAAAATAACATGTATTAATTTGAAATTATAATTAACAAACAAAAATAATGTTAAATTATATAGTGGTTTAGGCTTTGTTTTACGTAAGATTTGGGGTTGGGTTTAGGATAAAATTATGTTATGATAACACAACTGCTATTCAAATTAGAGTCTGTGTATTTAATAATCGTTATTGATATTAACGGTTGTTTAATAAAGACGCTTATGACAATAATGGTCAATAACGATTGTTTTATAAAGACGCTAATGACAATAATGGTCAATAATGATTGTTTAATAAAGACGCTAATGACAATAACGGTTGTTTAAAACAACTGTTATTCCTATTAACGATTTATTAATAAAACTGCAATTCTCATTAGCAGTTGAGTGAAAGTGTGTTATTTTCTCTATACTTTCTGTTCCATGTAATATTCTCAAATCTTTTACCAAATTGTACTAGTTTGGTAAAATTCACCATGAAATTAGCTCGATGTTTGAAAAATAAGAACTTGACGCACACTCCACATCAATCACAATTAGTTAATACTAGTTAGGTGATTCACGCTACGTCGTGAGTCAACTTTTTTTCCATTAAAAAAAGCTAAGATCCAAGAGTGTTAGGTTTATCTGCAAAGCTATTGTTGTTGTTGTTGTTGTTGTTGTTGTTATAGTAGTTGCAATAGTAGTAATTATTATTATTATTATTATTTTACCCTTCAAAAGATTTGGGTCAGGCAGGAGTGAGCAAGTCTGTAGACCCAAGCGCCTGTCTGTAGAGGCGAGCGGGTCTGGCCCTAGCGCCTAAGGCATGGCAGTCATACCATGCTCAGCGCCTAGGGTTTGCAACCTTACCATGCCCCAGTAAAATTCGAACTGATTATTTTATCCCCAATCATTCTTTTAATGTCAAATATATCCCATAAAAAAGACAATGACACCCCTCACTGCATGCTTAGCAAGTTTTTGTGGCAAGAATAATTTTATCATTACACTACTTCAATCTACAACAATTTGTGTCTAGATAAATAGTGGGAGAGACACTGAGCATTTTTAGTATATTGTATAATATAAGCTGAAGTTGGATTTAAAGGGTCCGGACTTTAAAATTGACAAAAAAAAAAAAAAAAAAACTTGATTTGACGCAGAAAATAGTGAATTTATTGTCTATTAACATGAAAGCTACTAGGCGTAGACGTAAACATAAAGATACATTCAAAATAGTTTTTGTCAGCACTATTTAATGATAAATAGATTTTATTAAACTTGTGGATGTTGCACAATCTGCAGTGAATTGATTGATTCCAAAATATCTTATAGAATAATTAAGATGCACCTTTTGCATTTTTTTAATTTTGGCTATGATACCTCACATATCCGCTCTGCCTTTAATGAAGATTTTGTTGAAAGTTCGAACTTCGGATATGGTAAAAAATTCACAGAACTGTATCAGTGAGATTTTTAATTACAAACAGAGAAGAAATAAAGTTCATCGCAACGGCAATCATGGTGCTTACCTCGCCATGAAGATCAATGCTTGCCTTTATCTCAAATCATTCTTGCATATCTGGTTGACTATTGTTGACTATCTAGGAGCTACAAGGCATATAAAACATGCCACTATTCGTCATAGAAAAATTGGGTTTTTTTACCTTTCCAATACTAAATTCCATAAGTTATCAAATTAAAATTATTTCATTATCTCTTCTTTAATTTTCAACTTCGATGAAAACAATAAAAAATAAAAGATTTGAACTCGTAACTGCTAATTATTAAATTTCTGACATCACATAAAAAAAATATCACAAGTCAAACACTTGAACTAGAATGTAAAACATGTTATTTTTCTGTTCTAATCATTACTAGATCACACAACTAATATTTATAATAAAACAAATAGTAAAATTGGATTGCTTCACCTTTCCAATACTAGATTCCATAAGTTATCAAATTAAGACTATTCTTTGATCTTTCAATTTAAAGCTTTTAAATAAAAAGAAAAAAAAACCCCTAACTCATAACTCAAACACTTGAATCATCAAGCGATTCCATAGATAAATTTACTTTAACTTTTTAGGAAATAAAGTTAATTGCGGTTAACGTAAAAGAAATAGTCAAATTTAAAAATGATCAGTAAAGGCTGTCTTCACTTTTTTTAAAAGGAACTCCTATTATAAAAGGGAACAGGATTTTAACAAGAATCATCCATTCCGATCCTAATTAGATATTTTTATAACAATAAATATTTTTTTATCTTTTTTTAACCTAATATCAAAAAAAGAAATGAACCTATTGATATGATGGGATCAAGAGTTTAATTTAGATGAAAATTGGCTTTCCTTTTGTTGATGGTCAACTTGTGGATTTGTGTTGATCTCTTGGTTTTGACCCATCAAATGAATGACTGCCCATCGACTGATCAAGACCAATGACTTGTTCAGTTGGTGGGCCGTCCTCAACCCAATTTACATGCGAGGTTGGTGAAAGGCATTATCAACCTTTTATCGTTCTTGGCGTTACCATAACCTATCCGTGCCTCAATGGTATAACACGGCCAGTGTTTCTCCTCAGCCAAAAAAAAAAAAACAGTTTGAGTCTTTAGACAAAGCTTTCTACTGTACTGATGAATATTCATAAATGGAAGTGGGATTGAGAAGGACTAGAGAGATGATTCAAATAGAGAATGGTCTTTGGGGGTATAAGATGATAAGGCTAGTAAGTAGTATACAATTATTACAATAGAGTTCAAGAAAAAGTAGAGCCCTGTCTTTATTGGAGAGAAAATAATTATTATTTTTATTATAATAATTGTAATAGTAATGATAGTGTAAAGTAAGAGTATTCTCCCAAGAAGCCAAAACATTACTGATCACACACGCACCTCCTTATAAATTCTTCACATCAGTAATTCAATCTCACCTCACAGTTTGTCTTCATTCCTTTTCTAAAGAAAAATACACACACACACCCCCACAAATATCTTCTTATTGTGCTGGTGAATCTTGAAAGCTAGCGAAAATGGTGGCCAAGAAGCCAAGAATCGTTATTATTGGAGCGGGAATGGCAGGTCTCACAGCTGCAAACAAGCTCTACACTTCCAGTAGCTCTAACGATATGTTTGAGCTCTGCGTTGTGGAAGGTGGTTCAAGGATTGGTGGAAGAATTAACACTTCAGAATTTGGTGGTGACAGGATAGAGATGGGTGCAACATGGATCCATGGCATTGGAGGCAGCCCAGTTCACAAAATTGCTCAGGAAATCCATTCACTTGAGTCTGAGCAGCCGTGGGAGTGCATGGATGGACTCTTGGACGAGCCAAAGACCGTCGCTGAAGGCGGTTTCGAGCTTAGTCCATCTCTTGTGGAGTCAATATCCACAGTCTTTAAGAACCTGATGGATTATGCCCAGGGGAAACTGATTGAACGTGAGGAAAGCAGTGAAGAGGTTGATTTCTGCAAGCTTGCAGATAAGATTTGTAAGATTTGTCCAAGCAATGGCGGTGGTCCTGGAAAGCTCAGTGTTGGTTCTTTTCTCAGACAAGCCCTTAATGTTTACTGGGATTCTGTGAAAGAGCAGGAACAGATCGAAGGGTGTGGTAATTGGAGCAGAAAGTTGATTGAAGAAGCCATATTTGCAATGCATGAAAACATTCAAAGGACCTATACTTCCGCGGGTGATCTCTTGACTCTAGATTTTGATGCAGAAAGTGAGTATCGCATGTTTCCAGGTGAAGAAATCACCATTGCTAAGGGCTACTTGAGTGTCATTGAATCGCTAGCTTCAGTTTTACCTCATGGCCTAATCCAATTAGGCCGCAAGGTCGCAAGAATTGAATGGCAGCCTGAAGCTCACCAATCAAGCGGACATGGTTGTGCTGGTAGGCCTGTGAAGATACATTTCTGCGATGGATCAATAATGTCAGCTGATCATGTTATAGTTACAGTTTCACTCGGGGTACTTAAAGCTGGAATTGGTCCAGATTCAGGTATGTTCAACCCCCCTCTTCCAACTTTCAAGACAGAGGCCATATCCAGGCTAGGATTTGGTGTTGTGAATAAGTTGTTTTTGCAACTGAGTTCAAGGCACGATGGCAGAGATGGTGATTACAGCAAGTTCCCATTCCTGCAAATGGCTTTTCATCGCCCAGACTCCGAATGGAGGCATAAAAAGATACCATGGTGGATGAGAAGGACAGCTTCTCTGAGTCCAATTTATAAAAATTCTGGTGTGTTGCTATCTTGGTTTGCAGGGAAAGAAGCTCTTGAGCTCGAAACTCTTAGTGATGAAGAGATTATTGATGGGGTGTCAACAACACTATCTAGCTTTTTGTCACAGCCCCACAAACAATTGAATTCTAATTCTCATGGAGTATGCAATGGGAAAGAGAAATCTGTGGATGGGAATAGAGTTAGATTCGCCAACGTATTGAAGAGTAAATGGGGTAACGATCCTCTCTTCTTGGGATCTTACAGTTATGTTGCAGTTGGATCAAGTGGCGATGACCTAGACACATTGGCAGAGCCATTGCCAAATACTGATACTTTAGGATCTGCTCCACTTCAAATTCTGTTTGCAGGGGAGGCAACACACAGAACCCATTATTCTACTACTCACGGAGCTTATTTTAGTGGTCTTAGAGAAGCCAGTAGGCTTCTTCAACATTATCATTGTGTTGGGGTTTAGACACTTAGTGGTTTAATTTTGATCTTTTTTTCTAAGACACTTAATTTTCTGATATCTTTCTTTCTTTCTTTCAATTTCCTTCCGTCTAAAACATCTCTCTCTCTCTCTCTCTCTCTCTCTCTCTCTAGATTTGAGTACCACCAGAGAGCAAAAGGAAAAGGAATGGGATTAGGGAGGGATGAAAGAGATAGATGGGGACATTTTTAGATGTATTGCCTGAATTAAAGAACCTTCTTTCCATTTTCTAATGCTTTCTCTTTGTTTGTGATTGCGCGAGTGTGGTTTCTTTCTCTATTTTAAGTTCTATTTGATCTTCAAAGCAAACCAATTAAGATGATGTTTGTTTGGCATTGATTGAATTTTTTCGAAGTTCGAGGCAAAAAACAAAAGAAAGCTTTGGATCCCACCTCTTTGTTAAGTGTATCTTTTTGCTTCCTCGGTCGACAGGATCCGATAAACCCGGCTCTTTCCAGCTCGGAGTCTCTTCATCAGTTGCCCTACAGCTTGTCTCTCTGCCCAACCCCTTGTTAACTCCAAACACAACTTGGACATAGAATTTACACCACCATCACACAGCTAGGGACAATCAATGAGCTGGCTGTAAGAGTATGTGATTCACATGAAAATCTGGATATGAACCGAGCCTGGGGTCCCATGCCATGCCATACAGTACATCTACTGTATCAAATTGCAGCCACGATGGGCCAACAGGGAGTCAGTCAATCAGACTGGTTGCCAAAATGTCCTTAACAACGAGACATGGGTGGAGATGCGTATCGTCTCCTGGCTTTCGTCTTTAGTGCTGAAGCTCCCTCGTAGCCAGGGGATGGGAGGGACCCATGAAGACACGATAGGTCCCCTCCCATGCATACGTGAGTTTATGCGTTTAACTTAACTACTCACCGCTCAGTAGACAACAACAGTAGCCTACTGCTTGACCCACCACTTGTTTGCTACCTGGTGGTACCATTAGATTTCTCTTCAGACACCAAATCCTTACTCTGTATGCTACAGACAGAAATCGACTGTCCTTATTAACACAAATACTTCTGTCCACGAGCCTCTCAATAATTTCTTTATATATAATATCTTCTCAACTGAGATTAAACCCACCATTTTACGGACCCGATCGTGCCTGGTTTTGAGTCGATTTTTGGAACTCACATCACATCTTTTAAAAGCTAGGCTCCTTGAATCTAGTACCAGTTCATATTCAATGTCACACAAGGGAGGAGGAGCTTTTCACTAACCTGAGAGAGTCATTCCGGTTGGTCCACAAGCTTTTCAATAATTGTCTAGCAATCCATCGCAATGTTCTACTGCTGCAGCGTATGCCTGCCAACAAATTCAATCGAACCAGGGTCGTAGATACCATTTGTTGTCTTCGGTTCGGGTTGATATTTTCTTGATATTCTTATATCATTTTAATATACTAATATCAGAAACAAATTGTAAGAAAGAAAGATTCCACCTCCAAAACTCTGCGGACTGTATGGTCAAATCAATGGAGAGGGATGCTTTTCATATATCACAGAGAGTTTAAGATTTTCCAGGCTCTCCCGGAAAAAAGAAAAGAAAAGAGGGAATGGCCCACTTGCTGTCTCTCTTTGCCACTTGTTCAATCACTCTTTGATGATTGTGCATATCACATCCCAATCTGTCACCCAGTCATTTGTCTGATTCATAAACAAACAAGAAAGAATCCCCCATCCTCCATTACCCCTCCACAGTCCACTCCCACCCACTGGCCACCGCCTCGTCCAACATGTTCATTACTTACCTTGACCCTCTTTTATTTTGGCCTCTAATCATCATTATCAACACCTTTAATCCTTACACTTAATTGGTTTAATCAAATCTCTAGTCCTTACTTGCCACAAGCATAATTTGCCATCACCATACCCTCTGATCGATTTACAGGTGTTTTCAACAATCAAAAACCCAGCTAATTACAGTTCGAAGCTAAGGATTGGTTTCCCTTCTATCGTATAAATTGAGGAGGAGCTGAGATATCCCCAGTACTACAAAGCATGCAAATACATTTTTTTAGCTCATTGAATTCGGGATGATATTTTTATTTTTTACTCAATTTATAATATAGTACGTGTAATATATTACTTGGAAGGCTTCAGAACAATACTTTCAGTTATTCGGTTGGGTGGTTCTTGTGAAATTATATGGAAAGAACAGGGACAGCATTTCCATGTCCTTGTAGGTGTCCAGTAACTTTAAAACAATGATCCATTCTCTCTTTTTTGTTTTTGGCAAATCTTAGATTAAAAGTCTCATGATGCATTAGGAGCTGTCTACTTTATTCTTTCCAAACGATGGAGAGTAACTTTTCTATCCTTGAGAGAACTAATGATATTGAAAGAGAAGACAAATGGCATCTAACATCTGCTTTGCAAGGTCCTTGTGATGATAGGTAAACCCTTTAACTAAAAAAATCAAGTAGCACATATCAAAAACAATTTTATGTCAAGGAATCTAGGCGTCTATTCATAGAGTAATAGGGCCATTGGAGGGCTTCCCCAACTCTCTCACAATGTAACAATTAATCATCAGCTTTTCTGGCCCAGATGACACTATCTCTTACCTACAATCGGATTTATGATGATGCAAAGCACCATCTTTTTCTAAGATCTATCCTTCACTTCAATTCAAGATACAAAATCTCTTCTTGGTTTTGTCCAATTCATTCAAATTCATTGTCCAGCAATGTTAAAAAAACTGGCAGTTAAAACCAAGCCTATGATCTGCAGCCACCTGCATTTTTGCTGGTGGGGGATCCATCATTCAATTGGTGAGCTCTCAACAACAGCTAGCAACTGTTGGTTTGAAGATTGCAGGTCTTCTATATTGTTCTTGACTAGGTTGTTGTCCGAAAAAAACAAAAAAGATTGTCTTTAAATTGGTGTCAAGAAACTTTCAACAGAAGATTTAGTAATAAAAAAAAAAACTAAAATTCATTGCATTGAAACAATATAATCATTATTTTTCCCTTCAAAGAAAAATTCATGAAGAAAAAGTAACACAATATTCTCACAAGTTCTATTGATCAAGCACAAACCAGTCTTTTAGTTTCTTTTAACATAGTGCAATGACTAAATTATCTTTAAAAGAAAAAATAAATAAATTGGCATCTAGAGTTTTTTTGTTTTTTGAATTTTCATATCTTTAAACACAATAAAATAACTAAATTACCACTATAAGCTAAAAAAATTGAACGGGCGTCCAAATGCTTTTTTGTCATTTTATCCTAGATTGTTGGTTATAATCAAGTTAACTAAGAAACAATTTGATATTTTAATAAATATAAAATATTATTTAAAAACTAAAAGTGGTTGGCGTGTACAATGACGCGCTAGCATGTGGGATATACCTGTGCTCTTCGAGTAGTGCATGCGGCGTCTCCCGATAGCCAAAAATAGACTTCTACAACAGCGCATCGAGCTCTTCCAAGTGGTGGAGCTTGTATAGACGGAAGACCAAAGATGTGGCTTTGACGGGCAATTTTTCTTCTCCTCTTTTTTATCTCTCCTCGCCTCGAGTTTCACACCATGATAGTTTGTATTGTATCAATTTTGATCCTTATTTTTTCACTATTAGAAAATTAAAAAACACCGAGGAAAACATTTAAGAGCACAATTGGTCAGTATACATTCTCATAACAAAGAATTCAATCATGTAGTAAAGCATCAAACTTTAAAATAGAAGAGGCCTTCACTAGCACTTTTCTTTTATTTTCCTCTCCTTTTCTTTTGTTGTTCATATCTAAATTTGTTGATAGAGAAATAAATAAAGGATTATGACACTTTTCAAATAAAGGCATTTGTAAAGTAGACATCAATATAGAAAGCCTACCATAGAATTGTATAGTGCATTAATTTTGAATGAGGTCGTAATATGGGGTTCCCCACCAAAAAAGAAAGAAGATAAGCAATTTTTTCCATCACAATATTGTTCCAGCAAAGGGCCATATCTATTACTCAAAATCAATAGATAAGCACAAAAAACAGGGCGATGCAATTTCATTTTGGTTACATAAAGAAAAGAAAACAAAAAATAGTGCAATGCCTAATTGAAAAGACATAATGGTTTATTTTTTTTTCAATAAGATAGACCATTAGAGAAGGCATGAACTATACAACTCGAAATGAAAGCATGATTTGTGATAAATCTCTTTTTAACAGGTCTAAAAAATCATTATGACCCTTCTCCTTTGGGCACGCCCAATGGAAGGAGCATGCCTTGAGTGGGGGCTTGGCAGTGTATCAAGCCCCGAGTATGCTGAGTCTGGCACTAGCCAGATCCAAATGCAATTGTGCTTAGCAGTGTGCCAAGCCTCGACATGCTGGATTTGGTGTCAGCCAAACCTAGACGCTTTTATACTTGACAGTATACCAAGCCCTAGGCACGCTAGCTGCCAAGCCTTAGGCATGCACATAGAAATGTGCATCCTCTCTTGGAACGCCCGATGGAATGATCATGTTCCTTTGGCACACCCGAGAGAATGAGGTAATGTGGATTTGACAAACATGTCAAATCCAAAGCACATGATGTGATATGACCAACTCATTTCCGACAATAGCCCTTTTTGTCAGTTACCAAATTCCAAAGCCTAATTTTGTAGGTAATATCCTTCATCAGGTACCTCATTCCTACGCCCATGTTTGGGTATTAATCCCATTGCCGGGAAACAAATTTCTCTGCCCTTTACTGGACATTAATCTCATTACCGAGAAACTAATTCCTTCAATCTTAAACCATGATTTCAAACACAATATATCATTACATTTACAAAAACTAATATAATAAATTAAGTATAGGAAAATGACAGTGAGCAAGACACCTACCTCCTGTCGAAGCTCAAGTAATACCTCCATACTACTGCACAGCTCGCATGTCCTCTCTTGTATTAACAGGTTTATCACATTATATTTCATTTCATGTTTATTTTACATAATATTATTCTAGGTTTACTCCTAATAATTTAACCTTCATTTCCACTTTAATTCTCATTAAATTTTATTTGCTTACAATTAAGCATGAGGAATTTATTCATTCCTAGACACATTCTTCAAATCAAATTACACAAGACACATAGAACTCATTAACTTTTAACCATTTTAAATTTAAGAATTATAAATTCATTTTTCCTTTTATTTTTCTGAAATATACATAATAAAAGAGTATGTGAATTTTCTTCAAACTTTCCCATATGGAACACATTGTCTAGACATACAAAAAGTTTTAACAAACTAAATAACAATTTCATTAACACTATTAACTTCTCATTTGTATGATCATATCCACACATGTATTATATCGCACAAACATTATCACATTTGCATAAATTTTCACTTTATTCTTTTTTTGGCCGCCACCATAACTTCTTCTTGTACCATGATTTATTTAAATTTCTTTTCATTAACTCTTCCTTTACATGAGAAGTCAAACACATTTATAATAACATTCATCTTTAAGTTCAATAACCTCCTTTAATTTTCAATTTTCAACAACGTAAACATTTCAATCAATCTATATAACGTAACTAAAATCCTTTAAAATAATTTTCTTCATAAAATTCTACATTAATCTATCACAATTTCACTTAAATAAACACAATCTAACTATATACAAATTGATCCTCTTTTGGCTGGCCCTACATGCTTTTAAGAACATCATGTTTTTCTTCATTGTTTCTTTCAAATTTAATAGTAATTACAAGTTATTCTAACCTAATTTATTCAATTCACAATCCATTTGTATTTTTCCCAAAATTTATACTATGAACCCTAACATAAAATTCATAATTTAACATCAATTGCCTTCCTTTTTATATAAGCTTGCTAAGCTAGGTTTCGAGCCCCTTCCCAAGTAATATTTTCACCTTCGAATTCTAAGGAGTCAAAAATTTTCACGTCCCTCTTTCTTCTTTTTTTACCGGGTCAACTCAATTTTTTAATCAGATCAATAAAGTTTTTTTTCTTCAACTCGAATTGGGTTGACCCACAAGTCCCGTCTAGCTTTTAAAACGATGCTCCCTACCTTTGCAAATAAAAAAAAGTTCCTATATATATATATAATAACTTATAATTTATTCTAGTGTTTTTTATGCTATTGCAAGTTTATTCTTTTGTTTGTTAAAATCATAAGTTAGTCCATCAAATGCACTTTTAATTTATTTTTATTTTTTTGTAGCTGGTACAATTGAAAACTTTGATTATAAGGGAAGGGTGTTTAGGTAAAAGAATAATATAATTGTGATAAAAAAATAAAATATGAAAACATATGGACTTAATATTATATTTTTTAAAACAAAAGGATCAGCTAATTATTTCATTAAAAATGCAGGGATCGAATAGTAGTATACCCTTTATATTATATAGTAATATTTGCTTATGAGTGGCTGTTAAAATGATATTGGCGATGCTTGCATGATTGTAAATAAATCCTAATAGCATATATCATATAGTAATATATGTTAATTAGTGATCGTCAAAAAGAATACTAGTGATACTTGCAAGTTTGCAAATAAATTTATACATGAATTTTACAACAAATATATATATATATATATATATATATATATATATATATATATATTCGATTGGAGTATTTACTTTAAACATACAATATTCCAAAAAAAGTCAACTATTTTAAAATTATATCAATGATTTACATAATAAGAAATTAAGTCAAATAATAATGCTCTCGTTGAAAAGTCAACTATTTTTAGAATTCTCGTAAGAGAGAAGAAAAAAACAATCGGGTGATTTTACACTGTAGAGATCCCTTATTGGGCTGATTTGGAAGCTTCATTGCAAAAGTATAAAAAAGAATGAGCCCCATCTCTACTAAATTCGGCAAAGGTGGTGTTTTATTTATTTATTTATTATTTTTTTTTAATTTTCTTCATATGGATGAGCTTGCCATGTTATAAACATTAGGCTCTACTATCATGAACTAATCCATATCAAGATTTCCTGGTCGTGTGGATCCTAATTTAGACTTTGATTAATTTATTATATGGGCCATATCCTAAATCCTAAATCAAGTGCCTCATCCATGAGAAGGATATGCCTAGGCGTTTATTCCCCTTTAAGTAAGGTTTTGTGACCGGACGCCGTCGCCCTTCCACCTCCAAGGCGGAGGTCCTGCTAGATAAAAATGTTACACATGTGGTTCAAATTTAGTTCGATGCTAGATAAAGAGTTGGGATCATCCATTGCTACAATAACTACTATACTGTTTGTTATGATGGTAGCATTGTATTTTTTATGTAATTTTTTTTGATGTGCTGATATTAAAAATAAATTATAAAAAATAAAAACACAATTAAAATTGGCCATGAATCATGTCACAACTACATGCACTACTTGAAAATTGGCAAATAGCAACAGAAACACAAACAAAAATATTTTAACGGAAAGTTTTCATTGGTGATTTCTGACGGAAATAGCGACGAAATAGAAAAATAAAAAAAATCAATTAAAATTCCATCGACAATTCCATCGGGAATTTAACACATCAGAATGTTGACAAAATTGTCGATTGGATTATCATCAATGTTTTTAAATGAATTAAAACCCGAAAATTCTCTCTTCCTCCCATTTCTTCATCTTCATTTCCTTAAAAACATAGCACTAGCCACCCTTTTCAAACCTCTTCAAATCCTCGTGGCCCTCTTGCAAATCTAGCCACCCAACACGATGGTGGCAACCAACATTTGTTAATAGTGTTGGCTTTCATCTCTTGGTTCCATTTTTTGTCAAGTTTCACACCATAAAATTAGTAAACACACACATTTTTTTGTAACCCATTTATGTTTTAAGTTCATTTATTGAAATTTGTTTGTAGTATTTTTTTCTTTTTATATATTTAAGTGTTTTACAGCTTTTTTCTAGATAATTTTGTTGTATTAATATATAATTTGTATGTTAGGGTTTATTCAGGATTTGAGAGAAAATGATTTCATTTTTCATTTCATGAAATTGAGTTTGATTTTGTATCTTAGGTGTATTATAATTGAAGAAGTAATGGATAATTTAACGGGTACCAATTATATTTTGTCAATTTTATTGTTAAGTTGAAAATTTAGAGAAAATTGATTTTTTTTGAAGTGATAATAATTAAAATGTATTAATTTAGGATGAGTAAGTCTGAATTGAATAAATAATGGATAATTAGTTAGGTATCAATTGTTGTTTTGGTAATTTTATTGTTTAGTTCATATTTTGACAGAAAATGAAATTTGTATAGAATTCATAATTAGTTATTGAATTGTGAATTTATTTTTAATAAAAACTCAAATTTAGAATTGATAGTTACATTATTAATAAATATTGTCATCAATATTCTATATAAGTTTCATAAGTAATGGATGATTATTCTTGGATGTATCTAGATTCAAAAGAAAGGTTGTTTCGACAAGATTATCTTAAAGGGATTGCGCCTTATAGGCAATGTTATCAATTATTTTTATCTCAAAATCCAAATGTTAGTGAATCTTAAATTTTCAAATTACAAGATAAATAGTTTGTCACGTCATTTAAAACACATGTAAGTATTTAATAATTCATAAATCCTAAGTTTAGATTTAGTTATGTTATTTCTTTGACCGATAATGATTGTTAACTTTAACTAGGTGTTCAACATGGGAGCCAATGTTAAAAAATTGGAATCCCTATCTTTAGGTACTGAAAAAAAGGTCCAGTGATATATAGATATTTCATCAATGAATATGTTTTTCATATTGAACAATATCATGAGACTTGAAAGACCTATAGTAATGAGCTTTGTAAAGGCTTCAATTTCCAATGAGTTTAAAGTTGATTATTATGGAAAGTTTTAAAAGGTTATTAAATTGTGATATCATAAGTCACAAATAAAGTGTTTTTATCCAAATTCTATTGATATGATATCAACATAGGAATTAGAGTAGATTCTCACAATGATTTGGTTGAAATAAATAAAAGATGTAGACTTTGCAACAACAATGATGTTTTTTTTTTTGTTTTCCAAACAATGCCAACAAGTGTATTATACATACACTTCTTTATAGGATCATTATATAGATGATTGGTTATCTGTTATGAAAATCAAACTTAGAAGTCATATCCAAGTTGTTGATTATGGTAACGATGAAGTAATTAAGGGAGATAATGTCTTTCAAATAGATGAGTTAGTTGATCCATATCAAATTACTCTGTATACTAAGTTAAAAAAAATCAAAATTTATGTGTCACTAAGAATACTTATGTTGATATTAATGTTGATGAGTTAAATGTAATATATTGAATAAAAATGGATATAAAGAAGTAG
Source organism: Populus trichocarpa (assembly GCF_000002775.5). Classification (NCBI taxonomy): domain Eukaryota; kingdom Viridiplantae; phylum Streptophyta; class Magnoliopsida; order Malpighiales; family Salicaceae; genus Populus; species Populus trichocarpa. The sequence continues at coordinate 13,226,609 of NC_037290.2, read as the reverse complement.
ATGAAGATGATGAGATCGACCTTGAATTCAACAAAAAATATGATGTTGGACATGACGATGAATAAAATGAAGAGGGATAATTCTGATAAAAGGTGTTGAATTGATTTAGATGTAATGTTTCATTTTGTCATAAAATTGAAATTATGGAAGACACTTGTTTGTGCTTTATAATGCATTATATTTATATTTCTTGGATAATGTTTTATGTTTTTAGAGACGTGTGTTTCTTTTTCAATAATTCCACAAGTGTATTTTTTTTTGTTATGGTTATGGATTTAATATGAGCAATTGTTGGCTTGAAGATGTTTGGTGGTGTTGTTGTTGTTTTTGTTGGTGTTGGTGTTGGTGTTGTATGTTTAGGTTGGCTTGGGGATTATAACAATTAACCAAAAAAAAAAATAGTGAAAACTCTAATGGAATCGTTGACAGACAAGTCCATTCCATCAGTAATTTTGTTGGCAATTTCACACCTATTTCATTGAAAGTTACAGAAAATTAGGAATTTGTTATGGAATTAGTGACTAAAAATTCCATCAAAAATTAATTTCTTATGGACTTGGTGATGGAAAATGGGCAATAAAATCTAATTTTTAGCGGGAACAATCTATCTGTATTTTGTTGAAAATTCCATTAGTATTTAAATTGATGATGAACATACCAACAGAACGACAATCCTTGACAAGCAACTTAGCGCCTACATGTTTTCATCGAAAATCTCATTGGGAGTTAAAACACTAATGGAATTTTTTTTCTAAATGCAGATGAAATATTCCATCGATGTTTTTAAATTTTATAAAAGTGTTGTAATAACGGGTTCAACCCCTTGTTATTATAAATTTTACCTTTCTCTCTATTTGGATAGCTATCTATTGCGTAGGAAGATGGAATTACTATGCTTAGTTATTGTGAAGTGTGAACGTTACTAAGTTTGAAATGGAAGAATGAAAACTAATAACAAATTAAGGATTTTCTTTAAAAAAGTTAGAACAATAAATTAAAAACTTTGGCAGAATAACACAATTTAAAAAAAAATTGGTGAAATAACATAATTTTAGCCTGTCATGATTCCGAAATGCGACATCTTATGGATGTTCCATTACTGAAGTCCAACAATCTATTCTATTACGATTTAGAAATGAGACAAAGTACCATGTTTCAATTCGAAATAACATGTTATGAAAATAAATCCAACCTCCATTCTTCTCTCCTAATAGAAACAAACGCTCCCCCACTTCTCTCTCTAAAAAACTAACTACTAGCCCTCCTCACTCTCTAAAAAAAAACATAAAAAAATAATTAGTTTTCTCCATAAAAAACCAATAATCGCATAATTTTCATCTCCAAACCTTGAAGCACATTTTTCTCTTTGGAAAACACACCTTATGTTGCCACTACTCCCCAACTGCGACCACTACGCTGCCACCCCTTTTCAGTAAAAAAAAACAAGGTAAACTTCCTACATAGCTATTAATTTTATGGGTTTTATATTTAATTTATGATTGGTATTGTTGTGATTAAATCATTGTTTAAGGTTAGTTTGAAATAGGTTTGTTGAATTTTTGATAAATTAGTTATGAATTAAGTCAATTAGGGTTGATTGCATGCAACTAAGTATAAAAATAACATGAATTAGTTTGGAAAATTTTACGTTGCATTGAATGTTTGGATAAGTTGCTGAATTTAGGTTTTTTGTATTGGTTTTTTAAATGAGCTATGAATTAAATCAATTAGAGTTAATCTCATCCAATTGAGCATGAAAATAACATGAATTAGGTTCAATTTTGATTAATTCTATGTTGCGTTGAATTTTTAGATAAGTTGTTGAATTTATGGATTTTGCATGAATTGGTTGAAATAAGCTATGAATTCATGCAATTGGGGTTGATTTCATGAAATTTTGTTTGAATTGTGTTAAATTTATTGGGTTTGGTTTCATTCTTTTTCTATATAATATCTTTATGTTATGTTCATTATGATGGTACTATTGCCCATAAGGTAAACAATAATATCATTTACAATAGCAGAAAAAATGTGTTATTAAATGCTAATTTAGGTATGTCATTTGTGGATATGAAACAAGCTATATGTCATGAACTTGGATGGAATTATAATGGTATTGAAGTTGATATAACTCGAAGGTGTCAAGTTGAGGAACATCAATATTATTTTTACCGATTACATATGATGATATTTTTAAGACAATGATTGATTTTTTTGTTCAAAATGGATTGAACATGATGATATTTCCTTTCAAGTAATTAAAGTATTGAATGTAGCTACGTAGGGTCTACCTAAGATGATTGGGATGAGAGCATTAGAACCTTGGATAAATGTGATGTCCAACACTAAAACCGATATAAAAGGCTTGATATCTTCTAAACCTAACTATTTATCAATAGTGTAAGGTATCAAATTCACACTTGCTCCTATATCCAACAAGGCTTGTTCTATCTTATGATTTTAAATAATGCATGAAATGGTGGGACAACTAGGATCTTTGTATTTAGAAGGGGTCTTAAATTAGATGATGGCACTAGTATGTTCAGTTAGAAAAGGCTTATTCTTTCACATTTAATCTCCTCTTAACTGTGCATAAATCCTTATGGAACTTGGCACAAAATGGAACTTGTCTAATTACAGCAAGGAGTGGAATATTAACTTTCACTTGTTTGAATAATTCATAGATTTTAGCATTCATTAGATCATGTTTAGGTTTCCCTACCCTTTTTATGAATGGAGCTCGAGGAATAAATTCTACATCACTCATTTTTCCTCTAATTTTTTTTTAACCGTCTTTTTTCTCACTCATCTTTTTCTCATTTATTTCACCTCTTTTTGTCACTCAAACTCTCATTTGTCATTTGTATTTTGATTCACTCTTCACTTTTCCTAGAGTTCTTCTCCTCAATATCCCTAGGAATCCTAAAAGTTATAGCTTTGTCAACTATCTTTCCACTTCTAAGGGTGGTGATGGCTTGGACTTGTTCATGGTTTGAAGGTTCATTAGATGAAGATTCACTCGTATGCATTTGGCCTCTAGGATTTGGCATTGGTTGAGCTGGAAGTTTTCCCTTCTCTTGATTGATTAGTGATTAAGTTAACTTGGTTAGTTAAATTCAAATGTCATCTAAAGTCCTATTGGTTTGGTCTTGAAATTTATATGATTTATTGTTAATTCTTTTTTTATATTTGTATGAATTGTTAAAAAGTATCCTCTAGGGATCTTTTGTGAGGTGGTTGGTATTTTTTATATGTGGGAGCATAAAATGGTTGGGGTGAAGGTTGAAATGTTTAAGGTATTGGAGAGACCAAATTTCTCCATCTAAAATTTAGGTGGTTTATCCATTCGGGATTATATGTATCAGAGTATGGATTGCATACTTGGCTTGAGAAGAGCTTTCTAACATTATTTGAATAAGAAGTTTGGCCATATGGCACTTCCTTGAAGACCGGAATAGTAAGACACTCATTTGTCATATGCTCTTTGCTCTCACACACTACACAACTTTTCTTTTATTGTTCACTCACGACATGCACTTTTTTAATGCTAGTCTAGCATTGAGGTCATAAATCTCTTTCAATTTGAACTTTCTATTTGAATGGGAAATGATGTTTTCCAGACTCAACATGAAGTTGGAGAGAGGTCTCTCATTACTTTGTGTTCTCATCCAATTGATAAAAAAAAAAATCAAAGGCTCCACTTGGTTCTTTGTCATAAAACTCACCATTACACATAATTGATACTAGATTTTTAAAATTTACGGTAAGACAGTTATAAAAAAAACTCACTAACCTTCACATTTCAAAACCATAGTAAGGGCAAATATTTAACAAGTCTTTAAACTTTTCCTAAGCTTGATGAAAGAACTCATTCGGACTACAAGAAAAATTCATCATTTGACGTTGTAAGGCTGCATTCACATAAGTGGGAAGTAATTTTTTTCCTCAATTTGCATTTCCCTTCATATGCATATAAACCTAGGTAGCAAGGAGTTTAGCCAAAGTTTAGCTTTATCCTTTAAAAAGAATATGAACAATTTAAGCCGAATAGTTTCCTCAATGCATGTTTAATCAATAAAAATGTTACATACCTCTTCAAAGTTTTTAATGTGTATGTATGGATTTTCATAATCTATACCATGAAATGTGGGAAAAATTTGAATCATTCTTGTTTTCAAATTAAAAGCTTGTTGGTTAAGGGACAAGATAATACACGAAGGTGTACTTTTCCTCACCAGGTGAAGATACTCTCTAAGAGTTTGAAAATTAAGTTGGTTATGTAATGGTGGAGGTCCATTACCTTGAACATTCCCTTCACCCTCTACATCTCCAACATTAGCTATAATGAAAAAAAAAAAATATAACGACCCGACTTAACCTCCATGGTCAAGTTTTCTTTAAACTCCAAAGGAACTTGTGGTATCACTCGAGAAGGGTCTATTGCAGCCTTTCATAGCAATAAATCATGAAATACATCATAAATTATGGCTAGATATAAGAGTAGGGCCAATTTATATGTTACTAGTCCAATTCTCCTCACCATTTCGAAGGGCCTGATGTACCTTGGTATTAACTTCCCTTTTATTCCAAACTATAACATATGTTTTTAAGGAGCAACTTTCAAATATATCGTATCTCCTATATTAAATTCAATAGGCCTTCTCTTGACATTTTCATAACTCTTTTATCTATCATGAGCCACCTTCATTTTATCTCTTATGATTTTCACTTTTTTCGAGGTAATCTGCACCAACTCTGGTCTAATTAACTTTTTATCACTAACTTCCTTCCAACAAATAGGGGTTCAACATTTTTTTTTCATATAAGGCCTTGTAGGGAGCCATTCTTATTGTTGCTTAATAATTGTTATTGTAAGTGAATTCAACAAGTGGTAGATGGTCATCCCAATTTCCCATAAATTCTAATATTTAGGCTTTTAACAAATCCTTCAAGGTTTGGATGGTTTTTTTTTACTACCCATTAGTCTAAGGGTGAAAAGTTATACTCAAACTTAATTTCATTCCAGAGCACACTGGATACTTGGCCATAAACGTGAAGTGAATTTAAGGGGTCTCAATAGGAAACAATTGACACCGACACCCAATGTAATCTCACTACTTCATTCACGTATAGCTTTGCCAATTTATCAATTGATTCTATTATTTTTATAAACAAGAAAAGTGCAAACATTATCAAACGATCCACAATAATCTAAATGATGTCATTGCCTTTCCTTCTTCTAGGCAAGCCTGACACAAAATCTACAGTGATATCTTATCAATTTCATTCAGGTATTAGTAGTGGCTGTAAAGGCCCAACTGGCTTCTGATGTGTTCATTTTTACTTGTTAACAAACTCCACAATTGGCCACGTACTCAACTATTTATTTCTTCATGTTTGGCCATCAGTAAAATTCCTTCAACTTTATACATTTTTATACTTCTTGGATGTACAACAAATCTCAATTCGTGAGCTTTTTTAACACTTCATCCTTTAAAGCCTTGTCCTTAGACAGATATATCCATCTACCCATCACTATCATCCCATCCTCCAAAAAACAAAAAGGAGTCTCAACCCTTGATTTCACCTTGTTTTTCACGTTATGTACTTTGACATCTCTTTGTTGAACTTTCAACACCCTATCTCAGAGTACAAATCATACTCACAATTGAGCTAACAAAGAGTCCTTAAACCCCACTTCTAACTTGGCATTAATCTTTTTCAATTCTAGCAATTCTTTCACATTCCAATCTTCTAATTCGTTCGATATTGCCTTGTTTTGTAACTAAAGGCATCAACAATAACATTTTCTTTCCTCGGGTGATACTCTATAGTACAATCATAATCCTTGATCAATTTCATATTTCTTTTATATATATTCAATTCCTTCTACGACATTAAATATCTCAAGCTTTTATGGTTAGTGAAAATTTGTACTTGAGACCAATACAAATAGTGTCTCCATACCCGCAAAGAAAATATCACCATCGCTAGCTTCAAGTCATAAACTAGATAATTAACTTCACGAGTCTTCAATTGTCTTGATGCATATGCAATTTCCTTTTCATGTTGCTTCAAAACACAACCCAATCCCTTCTTTGAGGCATCATTATAGACCTCAAATCCTTTTATTCCTAAAGGAAGTGTTAGTATCGTAGTAATAGTAAGCCTTTTCTTCCATTCCTGAAAGCTTTGTTTACATTTCTTAACTATTCACATTTCACTTCCTTCCCTATTAATTGATTCAAAGGTGTCGATCTGGTTGAAAATCCCTCGATAAACCTTCTATAGTATCATACTAATCCAAGAAAACTATAAAATTCCATGATATTTTATGGTCTTTCCCACTTCAACACTATTTCAACCTTCTAGGATCCACAAATATCCCTTCTGAAGAGATAACATGGCTTAAGAATACCAATTCTTTTAGCCAAAATCCACATTCAACATCATTAAATATAGCGGGATTGCTTTGACCTCAATGATAATAGTCCTCTATGGTTAGACCCACATCTTTAAAACCTTTCTTTCCCTACTTAATAATGTGTTTGGATGTCAGGAAAGTGAAGGAAAAAGTGATGTTTTTTTTCCTTATCAATGAAGAGTTGAGTTTTGAGCATGGAAAGGGAAAACAAGGGAATAAAAGAGAATGTGTTATATGGTAATGGTTGGCCCTATATATATATATATATATATATATATATATATATATATATATAGGGGTATTATTGTCTTGTGATTTAGAGGTTGTGAGATGGATTACAACAAGATTTGAAATAGGGGTTGATTTCATTACAATTTAAGACAGAGAGAATTGATATAAGCAATTTAGGCTCTAGAGGCATGTCTTATTCAGGACCGATAAGACTAATCTGACTTTGGTAAAAAGAAATACATTGACTTGTTTTTAGGTAGACCTTTTATCCCTATGAGGGGTAAAAAGAGATATTTTAGTTAGTTTGAGAAGAGGAGATAAGATGTTGGCCAGGAAAGGTTAGTAGCTGGGTCTTTGCAAAATATAGGTAAAGGGTCAGCTGAGGGACAATCAAATCCTAAGGGTAGTTTTGTTGGAAGGACTTCAAAACAAAAGACTATTACTTATCCTCATTGTGTTTGATGTGAGAAGAGGCATCTAGGAGATTGTTCTACATCGCTAAGTCGGTGCTATATTTGTAGACAAGAGGGACATAGGTGGCAGGACTGTCTGTATTTAGGTTGTGGATGTTATTATTGTAGGGGGCAATGACATTTTAAGAAGGATTGCCCTTGAAGAACTAAGTATGTTTAAGGACTGAGACAAGAATAGTTTGTTACTGTAGATAGGCTTGGGAGGCTAATGCAATCAAGGGTTAGTGGTAACAAAGGATGACCTAAAGCTCAGGGGAATAGAACCTAGGGGAGGGTGTTCCATATGACTTGGAAGAAGTTATAATCATATTGAATGTTATAGCATGTACATTACTGTTACATTTTCAACAAGCTTATTGTTTAATTGATCTTAGTGCTACACATTTTTTTGTGGCAAGAAAAATTAAAGGTAAACTAAAAGTACAACTAATTAAGCTAGAAAAGAGATTCAAAATTAGTACACCTTTGGAGGATGTTATGCTTATGGGTTATATGTATAAATGTACTAGGATTACTATTAAAGAATATAACATGAAGGTGAATTTATTACCTTTAGAGTTGCATGACTTTGATCTAATCCAAGGAATGGATTGGTTGAGTACTTATATGGCTTAAATGGATTGTTTTGCTAAAATGGTAATAAAGTGATTTTTAGGGAGAAATGAATGTCATATTGAGTAGTATAATTCCAGCTATGACAACTAGAAACTTGTTAAGGAAAGGGTTTACGACAAAAATTGCTTATGTAATGGATTCTGAAAAGAGTAAGATAGAATTGAGTAACCTTTCTATAGTAAGAGAGTTTTCAAATGTGTTTCTAGAAGAGTTGTCTAGATTGGCTCTGAAGATGGAGGTTGAAGTTTTTATTGATGTACTTACTAGTACATCTCTTATAGCGCAATCATCTTATAAAATGACACCTTAGGAGTTGGTTGAATTAAAAATTCAGTTACAAGAATTACTAGATAAGTGGTTCATATGCCCAAATAATTATCCTTGGGGAGCTCCAATGTTATTTGTGGAAAAAAAAGGATGGGACCTTCAGATTCTGTATTGACTATAGACAATTGAATAGAGTGATATTGAAAAATAAATATCTATTTTCATGGATAAATGATTTGTTTGATCAACTTTAAGGAGTTAAAGTATTTTTAACAGACCTAAGATTATGGTACTATCAGTTAGGGATTAAAGGGCAAGATATACCAAAGATCACATTCAAGATTCGTTGCGAATATTATGAGTTCCTAAAAATGCTATTTGGATTGATAAAAGCACCAATGATGTTTATAGATATGATGAATTGAGTATTTCGACCTTACTTAGATCAGTTTGTAGTAATATTAATAGATGATATTTTGATCTATTCTAGTTCATATATAGAGCATGAACAATATCAAGAAAATGGATTCAATCTTAGCTTTTCAATTACTTTTAACAATCATTGTGGCGACCATCATTGTTTTTGTCCGGCCAATTATTGTATTCTTTTTTACTACTAGGGTCGGGTTGGGGCTTTATATACTACTTATTCTCATGCCTTTTTTAGCAAGTTTTTGAAACCATGTTTTAAGTTTATTATTGTTAGGTGGTGAATTTAGTTTTTAATAATGGGTGCCTATGTATTACTATCACTAGAAGCACCTAGTGATTTACATTTCGCTTGGGATTCTTATCATTTGTCTCGCATTTGTTATTGGCTTAACTTGTGTCCATGACAATTTATGGCGCTGTGTGAGAGAGAGGCATTGTGATTGTTGGATGTAAATATTGACCATTGAATTGGGACTAAAGATTCTAGATCGACAATGATGGCTTCAATTTTGTTTATTGGTGAGGGAGATTATGACTTGGGTCTTGGTTAAAGCTTTTTTGGTTGTTAAATGTAACATTCTCATTTTCAGGATAAAGCAACGTTCTCATGTTAATTGATAAACAGAGTGATTAATTTTTTTTTCTATATCTATTCATTGTGGTTGTATTAAAGTCCACTGAAATTTCGACGGAGTCTCCCCTATACCGGGAGGTCCCAAGTTATCGACATACAACATGTTTACACCTCTAATATACCGCATCTCCTAACTCAATTCAACCCAATCATCCTGGGTCTCAGTCCCACAAACATCATCGTTCATATCAACCATAATGTTTATGATATACATTGTACAACAATTATCATTATGGATGGATAAAGATATAAACATGCATACATGGACCATAGTTATACAAACTACAGGCTTAAATTCATCTATTCAAGTTTAAACATCAATTATACAATTTGAGTATATATATAAGTTGTAATATTACCAAATACAAGGGTATACTCTCTAGGACCTAAATTACAAAAAGTGAACCCAAGCTAGAATCCACTCCTATCGTGTATGCGATGACCCTGAAAACAAAATACATATTATTGAAATATGAATATCATAATAATATAGCAATACGAATATCCTGCAATTTAAAAAGGAAAACATGCATTCATATTTTATTCACTCCTCCCTTTTAGTTTTCATTGGAAACTCCTTCTCCTTCAACTACTAAAAACATTTTCCTCTTCCATTATCAACCTCCATTTAAGATCTCATAAGACCACCCATGATTATTTCCGCTTAACACATTACCAATACCAATTTCATTGTTATCATCATCACCATGTAGGAGTCGACTAAATGTATGCTAGTCAATATATGGTGATCCTCTTACTCGGGATCCTAACATACACTAAATGTATGCTAGTCCATGCATGGTGATCCCCTTACCTGGGATCCTAACATACACTAAATGTATGCTAGTCAATACATCTTGATCCCCTTACCCGGGATCCTAACATACACTAAATATATGCTAGCCAATACATGATCGATCCCTTTACCAGGGATCCTAACATACACTAAATGTATGCTAGTTCACGCCTCAACTCACACTTCTCATATTTCCTTTGTCAACGATAATTTCATCCCTTGGCAACTCACACAACAACCGTTCACCCTGAATACACATATATTCAGAATACTATCCAAAATATCGGCATCATTATGCAAACTTTCCTCATTTCTCCTAATATCCAACGTTTGGTAATTCACATCTCACATCAATAACATATTAAATCATAGAATTTAACTAGAAAGTATAGGTGCGGATCACCTACCTGCAATAGAAGCTCTACTCGTGTTCCCCAGCTGTTGTTGTTGCTCCACGCCTGTGGTCCCTCATGCAGATCACAGGTTTATCTCATAAATTTTTCTCATTCAAGGATATGTTTTATAATAACCATATCAACAACCAGTAAGTCTTTCTTTCAGTCATTTCTTAATATTTTACATTTTTCTCATTTCACATATTATTATTGTCGTTCTTTACCCAACCCCAGTTATCATTCCTTTCTTTATATTTGGATCGTCACTGTCCAACTGTTACTATCTCGTTTTTGAACTGTTACTGTCTAACCTCTCCTTAGATTTTTAACCATATCTGGAGTTATAGAACTCCGATTCAAGCGAAATTAGTGTCGTTGGAAAGATAAGACATGAGGCTACAAGTTCTATGATTTAAGGAGAACCCAATTGTGCATCTAAGATAGTCAAAATTGCTCATCAACAAACACTTGGAATGTTACTGTCCAACTGTTACTGTCTCGTTTTTGAACTGTTACTATCTGACCTCTCCTCAGATTTTTAACCATTTTTAGAGTTATAGAACTCCGATTCAAGCGAAATTAGTGTCGTTGGAAAGCTAAGACATGAGGCTACAAGTTCTATGATTTAAGGAGAACCTAGTTCTGCCTCTAAGATAGTCAAAATCGTTCATCAACAAACACTTGGACTGGGTAAATTATCATGGTTTCACATCCCCAATCACATACCACCCATGAATTTACTTAATTTTAACAACAAATACTTTTCCCCCAATTCAAGTCTAAGAACCCTAATCTATAACTCATATCAAGGCATCAATTCATTATCGAATTTGAAATGACTTATAAGATCATGTTTAGAACACCTTACCTGGTACGAATTAAGGTTTTGATCTGCAACCAGTTGAAGATTTTCAACTCCCTCATTTCTTATCTAATGACAGCCAGCCCTCCATCTTCTCTTCTTGTTCAATTTTTCTGGTTAATCCCTTGCCCACAAGTGTTTATTCCATCTATAAACCCTTAATCTTGGATGGGTTCTTGAAATTTTGGTGTTTCTCTCTTGATTTTGCAAGAATGGATACAAAAAACTCCCTCTTTTCTTTCCTTACGATTGCTGCAGATTTTTGGTGAGAATAAGAGTATTTATGCTCTATAATTTTTCTTATTTGCATTTAGGCCCCCACATCTTTTTTTCTTCTTATAATTAAGTTATACCTCCTTTCATTTCTTATCATTTCACCCCACAACTTTTAGTTTAGTTTATTTTCATTAATTTAATCCAACCTTCAACATTTTTGTGTTGATTTATAATGTCTCAAAATATTTCGTCCAAAAACTTATATTCAAAAATTTCTGAATTCCCATTTTTATTTAACTATATGCATGAATTTCTTCACATTTATTTCTCATGTAGTTAGTTTGCAATCTAAGCAACTTTTATTTTTCCCCGGGTTTTACATTAAATGAGGGAGAAAGATAAAGGGTTGGGTAATTGTGGTTGTTAACAACTAGTCCAAGAGGCTGGCGACCGTGTAAGAGAGAGGAGAAAAAAATGGGAAAAAATTAGGGCCAGGGTTTTCTAATTTTTTTTCTTTTGTTAATATATATATTTGTTTTTGTTTATACTATACTGAGCAAAAAAAAGGGTTTTTTTAGTTATTATTTCAAATATAATGATAATTTTGTAAATAAATACATGTTTTTTGTCAATTTTATTTTGGTGCCAACTCTCGAGGATGTAAAGTGTTGGTGACCTTCAAAATTTAAGTTGCAAATTATAATATTAAAAAACTTAGATTACAAAATAAAAAAATAACAACCATAAAATTCTCAAAATAACTTACCCTTTAATAAAAATTGACAACACATATTATGATAACAATAATTTGTTTCCAAAACCTACATGGCTAAAATTTGTCCAGCAAGTCTTCAATATTTTTATATTTTTAATTTTGTCTATTGTATAGGTGTAAAGTATCCACTTTTCCATTAAATCATCATTCTATCAAATCTTTTCATATAAATTAAAAGAATTATATTTTTAATTTGGTATACCTATTTAAACCTACTTGAAACCTTACCTTTCCCATTAACTTATTTAAAATGTTTGATTAATTTTAACAAAGTTCATAATTTGACATATAGGAATTAATAAAAAAAATTTCATTAAAAGACTAAATTTTATCTAGTTTAGAATATGAAGACTAAAAAACTCTTAAAAAAGGATTTAAATGAAAGTAAATAAATAAAATATATGGGCAAAACTAAAATTTGTAAGATCTTAGGGATGAAAATGAAAGTTAGCAAAATATTTCACAATGAGCTGCTGGTTTTCTCTCCTCTTTAATTTTCCCTTCGGTCGCTATCTCTTGATTATTATTATATGAAGCGCGGAACTGTGAGAGAATCCAGAAAGAGGCAGCACAAAAAAGGAAGCTGTGAGAAAGAAAAGGAAAGAATTCTTTATTATTGTCATTGTTATTGTTAGTGTATTATAAAAGTGAAAGCTGCTGGCAAAAGCATCGATGAAAATGGAAGGTTCTAAATCAGAAAATGCTGCAGGCTTGAACTCGAAAGAAACGCTAATTAATCGATACAAGCTGAAGCCCATTTGGCGTTTATTCATGATTGTTAATCTTGGTCTTGGAGGTAGTAAAATCCCTATTCTTGTTCTTTTGGGTTTTGATTTTCTGTTTACAATGTGTTTGTTATATTGACTGCTTTGGGTTTTTCTTTTGTTGAGAAATTGATAGATTCCTAGACAACCTTCTTTTTCTTGTCCATTTTACTGGAGTCCTCAGTGCACTGAGCATTTATTTGGTAATGTTTTGTCTCTCGATGAATAGTCATAGCAGTATTTGTGCAAGTAACTATATTTACATGCTGCTGGAAGATACATGGCATCTGAGTGCCTAGATATATGTCAGCTGCTGCATTTTTTTTGAAAAACTTTATGATCAGCTTCTATCTGAGCTTGGTGAAGTTTGTGTTCAATGGTGCATATTCTATTTTTAGTAGATCAAAGCATGGTTTGAAGACACTGCAAAATCTGCTGATGAAGTTACTTCGGCTCCCTGGAACCAGGGATGTCATTGTGCATCTAATTTTGAGTTCCAGTCCAGTTGTTTTTTAGGATATTGACATTATGTTGTTAAGTTATTCTCAAATAGTCAAAGCTTCTGCTTTCATATATATATATATATATATTAGCATTTTCCACATCTACTTGGACCAATATGTTGATTGAAATTGAAGAATAATTATGTGGGATCTGATTATACAATTGGATATTGATGTAGCAACCGTGATGGAATTACTTATCGTGCAAGTTCATTACCATTTAACAATCCTTTATGACCTATGGGTTCTGCAATTAATGTCAGTACTGGCAATATAAAGGCATGAGCAATTTGATTAGCTGTCTACTAGAAATAAATGCCAAAGGTGGCCATGTTCTTCTTGCTACTCCTCCAACTGATTCAGAATGGTCCACTAAGATTTAAGTAGGAGCTCACAATTCCTTATTCCTCAACTGTTAATTGAAAGATCATATCAAACTTTTTTTTCAATGTCATCATTTCTAGGTGTCAGATTAGAGTCACCTGGAAATAGGATTGCAGAACGTTCAGGATGAGGATATGGGGGCAGGGCACAGATTTTCCAATTAGCTTTATGTGGTGCATAGTGGGTAGACACAATTGGTTCACTGTTTGTAATCGTGGGAACTTATCAGAGCCAATTATTTAAAATTGTGCCAGCGAAACCCTAGAATGCCAATAGGAAAATGAGTAAAATCCTGATGATGCATGCATGTATGTTTTCCATTTCAATTAAGAGAGGTATTTATTTTTGTGAAAGCATTTGTCGTCCCATGCCTTCTTTCACCATGTCCTTCATGCACTCTAAGAGTCCAGCTCTTGCACTGTTGTGTTGCTGGAACCAAAATGATCGAATTCAGGATGCTCGTTTATCCGTCTGGGTAACTAGGAGTTAAACATGAGATTGAAATTGCAAAATAAAATTTTGTGGATGTTTGCATGTACATTTTCAGTTTCTGTTATTGTTGATTATTTTATAGTTTAGTTTTTGATGCTTTGGAGCAATGATTCAACTCAAAACTTCGTTCCCTCTTAACTCATGCACTTGCGAATAAAATGCTTAATAATACAAGTTTGTAACTGAGTTTTGTGGATTTCTTTCAACCACTTGCAGCTTATATGTTTGTCAAGCCAAAAAAGAAAACGACAAGCAAAGAAGCAAACAGAGGTGTGGAAAATGACAAAGTTCCTGTAGAAGCTTTCTTGGAACCTGCAACCACTTCAATTCCTGAGAGACCACCTCCTCCAGTTATTCGGGAGGAAAAGGAGCACGTACCTGAAGATCAGCAGCATGACCTTTTTAAGTGGATATTGGAAGAGAAGAGAAAAATCAAACCCAAGGACCGTGAAGAGAAGAAACAAATTGATGAAGAGAAAGCCATTCTTAAACAGTTTATACGCGCAAAGTCCAATCCAAGTCTTTAATTGATACTTTAACATTGGTGTTTGTTGTAAAAAAGATATGAGTTTAGCTTTTTGGGTTGCTCATGAGTTATGAGTTAGAGATTCTGCAATTGGATATGCATTACTCTTACATTCTTCTTCAATGTCTCGGCTAATGAGATAGATATTGCAAATGTAAACACCAAAACTAGGACATTATTTGTATTACTTGTGGCTAATAATTTCGTTCTTTGCCAATTAGTTAAACGAGTAATTGAATTGACAGATGGTTTGCAGGGATAAGGACTACCTTTCTGTGGTTAGATCAGTTCTGAAGAGTCTGTACTTAGTTGAAAGTTTCACGGTAGGGAGGTCTCATCAGTCACCAGGGCGCAAGGATTTGTTCATTTTGAGATAGTGGCAAAAAACAAATTAGAGATTTGGCTTTGCACCAAGTAGAGGTTAGAAATAGTTGTAAGGCTTGTGGAGACCCCACCATTTAAATTGCCTGTAGTCCAACCACATCCACTCTTTTCTATCCAATCCCAACTCATGCAGATGCTCCTAAACACCACTCTTGCCTGGAGCAATCGTTTTAGATTTTCAATATGAGATCATAGCTCTTCTACTTCTGAGTCGCTGGTTGATCTCTTGACTATTCGATACTTGAGCTAACTTGAAAAATCAAGTTTTTGACCTTCAATGCCAGGAGCCATCGAAGTCTCAGGTACTACAGAACTGTAGTTTCTTAACTGAATTTCAAACCTGGCAGTTCCTTTGTTACAGCTGAATATGTTCCACTTTTATTTCTTCCCAGTTCTTGATTTCATGGGTCTTCAGTCATCATCACCACCTTCGCAAATGTCCATAAAGGGTACACGATGACCAATTATTTGTTTTTTTTTTCCTTTCCTTGTTTTTCTTGGATCATTAAAATCTTACAGGGCTTGTATTTCATAATCATTCTGTAGTTTCCATGGGCAAAAGGGAGTATGAAACACGCGACAAGGGAGATTTCATTTTGTAATATCGTTTCCTCTCGTACTTTGCAGTTTTATTTTTATGTATAAAACGTCCAAGTTTTACTTATACAAGTTGTGTGTTGGAGCAGTCCATTAACAACACTCCGCGAAAATCTGATTGTTACACTGCAGGATGCCAAGGGAAATGAAATATCACATACAGGTTTAGCACAATCATTTCCCATTTGCTTTAATTGATAACTTGCACTAAATTTTATTCATCTGTTCATCAGCAACGGGATGGTTATGATTGGTTGCAGGTGTGGAGACAAGGTTAGTAATAGAGAAGGGTATTTGGGATGACACATTTCCCTTGGAAGGAGGTGGGCATGTGCGCATGAAGGTGCAGTTTGTCCTCAGTGAAGCAGACCGCCATCGTATCCGTCTCATGGTGCAGTTACTCTGTTCTCTTCCTTTAATATCTTAACTCTCTTGTGCCCTTCTAGTCCAATTGGATAGTTATTGTTATTAAGCGATCACTAACTTATCTACTGATGGCACGACAAACCAGCAATTCCAGTGTTTCTGTACCCACAAACTAGAGCAATCCTTAGGAATTTTCTTCATTAGCCCCATGAGACAATTAGTTTTGTATTTCCAAATAGATGGTTGTGTTGATTCTGGTTTTAGTTGACGTGGTAGTGAAGCTTGTCATTGAAATCTTTTTGCGCAAAATGTACTTTATTGGAGTAGTTACATAGCCTTATTGCTTTCAAGCCTTTTGTTTTCATTCTTGGGAGTTAGAAGAAGCATAAAGTATCTCTTCTGTCTTCTTGTCATATGTTTAAATCTTGTTTGCAGAGAGAGTTGGCATTGAAAAAGAAACATGATGAGCTTCTCAGCAGTGAACCTAGATGTCCAGAATATGCTACTGCTGTTGATAGTAGGGTTGCATCATCTTCATGGCCCAAACATGAGGTCTCAGGTTTGATCTTGCTTAAATGAAATAAATTAGAAAATGTTTAAACAGAAATTTGAAAGCAAAAAGAACAAATAGTAATATCAAACTTCCCTATCTGAAAGGCTTTTTTCTTGATTTTCTGAATGCTCCACCTTCTCAAGATTCAAGAAAAAGAGTTTTTCAAAGTGAAGTGATGGCTACTCAAGTTAGTCTGATAGTGACTCCTCCCACTTTTTCCAAGAGTGGAAAATCTTGTCTGGACAACAGAGAAGGAACAAATTGTGTTCTGAAGCAAACAAGTCCAGTTAAGGATCCCTGAACATTGCTTGTGAATGTTGTTTCTTCCATTGAAAAACAAAGCATTTGATAATTACCTCAAGATCTTCTCACAACATTTGACCTGTTTTAGAATGATCCAGATAAACATGAAGGCTCTCCATCCATTGCTCCTGTCTCACAAGGATTTGGAGCCAATCTAAATGAAGAAAGCCACAAGAGCTTAGGAAAGAAGAGAGGAACGGAGCCTCCTCCCATTGATATTCCCCTTAAAACCATTCGCTCAAAAGAAGCTCTGTATTTTGGAAGCTCAGAACCAAAAGTGACTGCAAGTGATAAGATTCCTGTGAAACTAAAAGGACATGGGGATAGTGTCCTGGGGAAGCAAAACCCAGTGAACAAAACTCCTAGCAATGTAAGGAACATGATAACTGCATTTGAAAGTAGTCTAAATCAGGTGTGTTTGGTTTATTGTTTTAAAATTCTGCGTGTTAGAACCAGCAAATTCTTACTTTTCTAAAATGTTGATCAACAAAACTTGTGGTGATGCAGGATGTGAAACCAAAAGAAACACCGCCACCAATAAAATCTGCATCGGGCAGGTTGGAAATGGAATTTTCTCCAAAATGTTTTTGGTCAGATGAAGTTAGAACAGAAAAGAATATACCAGAACAATCACTTCCAGGAAAGGATAGAAGTCCTTATCTTATAGAAGATATGCAAGGAGCCTCAAAGAATATCAGAGAAGGAGAAGAGCATGTTGGTTTTGTTCGAGCACCTACTGTGGCTACTTCATCTCAGGGTACAGGGAAGTCGGAGGAAGAGTTAAGTGATGCAAGTTTTCGAAATAAAGGATCAAATATAGTTTTGAAGAATAAACTCCAACTTATGGATAAAGCTGACATAGGGAAAAAGAAAACATCTGATGTTTTGTTGAGAGCTTTGGTAGGTGACAAAGCTTCTAATTCAGGAAGAATGCTTAATGAGTATTTGGGTAAACACCCATATTGTAAATTGTTAGCCGGGAAAAAAAATTCAGGTGGCACTTTGCTCATAACTAATAGTGGAAAAGAAACTCACTCAAAAGATTTGGAAAGAATCAGCATTCAAGAAGGTTCAGGAGATGCGCATTATTCTTCAGAATGCTATGGTGCTTGGATATTCCCATATGAAAGACGGCGGTTGTGTATCACAACTGCAGGAACCCAAATATTGAATCTAATGGGAAGTTTCTGGGATGACACAAAAGCGCAACCAGAAAAGATGAGTTCTTCTGTAGCAGAAAACATGGAAGAGGTATTTATTTTCTTCAATGGATAACTTTTACAATGGCTGAACATTATTCAGCAAAAGTCTCATTTTCTTTGCAAAACATCTGTTGAAGTATGTTTGCTCATAACTCGAGCCACGGTATGAGGTTATGAGCAATAGAAGTCGTGCTAACACAACCATTGAATGTCGCTTTATGATATCGCTACCTGGTTTGACTTGAACACCTTACAGAGGTGATATATACCAATCTCAATAATATATATATAGTAACTCTTGCAGATTCAGTAGCATGTACATGCAATGCATCACTGAAGGTGAGTGCTAACTTCATTACTTATTCCTTCCATATAGAATGAGTAATGAGTTTGTTTGTTAAATATGAAGTTATCAAATTCCAAATGAAAGCAACCCAATTCAGCTGAGTTGGAATGATGCGCATATTCATGGTTGTCTGACCATATATGGCTGAATGACTTTCCTTATGATTTTTCAGAAATCCAATTCAATAATCTAATGATTTCTTTGCCTATTATATCCAGCTTAGTGTTCATGGTGGCACTGGTATCATGTCCAAAGAACACGAGAAGACCTCTCAAAGACAGAAAAAGTCAAAACTTCGGGGTTCAATTGATGCTGAAACTTCTGGAGGACCAGTTGGGCAGGTTTCTTCCTTTTCCCTTTCTCCAAACCATGCTTTTGTTTTGATAATTACTTGGAGCTATCTTTAGAAGGATTCATTAATGGACAAAAATCTATTCTACACCAATTACTATATTAATTTTTGAGCAGACCAACAATCATTTTGTGTATTCATCTGATCCACGTCTCCTACCATGAGTGTCGAATGAGAAACATAATGAAGAAACTGGAAGGAAGCAGATCTTTTAACAATGTTCCCGAGAACAACTCTTTTTGAGACAAAAAAAAAATTATTCAAGTCACTAGAACCCACAGTTTTTAAATGTAATAATTACCTTCTTGAATATGTCCATAGAAACAGTGTCAAACAACTTCCTTTGTCAGTAACTTTCTTAGATATCCTGTTGAGGATGTGCTGCCTCAGCATCAAAAGATCCAAAAGTAAGGAAACATTAAATTTTGCTATGATGGAGTGCTATTGATTTTGCATTAAATCCATATGAACTGTCAACAGAGACAGATAGAATGTAGTCATTAGAATAATGTACTCTCCTTACTATCTTCTCCTCAATGGGAAAAAAGAGCAGGAGAGCTCAGTTGTAAATGTCGTTTTTACTCAGGTGATGAGAGGTGTAATCATGGTTGGGTTTGCTACGCTTGTTCTCCTTACCAGACAGAAAACCAGGTAGCGGGTACCTATGTCATCTCTCCTTTGATGTAGAAGAATGCCGCATACTCTTCACATTTATCAACACATCAAACAACATTTTCTTGTCAACTTGTTAAGTTGCACTCTTGGGAATTTTCAGATAGATATGCTAGATGATTGGTGCTGTCCAAGCGGTCAGCTTATAGAAAGTACAGGTACTATTTGTATCCACAAATTGCTTTCAAATTACCTGGATTCTTCTGTAAGGATATGTTGGTGCTCCTATGTTTTTAATGAATCCCTGGGCTTATCAAGAAAAACAAGCTTGCTTATAAATGAGTTCCATAAGATCCGGATGAATAATTTTTTGGTATTGTTTAGCAGTTTGCAATTGTTTTAGTTCTTACATGCTTTCTTTTGAAGCAAAACAATTAAAAGCACGTAAGTGTTTGATAAGAATTTTAATGTGTTGTTGCTACTTAGCTTTTGGATGTGAAAGTTTAGTTCATTTAAAAAATAAAAAAAAGTAACTGTGAAACCTTTTGACTGGTCTATTTAGAGATCAAGAGTCAGAGTTATGCCCAGAGCACCCTTGAACCACCAAATTCAAGCAAGCCTGTAGTGTTTGCAAAGAGAAGACAAGACAGTCAATAATACACACACACACATACATGGTATCATTTTTGAATAGCCTATAAGGTTTGATAAACACAACAAATAGAGAAATAATTTGCAATGGATTATAAATCATTTGAGAAGAAATCTACATGCATCAAGTGGATTTTATTGATTTAAAAACTCTAAATGCGGCTTGTCAAAGGGAAATTATTATTGATGAGCACACTTTGAATTTTTATAACAAGATTGTTTTGAATTTTAAACGGGCAATTTTATAAGAATGAAGGTAACAGGTTGAGTGAAGCAATGAAAGTAAGAGAGATCATTAAACCAATTATCGTTCTACAGGTTGACTACTTTGTTTCGATCACTAAATGAACATTGCAACAATGATAATAAGACTTGAATAATACAACATATTAAAACATGCACAATCACGTGATGATTTTGTTAGAATAAACCAATTGATACAGATGCTTGCTGTTAATATATATGTTTAGGATCTAGATAGGTTTAGGATTGTAATTTAGGATTAGGGTTAGAGTGAGGTTTCGATTTTAGACCTCGGTTTGGAGTTTAGATTTAGGTTTGTGTTAAGGTTTAGGGTTTTGACCTTGAAGTTTAGATATTAGAATTAGGTGTTAGGGTTATGTTTTGGTTTGGGTTTTGAATTTGTTTTCGGGGTTGGGGATTTGCTAAGATTTAGGGTTTTGGTTTTGAATTTGGGGTTTAGTTTGAGTTGCTCCAATTAAATTCAAGGGCTACAACTCAATGTTTAAGTTAATGGGTTGTGCTATTAGAAATAGCACAATCATAAATTTTTGTGATTTTTTCAAATATATTTTTTTATTGTGCTAGTTTGCCAAATATTTTTACAATGTGTTAGTTTTCAAAAACAAATCTCCCCTATATTTTACAATAATAATAATTCCCTAGAAAAACATAAAAGAATGTGACTATTGGAGTGATAAACATTAACAAGTCAAAGACAATTAACCTGTATATAAATATTACTGATAGTCCAACTCTTGTAATAACATTTAGGGGTACATGATGATACACAATAAATAACATAGCTATTAGATTCGGTTCGAGTTTGGTTCAGTTTAATATTTTAGTTATGAGTTTGTCGAATTAACACACATTGATTCTAAAATGCATTGTTTCAATTTTTTCAAACATCTTTTGCATAAAACAAAATTGAAAATTTGAAATAATATCATTTAAGATAAAAATTTTGAAAAAATCTCTTCGAGTTGACCCGACCAGATCTCACTCTAGTGTTGTCAAGTCAACTTCCAAAACAATGGACCTATTGAATCATCTCAGTTTGAACGAGTCAACTTTCAAAATGATTCAAAAGGAAATTCAACCTAGAGTACTGGGCCCCGGGTCACCAAGTCAACATATAGAGTTGGGTTTAATTTATATACACACACATACACACGTGTGTGAGGGAAAATGAATGAAACAAACACTAGAAATTATCAGCAAAGAAATTCAAACGCATCTTTCTACATATGATTCTCCTCTGTGCCTAACTTCGACCTGCCCATGACTAAGTTTAATAATCGATAGGACACGTTGTAAGAAGATCCACCTCTCGAACAGTCAAACCACATCACTCGTTGTACTGAATTTGTCTCTTCCCACGGACAACAACGCCTTCCTGTCCACGCATGCCGGTAGGTGTTATTTTTTCTTCTTGTCTAATAGATATACCTATCAGAAGCTTTTTAGTTTTAGATTAATTTTGATTCTTTAAATTTTATTAGGTTGTTTGAGGCTATTAATAATATGTTTATCGAGATGTTAATGGTGTTATTTTTAGGTATTTTGAATAAAAATGAGTTTTTTAGCAAAAACAAAACCTTGATTTTTTGGTGACCTTTTGTTTGTTGGATTCTGCAAACCGCAGGCAACTCGCGTCTATCATTCATTCCTTGAAAAAATTAAAAAAAATAAAACTAGGTTTTTTTTAATATGTCAAATTGAGTTTGTTTTAAAAAAATTTGGTTTATTTTGAATTTGTCTTCGTAATGTATTTTTTTTGGATTAATTTGTTCAAATTTGATTTTTTCATGATTGTCATGGTCTCATGATCCAGGTCGCAGGTATAACATATTGACATGTGTTGACCCGAGCCACTTCATTATGTTACCATGTCAATACTTGTTTTTTTTTTAAAGTCATTTTTAGAAGAAAAAAAAATTTGTTCTTTAAATTTGTTTTCTTCTAGTTTCATCCTTTAGCTTTTTAAAAAATATATATATTATCTTGTTTTTTATCTTATAATTAGGTAAGAAATAAATAAATAATTAATTAATTGGATTCCATGACCTTTATAAGCTTAGCAAGTTAGGTCATGAAGCCAAGGTCAATTAAATATATTGTTGTTTAATTTTAAAACAAATGATGCGACATTGAAATTTTTTTAAGCTTTTGGTTTATTTTGAATTGGTTTTCATGATATGTTTTGTTTTGGTTTTCGAAGGATTAATTAGTTTCTATTTGCTTTTATATGAGTTTTTATCATCTTGATTTCTTTTTAAATCTAAACCACATTAAGTTTAATGACACTATAAACAAAAATTCTCACAATCTTCACTTTTTTTATGTTTTAAAAAAAAATGGTTTGACATGTAGTGAAACGCAGGTTAATAAACTAGTTAACTAATACTCTAAAACACATGGGGAAAAGTACTGTAGCTTTCCCCGTATGTTTTTTTTTTTGTTTTCATTTTTTCATTCATTTTTTTGTGTGTTTTGTCTTCTTGTTTTTTTTCCTTTTTTTTTTGTCTTTCCCCACTTTTGTTTTTCGTTTTTTTTGTCGTTTTTTTGGGTTTTACATGTTTTTTTCATTTTTTCCCAAGATTGTCTTCTTCTTCTTTTTTTTTTATTCTTTTTTGTTTTTGTTTTTGTTTTTTTTTAAATTATCTTTATCAATGTTTTAATATTAAACTGGTTGAAAATTTAGTTCTATAGTTTTTTTTCTTTAAAACATTATGGATTACTATAATGTTTCCCTACATGTTTTTTTTTCTTTTTTTATGAATTTTTTTTTCAAAATGATCTTTGTCGATTTTATTTTTTTATATTAAGCTGGCTGAGAATTTTGCTTCGTGGGTTTTTTCTTTAAAACACTGTGGATTATTATAATGTTTCCCAACATTGTTTTTGTTTTGCTACAGTGATTCCCCACATGTTTTTTTTAAATTATCTTTGTTGAATTTTGTTTTATATTGAGCTGGTTAAGAATTTAGCTTTAACTTTCCCCACATGTTTTTTTTTCCATTTGTTTTCATTTTCATTTTTTTTGCTTTTTTTTTCCAAAATTGTCTTCTTCTTTTTTTCATTTTTTTGTGCTTTTTTTTTTAGAATTATTTTGTTGATTTTATTTTTTTAATATGGAGTTGGTTGAGAATTTAGCTTTGTAGTTTTTTTCTTTAAAACACTGTAGATTGCTACAGTGTTTCCCCACATAGTTTTGTTTTTATTTTTTTTATGATTTTTTTTTTCCAAAATTGTCTTTATCGATTTTATTTTTTTCATATTGAGCTGGTTGAAAATTTAGCTTCATAGTTTTTTTCTTTAAAACATTGTGGATTGCTACAGTGTTTCCCCACATGATTTTTTTTATGATTTTTTTCAAAATTGTCTTTATTGATTTTATTATTTTTAATATTGAGCTGGTTAAGAATTACAACTGTAGATTTCCTCATGAAATACTATAGATTGCTACAGTGTTTCCCTGCATGGTTTTTTTTCCTTTCGTTTTTTTTGTTATGATTTTTTTCCAAAATTTTCTTTGTTAATTTTATTTTTTTAATATTAAACTGGTTAAGAATTTAGCTTTGTAGTTTTTTCCTTGAAAACATTGTGGATTGTAACAGTTTTTCTCCATATAATTTTTATTATTATTTTTTCCACAAACCCACAACGATGCACAAGCATGCCACAAGCCCGCGGCATCGCGCGGGCATGACATCTAGTAAAAACTAAAGGGTGTGGAAAATATATTGTAGCATAAGAGAGAAAACAATGTGGATTGTAATAGTGTTCTACAATGTTTTCTTTTTTAAAAAAATATTTTTGTCCTTTGGCTTTTTTATTTAGTCCCTTGATTTTAACTGTTTTCAATTGTTTTCTTTAATGTTGAGTTAATCTGGGATTAAAATTATGTTATTTTAAAAAATAAGTTTATATCTATGCTAGTTTGGATATAGTTTTAGCCACTAGGCTATTTTTTTAACAAAAAAAAAACTCTATTTTTAAAGTCCTATCAATAAAGTTGGAGAGTAGAGAGAAAAAAAATAGAGAAAGAGAGAGATGGGTTAATAAAATAAAAGTAACTAATGATAATAAGAAAAATTTAAGAGTAAACTTAAAGTTTTGATGGAATAACATCGTTTGAAAAAGATTTGGTGAAATAACACACTTTGACATTGTCGCGCTTTAGAAGCTTGACATTTAGTAAATGTCATTAATAAAAAGCGCGACAACTTAAAGATGTCGCGCTTCTAAAGGGCGACATCAATTAAAATTTAAACTCAGATCAAAACACATAAAGAACAAACATAGACACAACCTCTCTTTCCCAACCAACCAATGCCCGCACTATATCTCTAAAAAATCCACGAAGCACCTTCATTTTACCCTTAAAACAACTAAAAATCAAACTTATCCTAATCTGTAAGCATCATTGGATTTTTTATGTGCAAAATCGACCGTTCTTTTTACTATCGCCGCTATCACCACCCTAGCCTTTTTTATAATCCTATAAGCAAGGTAAAGATACTACATTGCTATAAATTTATGTTTTGTTTGGTTGAAATGAAATAATTATTTATATTGAATTTAAGGTTTATGGTGAATTTAGGGTTTGTTGAATTAATGTGAAATTAGTTAAGAATATAATCAATTAGGGTTGATTTGATATATTTGGACATGAAAATAAGTTAAATTAATTATGAAATAATAATTTCAATTAATATGTGTTGCATTTAATTGATGCTAAGTTTTCGAAATAGAAATTTTATATGTATTGTTGGAATCAGCTAATAATATAATTAATCGCACTTGATGATTGATAAAAGCATGGATGTAGTGGAATTATAAAGAATTAAATGTTTCATTTAATTATTGATAAATTGACAAATTTGGTATTTTCTTTGAATTATATTAATTTTCTATTAATTTGGGTTTGATTTAATGCAATTGAGCATGGAAATATTAATTAGATTTTGTATCATGAATTATGTTTAATTTATGGTGAATTTGCTTTAATGTTAAATTTTAGGAATTTGATTGTATTTGATATGAATTTTTCTAATTAGTGTTAGGATAATGCAATTTAGTTACAATTACATTCAATTGATCAAAATCTAATTTTTTTTTGTAGGATGTCTTATAATGTATTTATGTTACGTCATTATGGTGGCACAATTATTCATGATGTGAACAATAGTATCACATATAATGGTGAGAGCAATTTATTGTTAAATGATAATTTAGGTGTGTCATCTACAAAAATAAAATAAAATTAATTTTTCATGAACTTGAGTGGAATTATAATGATATTGATATTGAAATAACTTGGAGATGTCAAATTGGTGAACATCAGTATTATCTTGTATCGATTGTGTGTGATTGCAGTTTTAAGAAAATTATTGATTCTTTCATTCAAAATGGTTTAAACATGATGGTTTTGTATGTGAGTGGTCTACAAAAATCTATGTGTGTCACAACTTTTGCATGTCTTTCAAATGCAGTTAGTAGAGGTAAAAATAATTTATTATCGGATGATTTGTTGCAAAGGATAGATGATACTATGTTTGACAATCCATTTGTTAATTAACATAAATTTGACTATTCTAAACCTAGTAAAAATGAAGATAATGATACATTATACCTAAATATAATGGTAAATAATGATGTTGATGATGAAATCATACCTCATGTTCTTGAATTTAGAGATGCTTCTGAGTCTAGTTTTGTTGTTTCTAATGATTGGACACTTAGTCATAGATATATGTCAGGAGAGTTTGAGTTGAAGGTTGGACAAACTTTCAATAGTAAAAATGAGTTAATTAATGTAGTTAAACAATGACACTTTGCATATTCGGTTAAATACCAAGTCTAACGATCAAACTCTATATTTGTTCAATTACAATGTGTGCAAACACATGATTATAAATGGTATTTGTATGGGGGATATCATAAAAAGTCAGATTCATTTAAGAAAATAAAGTTAAAAAGTCACACAAATGTGTTTCAACCTTTATTAAAAATGACCATCATCAGCTTGATGCAAACTTTATTGCTAATGCTATATCAACCTTGTAATGAATAAGCTTTTAATGATTGTTGCAAGCATATAGAATGAGATAAAATTGCATTGTAAATACAAAATTTCATATGACAAATATGAGTTGCAAAATAGAAGATTATTGAGTATCTTTTTGGTTCACACAAAGAGTCTTTTGAAAGTTGTTGTTGATAATAAATGAATCAAATCCTGGAATAGTTGTTGATTGGACGCACAAAGGAAAAGTTTGATGAAACAATGGTTTTTGAGAGAGTTTTTTTTTTTTTTTTTGTTATTTGGACCTTGTATTGAAGGTTTCAAGTACTATAAACCACTTATAAGTGTTAATGACACACATTTGTATGGGCAATATGCTGGGAAGTTATTGATTGTAGTTGTTTTTTATGCAAATAATGGGTTATTCCCTTTGGCTTTTACAATTGTTGATGAAGAAAATAATTATAATTAGAGATGTTTTTTGCTTTGCTTATAAAGATATGTTATTAGTGCTAGAACATGTATATGTATAATATTAGATAAACATGCATGCATTAAGAATAGAGTAGCAGAAGTTTGGCATCAACCTATAAGATACCATCAGTATTGTGCCAAACATTTTGTTACTAAATTTAATCATAAATTCAAAGACCCAGCTATAAAAGAAGATTTGATGAGTATGTGTTACAAACCCTCAAGACACAAATTTGATTTATGGTATGAAAGAAATGTAAGCTAGACTCATCATATAAATAATGGTTTGAACGTGAACAAAACAAATGTGTTTATTGTTATGATGGTTGTTGTCAATATGGTAATATGACAACTAATCTTTCAGAATAATTTAATCATGTTTTGAAAGGTGCTCGTGCAATGCTTATTTCAACTCTGGTATAATTAACATTTTACATGTATAATAGTTATTGGGTCAAGTAGAGACATGGAGCTAATGTTATTATTCAATGTGGTAAAATTCCCCCCTCCCAGCAATTGAGATTGAATTGACAATAAGTAGGGATAAATTAAAAGATCATACTGCAATGTTGTTTGACTCTAAGTAAGGGGTGTTCCAGGTCAACACCCCAATTAAACCAGGTGTTGTTAAAGAAGTCAAACAGGCAGTCAGCTTGAATGATACAACATGCATATGTGGTAAATGACAGACAGTTCAATGACAATGTTCATATATTTTTGCATGTTGTGCCAAGAATCACATAAACTTTACACAATTTGTTGATGATCATTACATGATTCAGAGCTATATATCATCATATAACATGCCATTTCATCCATTACTAGATGAGTTAGAATGAACCAATTACACTAGACCTCGAGTTAAAACAGACTTATATAGATGAGAATATGGGTATGGTTGACAAATGTCAACTCATTTGCATAATGAGATGGATGCAAGAGATGCGATGGATGCAAGAGAAGGTCATACACATTATAGGTATGGCATATGCAATGACATATGCCATAATAAGAAAACATGTTCTAATCAACAAAGTATGTATGACAATACAATTGTATACAAAATATATATTATTTATTTATCATGTTATGGTATATTATAATATTTTTGTACATATTAAACTTATCTAGTTTCACGTCAATCACATGCATTATTACATAAGATATAGTGCACTCGAGGTGGCAAATCGTCTACTTATGTTAAGCATCCATATTTGAACGATGATCAGGGAGAGTATGAGTTTGAGCAGAGAAAGCAGGACTATGAGTAGGGAGAGCATGAGTATGATCATGAAGAACATCAGTCACAATACATGCCTACCAGACCTACTGACATTTCTGTCTTGCGGCTATAAGATCGACATCGATCAGAGGATGTATTCACTGGCAATGTAAGAATTTTTAATTTTAATATATTTTTTAATTTATGTTTAATTTACTTGTCATTTAAGATATTATATATGCATGTATTGTTGATGAGACAACTATTTATTGTTGTACAAATAGGCGAATGAGACTATATGAACAAGTTCAACCATATATGTTTTAGGCAGGTTTTTTTGTATATTAGTTGTCTAAACCACATCAAACTTGACCACGACTTGATCCATGCAATGATTGAGCAATGGAGACATGAGACACACATGTTCTATCTTAGGCATGGAGAAATGACACCAACAACACTATAGGACGTGATAATTTTACTTAGACTGCTCATTGATGACAGACAATCACATCCTTTGGTGTTCGTAATAAGATTGCATTATACGAGCAATTATTTGGATTGATACCCCTTCTTCTAAATTAAAGGGGGGAAATATATGTCTTAAGTGAATTAAAAAGGTATTTACAACACCACTAGCTGATGCTAACGAGGAAGTCTTGCGGAGGTACAAAATAAATTATAAATCTAACATGTTGATTATTTGTTAAGTTTGTGTGAATTATTATGATAATTTTAATGTGTTATGTAGGTATGTCAGATCATATATACTCTATTCATTTGGCAGTATATTATTCACAGACCTAACAAAGAAATATATGCCTTTAATTTATCTGACGCTCCTGGGTGATTTTAACACCATTCCCACATATAGCTAAGGATCTACTGTCTTGACATACTTGTACAGACATCTATGACTTGCATACATGAAGGGGTTCAAACAGGTTGAAGAATGTTTGTTATTTTTACAAGTATGAAACGAGAAATTTAAAATAACTATTTAGACTTTAAATGTTTGTTATTAACATTAAATAAATAATTTTTTATTTAATAACAGTTATGGTTGTGAGAACATCTTCATGTGGGTAGACCCCAAATGCCTAGATTGTTGTCTATGATTGTCCAAACTATAGGGGTTACACTTCATCTCCCACTCAGATACAGGTTTACGATGTTGTTTTGTGAGTATATATATTTATATTGTGTAATTGTAACTTTAAAAAATGTAATTAAACTAACCTATTTTTAATTCTAGGTGGAGTATAATCTAATACATGTGTTGACATTTTATCGAAGCGAGCTAAATAGATAACTTGCTATCCATGTATTTTTTTTAATCATTTGTTTAATAAAAATCATTACACTTCATCAAATCATTGTTGTTTAATATTTAAAAAACTTATATTCTATAGGTCATATGAATGCCTTATTCAGATGAAAGATTGACGGTTGTTTCAGCTATTTGTACTAACAGGATGGGTAAATGGATAATAATGGTCCCGCTAATATTTTTTAAGATGGTCAAGTTACATTGCCCAGATTGGGTAATGCAAAATTTTGACTATAGACAGCACATTCCAATCAACATTGACACAAGTGATTCATTGCATGTCATAACTTGTCGAGGTAAAAATGATGATTATGACTGATTAAGTCGACATGGAGCTCATGTAGCATAGTGAGATGCATGGAGGAATGAGATATTTAGAGATATGCATCATGTGATTATAAATGAGAAGTATATGATTTGGTACATGAGTATTACACGTCGGGTCATTACTTTAAATCCCGAGCAGGTTCTTCAACCTGGATACATGCAGTACGAGCAACATACCTAACTTATTCAAAATCTTGTAAGTAATCAATTTTTTTCATAATTAATACATGTTAAACGTTGAGTTTTATGTATTGATGTTTTAATTAAACATTAATGTTTTATTAATATTAGGTTGACTTCATGCTATGGGAAGTTGAGAGGCCGCATCTTATCTTCGTAATACTGATGAAGAAATCAAAGTTCACACTGTTGTGTCCCGATGGTTCAATGTTTGTTGCACTGGACTTGATAACTTTGGAGAGAAGTTAACTCTTGATGATGTTGTGGCAGAGGATAAGGCCACTCAAACAGGTGCAGGAGCTGGATCCAGTTGTGCTACTCATGAGCTCGGATCATCCAGTAGGCGACGTAGACGTAGATAGATAGATGAATTATATTTATATATTTTTGAATTTCAATTACTTGAATATTGCATTATTGAATTATTTTAATATATATTTTGCATTCCTAAGGCTACTTGTAATTACGAAATATGAGAATTTGTTGAGTTATGTTTATATATTTTTGGATTTCAATTACTTGAATATTGCATTATTGAATTATTTTTATATATATATTACATTCCTAAGGCTACTTGTAATTACAAAATGTGAGAATTTATTGAGTTTGATTATTATGATTTTTTTGCAGGTTTTTTAAAGTAGGACAACATTTTAGGTATAGTTCCTATATAGAAAAACTCTGTTCAAATTTTGTTAAAACTATACCTAACTTTCTGATTCATGATTAGCATTATTTGAATAAAATAAGCCTATATCATATATAATGTAGCCAATTTATCAAGTGAGCCTATCATTTTCATGGGCAAAAAAAGTGTAGACTTTGTCAAGCGATCTACTATAGCTCATATTGCATTGTTTCCCTTCTTTCCCCTAGGCAATCCCGTCACAAAATTCATATTGATATCTTTTCATTTTTATTCGGGTATTAGCAATGAAGGGTGTAAAGGTTTTACAAAACTGGAAACCATGGCTTGAAATAAGTAATGATAGTATGGTTGTGTCAATGTGGTTATCATCCCTTCTTTTCAGGCTCAAAACATATTTTTCTTTCAAAATTGGACAGTTGTCAAAATGATCTAACCGTTTTTAGAAATGATCCGACTATTTTTTTAAATCAATCTTGAATTATAATTGATATCATGGTTTTAAACCACAACATTTGATTAAATATCATAGTTTAGAATCAAGACAAAATTAAAATTGATATTACAGTTTATAACTGCGATATTAAAAAAATATTACGGTTCAGAACCGTGATATCAATTATAATTTTTATTATGATTCTCAACCACGACACGTAATCAAATGTCATGTATACAAAATACAAATAAATAATGAATTAACACAAAATAATTTTTTTAATAAAATAATATAGTTTAAATATGTCACAATTCTAAACTATAACATTAATAAAATATCACATTTCTAAAATATAATATTGTCAGATTATGTAATTTCACGGAATCTTTTCTCTACCGTGTTAATTCACCATTTATTTGCATTTTATATTCTAGTTGCCCAATTCATCCTTCATCCCGACTCCAAAACCAGCACACCAGCACCAGCACCACAACCAGCTCCAGCTCCACCAACCCTATTGACAAGACAAGTCCTCTCTCTTGCAGGTGATAGCTACCTTCCAAGTCCCAATCCACCCTTTGTATTGCTTGCATCTCACTACATATTCCCTTCTTCTTCTTCTTTCCAGAAATCCACATAGAAAGAACCCAGAAACAGAAGTGAAAACTAAACATGGGTTCTGATTCAGTTTTAACATCAACGAAGCCAACACCAATACCAACTCAAGAAGACCCACCAAGCCCATCCACTTCTCTTCTTTCTTTCAACACAGACTCCGCTACTGATCCTTCCAATCCACACCACAAAAACACGACCAACTCCATAATCTTCATCTCTCTTGTACTTGTCACTTGCATCGCTCTCTCCGCTGCTTCTGCTTTTGCCTTTCTCTTCTTTTCCTCCTCCTCCTCATCTCCCTCTGCTACTCCTACAGAAATCCCCTCAGCTTCTCTACAAGCGACGACGCGTCCGTTGACCAAGCTCAACCACTCGGTCGTTCTCTTGATTTCTTCTGATGGGTTCAGGTTTGGCTACCAGTTCAAGACCCCTACACCAAATATTCATCGTTTGATTGCTAATGGGACTGAAGCTGAAACGGGTTTGATTCCTGTTTTCCCTTCTCTTACATTCCCTAATCATTACTCTATTGTCACTGGCCTTTACCCTGCTTATCATGGTATTATTAACAATCATTTTGTTGATCCAAAAACTGGAGAAGTTTTTACAATGGCAAGTCATGAGCCCAAGTGGTGGCTTGGTGAGCCAATTTGGGAGACAGTGGCTAAACAAGGGTTAAAGGCTTCTACTTATTTTTGGCCTGGTTCTGAGGTGCATAAAGGTTCTTGGACTTGCCCTCAAAAGTTTTGTATGTTTTATAATGGTTCTGTTCCTTTTGATGAACGTGTTGATACCGTTTTGAGTTATTTTGATTTGCCAGATAGTGAGATTCCTGTGTTTATGACCTTGTATTTTGAGGATCCTGATCATCAGGGTCATAAGGTGGGACCGGATGATCCGGAGATTACTGAGGCTGTTGCTGGAATTGATAGGATGATTGGGAAGTTGATTGATGGATTAGAGGAAAGAGGGGTTTTTGAGGATGTTACTATAATTATGGTTGGTGATCATGGAATGGTTGGTACATGTGATAAAAAGTTGATATTTTTGGATGATTTGGCTCCTTGGATTGATATTTTACCTGAATGGGTTCAGTCCTATACTCCTTTGCTTGCAATCCGTCCGCCACCTGGTTTTGCACCGTCGGCTGTTGTTGCAAAGATGAATGAAGGGTTGCAATCGGGGAAGGTTCAAAATGGAAAGAATTTGAAAATGTATCTTAAGGAGGAGCTGCCTAGTAGGCTTCATTATGCAGCAAGTGATAGAATTCCACCAATAATAGGGATGATTGACGAGGGTTTTAAGGTGGAGCAGAAGAGAACTAATAGGCAAGAATGTGGAGGAGCACATGGTTATGACAATGCACTTTTCTCCATGAGGACAATTTTCATTGGCCATGGTCCTCAGTTTGCAAGGGGACGAAAAGTGCCATCTTTCGAGAATGTTCAGATATACAACTTGGTTACTTCAATTCTCAATATCCAGGGTGCTCCCAATAATGGGTCTGTATCTTTTCCATCAACTGTTCTTTTGCCCAATCCTTCATAAATTATATGAATGTCATTTCAACGACGAAGTTATAGTGGGCTGGGTTGATTCTTTTGCAAGACGATATCAACAATTGTTTAAAGACGCCTGGTTGTGAGTTATTATGTGATGTGGTGGCGCAGAGGGCAACTGTATTAGTGTTGATCCTTGTGATTGTTGATTCATGTTCGGTTACATGATCACTTGGCTCCTACTTTTTTTCATTATTATGAGCTGCAGATTTAAGAGAGGAATCTAGCATAAAAAAATTAATGAACCTGTATTTTTGTAGCATGGTTGCCTGCCTTTCTTATTCTATGAGTTTGCATATTTGATGCACAATAGGAACCAGGTTTATGTTATACTTCGATTGTCTTCTAATTGTGGCCACTGCCTTAACTGCTTGTCAATATAAATAATTCTTTCTTTTTCGGTGGAAACCCAAATCAACCCAAGGTTAGCTGTTAACTTCCACAACTTCTATGCCATCTCTGCTACATGTGCTTGTCTTCATCTCAAAAGATTACATATTCAGGCTTTAGGCCAAGTTTAAGAGCTCGCACATGGTAAATATGTTTTTCATTGCCATAATTGACTTCCAACATATCAAATTAAAAGATATTCAGAGAAGATGGTAAAGTTTTATTCTTTTGGAATATTTTAAAAATGGAATGTTAGACTTGTTAAACTGGTTCACTGAATAATTATTTTATGAATTTAAAGTCCGAAAATATTTTGGCAGGTATTGGTTGTGGTCATAGATTAGAAAGGCACTAGGTGAGTGCCTAATTATTGATGCTCTTACAACACTCAAAGCAACCGATTTCTTTGTGATAGTGATCGACCATTGCTGTCTCAAAATCAGGATTGCATTCTAATTGACCATTTGATTGTTACTTAGATGTTTGTATCATAACGAGCACCAGGTCTATGTTTTGCATTTAATATTCTATGATTGCAGCAAGTGCTTTGAATGCTACAAATAGGATTGCGTGTCAACATTATAGCTGGTGGCAAGTTAGAAAAATTGTATCTTTCTGGTTGAAGGATACACCAACCAAGGATTTCTCTGTGTTTTTTGTTCTTGTATTCACATTAGCAAATTGCATGTGCAGGCTTGAGTTCATGTTTAAGATCTTGCTCACTCTTGTTAGTAAATATGCATTTCTGTAAATCTAATGGTAAAATTGTTCAATTTATTGACTAGAACATTAAGTTGTTAAAATTAACATATTGAAATATGCTGTTAGATTTTGTTTGTGGCTATAGATTATGGAGGCATTAGTGATTGCGTTGGCATTAATTTTCTCACAGCAACTTTAAGAACCCATTTTTTTGTCATAAAATATCTCAAAATCAGGACTGCTTTCTAATTGACCTTACAGAGTGTTTCAGATCATAAGAAAAGAGAGTGTGGATTCTTGTGAAGACAATTCTGTTGTTGTGTGCATGTATTAAATCAACACTGGAAACTCTTATGATCCACAGGCAAGTTTGTTTTAGGATTAAAGGTGAAATGTGTTGATGAGTTGACCTTGTTCATATGCTTCCTTCATCTTCTCCCGTAGGTGAGGACAAGAAAGCCTTCGTGCATTAGAGTTCAGCTGGAAATCAGAGGTTACGTGGGAATATGTGATGCAACCATGTTGCGGTGCTCAGTTGCTTGCCTTGTAAGACAATTTGAGTGCTCGGCTAGATCACTGGGTTTCGAAGCAATATTAAGAATTAAACGAAGGACATTAGAGAATGAATTGATGTTGCAACTGCTGAAGTTGCTTATAATGAAAGATGCTACAAGATTAAATGGAATTATGGTACTGTTTGTTGAGCACAGAAGTAAACAAGTGGAAGTCCCAGGTTTCCTATGTTCTTTGGTACCTGAACTTCTCCAATGAACATTGATTTAGAAACAGAGAACCTGAGAGCATCCCTGTTTTCTTGTCTGTACCATTTCGCTTAATTTGGTCTGTATACCATATAGCCGTGTTTCTGTGAAACACCTACAAGTTGGAAAAGGAAAGCATTGCTTATAAAGGTCAGCTGCACATACCATTCAATGAACGTACGAGGCCTTTCAAAAGCTTTCAGTGAGTCATAGTTGCCAATCAGGACTGAACTAAGCTGAGACCTGGTAACCACGTGTAGCATAATTCCATTCAATTATAGCTCAGTAGTCACACATATCCTGTAGAAAATCAATAGTTCCGTTGCGGAGACGGACCCAAGGAGTCAATATTTATGAGGTTTTTTTTTTTTTTTTTTCCATACAATCGACGTAAACTTGTAATGTATTAAATGTACCTGGTCAAAACCTAATCTGACTATAAAAACTCATGCTTTGTTGCGGATACTGAACATAAATTTATAATATATCAAATTGAAACGGTGGAAACAATGTTGTCCGAACTCCATTTTTTTTAAAATAAATTATATGCGACGTTTTCTTGAATGTGAAAAATGGGCAGACCATGAAGAATTCTTGTACAATATCTCTAAACTTGGTTTAGCGTGTTAATTTTTAAATTTTAAACCTTTTGGGTAAATTACTTTCCTAACTTGACTTTTAAATTAAAGTATATTAGAGTTATCAAGATATAATGTAGTTGTTATGATATGTTCAAAGATAACCTGAATAATTGATCAAAACATGAGTCCGTTTAAAAAAATAATGAAATTTTTTATTTTAATAATGAGATAATATACTAGATCACTCTTAGTCAAATTCATGATTTAGAGCATGAACATGATCATAATGCACTAACCTAGTTGAGTAGCTATCTTTTTTTTTTTTCCCCTTATCTTATTGTCTTCCCGGTTGGGCCTTCTTTAGGCTTGTGTTTGATTAAAATCGATATTAAATTGAAAAGTTATTAGAGATTCACAAACTAAATTGAAAGGAGAGAGCATGGGTTAAGGTGGGATAAGATTTGAGACTCAATTCAGTAACTGTCTTAATTTTTTTCTCTCTTCTCTTATTCTCTCTCTAGTTGGGCCTCCTTTGAGTTTGTGTTAGATGAATTTAGGTACTAAATTAAAAAGTTATTAGAGATTCACATACTAAATTAAAAGGAGAGGGTTTGGGTTTGAGTGGGATGAGATTCAGGACTCAATTGGAAGGTTATGATAAAATCAGGGACTAACTAAACAAAAGGAGCAAAAAATATTTGGTGCATGTAATGCATGTGCTAATGTGTAAGGAGAGCTGTTGAGTGTGAGTGTCGTATATAGGCTTCTTCGATCTTTAAAGATGAACTTTTTTAGTGTCACTGGAATTCTCTCGGGAGGCCATTCTTTATAAGGCAACGCGTGGTGTTTATCTTGCCATGATGTGATGTTGAAGACCATTATTTCTTCTATCTCTTTTTTTTTCTCTCTCTCCTTCCCTTGCTTTCTGCCATTGAATTTTATGTTATTCCCTTAAGGGTTGTCTTTTTACCTAATTATCAAATTCTTCTAGTTTTAATCTCTTTGAAAACAGAAAATTCAAACAAATTTTTGCAAGATGTTTCTCTATTTATGCAAGAAGGCCACAACAAGAAAATAAAAACAAAATATCAACAAAATAGATCAACATAAAAGATCAATAAAAAAAATAACATGGCAAAAAAAAAAAATGCACTTTCGCACATAGTGCAATTGAGCTTGCAGCACAACAACTGCAACAATGAATTCCCTAGCTGCTTTAGTTTTTCTTAATATATCCAGGACCTCTCTTTTTGTAAATAGAAATAAAAAATAAAAACTAAAAACTATGTGCAGCATGAAAAGTCAACCCTTTTCTCCCTGATGATGGAGAAAACCTAATTCTCAAACTTCAATTTATAGTACTGCTTTGGAGAAGATTCTAAGAGCTTCCTCGGCAAACGTTTTGAAGAAATAAAAGGGACATTGGGGCTGGTTGCTAATAATTTTTTTTTCTAATTATAAAATATTAATTTTATTTATAAAATATTAATTTATAAAATACTATTATTTTATAAAATAGTAATCTAGTAATCAAATTAAAAATTATCATGAAAAAGTTATACTTGTTAATTAATAAAAAATATTTTACATTGTATTTAAAGTAAAATTAATAAATTTATGATATTAACTAAATATAAAAATGTAAGAAGAAAAACATTAATATTTGACATTGTTGCCAAAAAGTGTTTGTTTATAAAAAAAATTATATTATTCATTAATTTGAAAATAGTGAAAATTTTATAAAAACAAGACTTTGGAGAATTTAAAAAATCTGTTTTCAAAACTCAATACAAATTTTAAAAACTAAAAAAATAATTTTTTTGAATAAAAAAATATTATATTTGAACATAAAATTTCTGGTATAAAAAATAGCTTTGATTTCTAGAAAACTATGTTCACATAAAATGAAAAATAGGATTTTGTGTTCTGATTTGTTTTTTTTTATAGAATTAGAAAATACCTTTATCAATTCTTTAATTTATAAATAGTTTAGAAAAACATTTTTGATTGTTTTAATCATGAAAAATGATAACAATATTATGATATTATAAAAAAATATCATTGAAATAAATAAGCATATATAAGTAAAACCTTAAAATCTAATTAGAAAAGATTTTTATTTGAATTTGTTTTTTAATTTTCAAAGTGGAAACAATTTTTCAAATTCATCAAATGTTCATGTTTTCTACATTCTCTTACGTAAAATATGAAAACTAGATATAGAAAATAAAAAAAAATATTTTTTACAATTAAATAAATCCTTTGTTTTCTTTTTAACTGTAGTTTTTTCTTAATAAAAAAATAAAGTATTATTCTATTTCTTGACCATTGCTTTAGCTTGATCTTCAAAGGTTGAGGAGGTAGCAGCGGTTTCAAAACTCCAAAAGCAGTTTTCTCAGTCCACATTGAAAATGAATCTTCTATCACTGTCGAAACAAACGTGATTAATTAATGGCAGAAAATGAAAGATTGAACTTTCTTCTTTCAAATGGCGTATTGGAAAGATGTGCCGGCCGAGAGCAAGTTTTATTTTCGACCTCATAAAATGCTACAATAAAATTTGTGTCTGGCTTTTCTTTTTCTTTTTCTTTTTCCTTTTCTTTTTAATTCCTATATATAAATTTTTTAAGAATATGGATCCAAAGATATTCGACCACACCTACTCGTTGGCTTTGAAGCATGGTTGTTTTGGACCAAAACACTTATTTATTCGCAAAGGGTGAATTGGCCATTAGAGCATGACATGTGACAAAGTGGAGCAAATTTCAAGCTTTTTTTAGAGTTGATTATTGGGCTTCGAAGATTCTAGATGAGGAGCTTGGCTCATGGTCCATGAAATCCTACAAAATAAGTCTCTTATTAATATAAAACACTTAAATCAATAAGTATACATGAAAAGTATAACCTTAAAAGTTGTGTGTTACAATTTACATAGGTAGTAAATGAAGATAAAAAAAGGTAAAAGATGTGGAGAAAAAAAAAGGAATGTTTTTATGTTTATATGTGAAATAACGAGTTGAATTCTTTACCTTGTGATTCATAGACATTTATATACCTTTGAATCATGTCAACTTGCATAAATAAGAGGGAAAATATGGGATATGCAATATATTTAAAAAGTAATTATATGAGATAGTAGCTACTAATAATGAGTTGTTACACTGTTGAGTGTGAATTGATATGGACATGTGGGCATGCTCTAGCATAAATGATTAGTACTTAAAATTGCATTATTATTAAGGCTTTATATCATCATATTGTACTTTTAGTATCATTAAATTCCCTAACTTAAGCATGTTTTATAGTAACAAGTCTGATAATATAAGATAGCTTTAATTTATGGTAAATGCTCATTTTAAATGCAGGCAAATCTCACAATTCAAAGGATTAATTGATGTGATTAACTATTGAAAATAAAAGGACAAAGAAAGGGATAAGGTTAGAGAAGAGATGTTGGATCAAACTGGAACATTATTCAGTCATTTGATCATATCTAGAGCTGTGGACCTTGGATTGATGTTTGGTTTATTGTTTTGGAAAGTTCAGACATAGGCCTACAACTTGCATGAAGAGTGGAAGACCCAAATCTGCCGTTTTCAAATTCAAAGATTAGTCACAAAAGAGAAGTCAGAATCTGTCCTGCAATCCAACCTAAATACTGCTCAGAAGTTTACCCATAGATGGAGTTATAGAAAGCCAAATGACATCATATTTGATGGGTGAAAATATAAGACAATTTACAATAACTTTCATAGGACCACCTGCTCCAATTCTGATGTTAGCAATGACATTTCATCCAGACAATAACTTGAGGGCTATCCACCATGTCCACCAGAAGCACTACTCAATATTTTATCCATATCTCGAGTTGTAGTGATCCAAATGTTATGAAATGTTGTGGGTGGAAAGTGGAGATGATTTCCAACAACTTTCATGAAGAACACTTTGCCAAATTCTGATTGCCTCAATGTCATTTCATCCAGCCAAAATGCTTGAGTGCTGCTATCCACCAAGTCCACTAAATCAATAGTTGGCCACTACATCAATAATCAATTACCAAATGAATAGTTATGAATTTTAGCCTATAAAAAGAAGCATTTGTCATTCATTTAGGCATCTTGGTTTTCATATCAAGATCATTTTCTTGCTTTCTCTCTTTGTAATGTTCAAGTTTTCTTTCATGTTATATTAATCTCTTGTTTATGCTTTTCATTTCCTTTACTACTCTTCGTTAACTTATATCATAATTATGTTATTATCTTGTTTAATTATGTTCTTCTTCTTCATTATGTCTAGCTAAGTTAATATTGTCAATGTGAAAATGTTTCACTAATGGTGTTAAAATATGTATAATATAAACTCAACATGAACTTCAATATTTATATCCAAGAAAGTTAGTTATTAATATGTCTTATCTTTTTATCTTACTAATTCTTAATACCTTGCTTGTTAAATGATTAATCTAGATTTGTGTTGTATAACACTTGGTATAATAAATGCTTGATCCTTCATAGTCTTTGGCCGACATCGTTGTTATGACCTTGATTTGTTATTAACATAAGTTAGCATCATGAATTCCTGACAATATTTAAGAGTATGATGTTACTAAAATAAAATAATTAATATGATAATGTTAAAAATTTATAATGAACTATAAAGGATAAATCATCTGATTGGAACCTCCTTTGTGTGTGGTTTCCAATTGAGTAATAAAAAGAGTTTACACTATACTTATTTCTAATATCATTAGTGGACCCTCTAACCTTGACATCTGTTTTTATTATTGTTTAATCCTCACATTAATCTCACATCTTAAATATCTCTTTAACTCTTTGTTAATATATATATATAAAATTTATATAGTTGACATCCCTATGGATCGATCCTGGTCTTGCCGGGTTATTTATTACTTTGACACTCCTGTACTTGGAATAAGACATCAACTCTTTGATCGTGTCAATAAGCATGCCTTAACATTATTTATATGATAAAGAAGTCATGTTAATATTAAATGCTAAGTACCAACCACACATAAGGTTGGTTAGCACAAGTAAACCCAACAATTGGGTTCAGGCATGGGCAACCTAATCCTAATTTTAGGGTACTATGGTAGAGTTAGGTTCGAGAATGGTTATCATGAACCCAACTTGGATAGTGGCAGATTGGGCCACTTAGGCCTAAGATAGGACCTCCAAGGCCATCCTCGAGACCTTACCTGGTGATTGGCTCAAGATGGTGGGACCCTCTAGGTCCAAGCCCGGGCCTAAATCTAAGCCAGATAAACTCTAGTGTAGGGACCTCTAAGGCACAAGCTTGAGCCCTCTCCTGGGTATGATGGGCTCGGGTTAGCTTATCTCAAACCCATCACCCATGGGTGACTTGGGTTAGAGCATGTGAATCCCATACCTATTAGTAGCCCACCTTAAATCTTTAAATTTGGAGCAACTCAAAGACTTAAAGTTGCATCCAAACAATCTATTAAAAGGTCACATCGTTTAATATCCTTATGTGTGACTATGATTGTGAATCATAGGGAATCTAAAGGTTTTCATATCCAAGAGTGTAATTATGATTACGAAACATGAGAATTCAAAGGACAACACGTTAGAACGTGGAAGAGAGGTTAAATTTTTGCACCTTTTAAAATTTAAAATTGACAAAAAAAGATTGTGGCACATATCTAAATCATGAAACACGTGACTGGAGGGGATAAGACCTTATTAATGAGGGGCAAACCTATATAATCCCTGTAACCACCTCTTCTCTTCATTTCTTCATAAATCAAAAGTTTTTCTCTTATTTTTGAAGGTTTTTAGGTAACAATTCTTATCGTTAAGCCATCAAATCACCTCAAAAAATATATGGCCTTGATTTTGGTCATTGATGAAGACATTCGGGGTTTGATTTGACATTTATTTAGACTGCATAAAAGAGATCTCAATCACTATTAGTGTTTTACTCTATTGTTGATCCAGTATTTAATTATAATACTACTAACCCTCAAGCTAAAAACATCTCACACTCGATAAAATTTGTGATATTCTTGAATTTATAAAAGATGGACCTAAACAGGCCAACAAACTAGTGTGAGGTGTTTATAAATAGGAGAGCCCTATGAGGAGACTAGTTTAGGCCTAAAAGGTTAGAATAAAAGAGGAGAGATAAGTTCGGGCATGCTAAGGCCAAACTAAAAGAAGAGAGACCATTTGGACCCAAGGCTAGCAATATTGGAAATAAAGGTAAAGGACCTTTTATGGAGACAACCCTCAGGGTAATCAAATAGTCTAAGACTCATTTAGATGACATATGACCTATCAAAACCACCATAGTCCACATTGGAGATGCTAATGCTAGACTAAAAAAGGGATACATAACCAAAACTCCCTCATCATGTAAATATAATTGATAGGCAAATTAAAAAGGCTTAGACAGGGGGCTAGAAATAATTGAGTTCATCTACATGTTTAAGTATGGGTATGAGCAATGCCTTATTGGTTTCACAAGTAGAATATTTTCCCATTATAATATATATGTTATCCAATTGCACCTAAACAAGTAGTAAAACCTAGATACATATGAGAATGTAAGGGGAATCTTAGGGATGGGGTAACTAGGTTTTTCAAAACACATATACGTAGTGAAAACGATAAATTTAAATTTTTTTAAGAGTCTCAAGAATCTCGTTACATAATCAAGGATTATTTAGGTTTTAAATAGAAGTTACCTAAAGATAGATCTTCTTTTTAGGTTTGATTAACTTCTTTAAGGCTAGGTTATCAAAAACCACAAGTCGCCCAAGTGTCTGACCTCTAATAGTAATCCATACGAACTACCAATGAGAAATCTCTTAAAATCTTTTTTAATAGAGAAAGATTGTTGTGCCTATAAATGCTAGCTTTATTTTTTCTGTAACTTACATAATTTTTCTCCACTAAAACAATATAAGGCATAACATTGTATTTATAAGGAAAACTTAATAACCCTATAAATGGAAAAATATCACCTTTTCACCTGAATAATATCATATATATTATTTCAAAATAATTTTATAAATTTATTCATTCAAGTCCCTAATTGATAAAATTGTAATTTCCTATTTAAATTACATTTTAATCCTCAACTTCTAAAACTTAATTACAATCAAGTCACACTTGATTAATTATCCTACTTTAATTTCTAACCAATAGTTCTTAATATGTAAAACCCATCAGATTTCCAATAAGTTGGCCTAAATATAAATTATAATTTTAAATCAAGTAAGATTAAATAAACTAAATAATTTAATTTATTATTAATTCAATAATTGATTGATCTATATTTGAAAATTAAGTACATCATTTAATAATATATCATGATCCCCCAAATATTAGAAAAGTTATAAGTGGTTTGACTTAATTTTTTAGTAAGCAGTTTCTCAGTGTAATTATTTTCTCTTCAAGAAGAATATTTTGATTTAGATATTATAACATGAAGTATGATTCCTCTGTCAAATTATGTTTATTCTCTACACTATAGTCATTAATCATTTGAATAAGATTTGAAACTCTTTTCAAATATAATTCCACCTTCTGCAAGAATTTCACAATCAATACTATTTGAGAACATGTAGAACATTCTCCATAATTAACCTAGGATGGTTAATCCTTTTTTTATCACTCAAATACTTTCATATAGTTTATGGTGTACCTAATATTTTTTCTTTTATTATCCTTGATTAGGACAACATGTCATTAGGATTAAAACATAGATACTGATGATCGCTTACACAACTATCACCTAAGCCTTTTCATAGATAATGGTGATCTCTTCATATGAAATTTTTATTGGGTTAGTTCAGTGAACATGTCATATGACAAGCATCTATATATTAATT